>NC_091691.1:72590000-72910000 GCF_041296265.1 Equus caballus
GTGGGAGGTATTCCCGCATCCATTTGATGGGAACACACTCACGGTGGTACACAGTACCAATGAGGGAAATTTTCATCAGACTCAGGCCTGCTGTCCTCATTTCAGATTTGTTAGCAGACAATTATTCAAGCACGTCAATCTACCCCAGTGCCCATACTCTTATAGACTTCTAGATTCTTGCCAAACTATGTTTATTTTCTCAATGGAAAAATAATTTAATACATGTTTGTGGTTTCAAAAATATTAACAATACAGAAGGATAAGGAGTAAAATTTAAAACTCCCCCTTCCTCACCAATCTTCCCTGTGTTCTCCTCCTCCAGAATAACTGCTGTCAACTGTTAGGACGTATCTCCCTTCAGATGATTCTGTGTGCATTTTACATATATTATATGTGTATGCCTCACCTATCCCTGGCACACCTGCGTATTTTACAGATGGGCATACTATACACGTTTGCTGTATTTCCTGACTTCTTGATGGTTGTGTCTTGCAATCTCTCTGTCATGGAATTTGATATTTGTCTCCCTCCACTGTCAAAATGCTATGAAATGCAAAATCCCTAAAAGCATAAATGCTATTGTTATTCACAACATCTCAAGTGGGAGTCTCAGAGACAGGATGGAGAGGAGGCAGAAGGTCATAGAAGGTAGATGAAAATGTCACCAAGACTTTCTTCCTTAGGCAGCTGCAGATGCCTTTTCTAGGTGTGATACTAGGGCCTCTGCATCCTCAGTGTGAAACCTGCTGTCTGCAGACTGAGGTCGTGGGCAGGTGTGAGAAGACAGCATGTGGACCAAGGCGATCCCCGGGTTTAGCATCTGGATACTGGAATACTTCCCACCCTGACATTAAGAGCTGTATGAGTTTGGTCAGTTCTCTCTTAACCTCTCAGAAATGTGTTGTGCTTGTCTGCAAAATTAAGAAAGTAGTAGCCTCCATGCTACATGCTTTGCCGGGCTGGCCTTAGGCCCTGTCAGCGGATCTCACTGTGGGGGTAAGATAATGTTACTCTGGAAGGGACTGCATCTCTCAAGTTGGTTGGGATGGGAAAGAAAGAGTCAAGAAGTCCTGTGAAAAAGCCCCATTTGTTGTTGTTGCTATCAGTGGCAAGTGGCCTGCAAATGGAGGCACTCTGAATAGATGACCATGTGACATGGATTCAGACACCCTCAGCCTCTGGCCTTATGCTTGGATGAGTTAGAGAGTCATTTTTTGCAGCTGGGGATGGAGAAGGTACCCAGAAATCCTTGGTCATGTCAGAGAAGAGAAATGAGCCTCTGCTGGCTGGTTTCAATTGGGCCTGAGGAAGTAGCAGGTTATACTAGTTACAGTAGTAATAAAGGGAATAGTAATAACAGGAAACACTTGTATAGCATGGACTACGCGTCAGACGCTGTTCTAAGCACTTCACATTGATGGGTTCCTGGATGCTCCCAGCCACGCCTATGAGGGAATGCTGTTCCATCCCATTTGTATAGTTAAGGAAACTTAAAACTTGGAGAGGTTAAGTAACTTGCATGTGATCACACAGCTGAAAAGGAAGAGAGCCTGGATTTGAGCCCAGGCAACAAGGTTCCAGAATCGCTCTTACAATTTGTTAGATAGTAAATTTCCAGGCCCTTACAGAAGCACCCAGAAGAGTCTACCAAGGCTTTTCAGCGTCATAAATACATGACTTATGATGCTTATTATGACCAGGCACTCGAAGGCCCCCAAATCACTTAGCCTTGTGACTATTGTGACACAACAGTTCCCATGATGCGATGCATCTTCCACCTCCAGCAGGCTGGTCTCTTGTCTGAGTCATCCTCATCCCTCCTTCATTGACAAGTGTATGCCTGTCACTCAGCGCCAGGAACACCTTTCCCTCATCCTTGCTGCTCTAGCATGAGCTCCAGAAAGCCTTTCCTCACATCCTCCCACTTGAATCCCGACATCCTAGAACTCCACAGGCGCCTAGGATGAAGAGCACACAACCCTGCCCATACTCGTTGCCCAATGTTTCCTTCTCATTTAGTCTTGTCTCCCCAGCTACGTAAGATGAGGCGCCTCACTAGGGTGGGAGCCACTTCTCCCCATCTTGCTGTGTACAGCACAACCTCTGGACAGATGGGCTTCTTGATCCTCAGGAGGCAAAAGCCTGGCTGATGGATTATACTGTTTCATTAGGCCTGGGTCCCATCCCCCACTTCCAGGCAGCCAACCTGGAATGTTGTCACCACTGACCTCAGCCGCAAAACCAAAACCAGTCATGCTGCCAATTTATTTTTCTTTAAACATTCTAAAATTTTATTCTTGTGCCAGAAAGAGGTCAGATCATTGGATGATTTCCTCAAATCACTTTCGGGTTTTATGTTGTCTGTCTTCCTGTCCCATTAACAGTAACTGTAGGCTTTGCGGTTATTGTTTTTTAGGAATGCCAAGTCCCCACTTAAAAGTGGACCAGACAGCAACGCATGGTAAGAACGAGGGTTCAGCGTCCACCATGATGACCAGGAAGAAGCCAGCCACAGTTGACAGTGTTGCAATTCCACCAACCCCAGTGTTATCTCTCCTTGCTGCATCTGCAGCAACATCGGACACAGGTGAGCACCTTTAAGATGCCTTGGGTTCACCCCCGTGAAGGTGGGTGTGGAGAAAGCCCACTGGGAATGAATACAGGTAAGAGTTTTCTGTTTAGCCAACCTCCCATAGACACTGAGCGTGTGAGCTATTTCAGCACTGGATATTCCAAGTGGGAAGAAGTCCAAGAAAGGAAGGAGATCAGCTCAGAACCTGGAGGCAAAGGCCGGTGAGTAACAATTAAATGATAACAGTATTAATTAGTCTTTATTAATCAAGTCTTAATAATTACTAATCTCTGCATCAAGGGCCTTATATATGTCATCTCATGTAACTCATAAAAGAACTCTGAAATAAATACTGTGTCCTCATTTCAGAAGAGGAAGCTAAGAGTAAACATACTTGTCTCAGGAACCCATGGACAGTCAGAATTCCAACTCAGGCCTAAAACCCAGGCTCTCCACCACTGCATTTCACTACCTCCCTTGCTCACTGGGGTTTGAAAACAGTAATCAGAGTTTCCCTGCAGCCTTGATTCATTCTACGCCGTGATGTCATGAATTCCTCAAGACTCACCAGACTGCTCACTGGAAGATGATAAAATATAAACTCCTGATTCAGACATCGCAGATGCTCTGCCTTCCTCTACTCCCCATGTAATCTCCCACCAGTTTCTGCACCAGCCCCCACTGTGCCACACTCATCCCTACTGCCAGGAAGGTAGGCCTTGGACTTGGCTTAACACCTTTCTTTGAGGACAGCCTTACTCAGTTTCTATTCACATCCCACAGATCTTCAAGGCCCAGCCAGTCACACCTCCCCCGAATGGCATCCAGTGTCTCCACCATGCATTTACCACCTACTCATAGACTACATAAGAAAATGTCTTCTATTTAACTTCTTCCCCCTCATAACAGAATTGTACATACCTCAGACGTAGAAGCCATGATTTAAGTTCTTGCTCTCTTCATGGCACACAGAGTGAAGGCACATTTCATAACATTTGTGGAATTAATGCACTGGTAAATGTTAAGCATATTGCAGTATTTAGAAATGCCTATTATGATTAGAAGCCCAAAAAGAGACTCATTAGTGATGCTCACTCTAAACTCATCTTAATTCAGCAGGTTGCTTTGAGCAGAGAACTCTACTTATCTACATACCTACTTCCTTCGTGGAAGTGGTTGGTAATTAGAAGATGAGCCCAACTGAAATAACAGAAAGAAATATTTGGAATGACACTTCCCACATTGAGTTCCTCAAAATATTAGTAGGTGTTTTGTGATAAAAGATGTTTTCATAGTTAAGTGAGCGTAGGGAATACTGCATTACATCTGCTTCCTTTCCGCAGAGCTTCTCAGAGCCTTTAGCTGACCAATGTGCGTTGGGAGGTTCCAGGAGGGAGAGACACAGAATTTCACAGTCTTATCTGACCACCAGACCCATTTTTCTGGGAGTAGCTCTTAACAGCTCTTGGAAATGGTGTTCTCCCAAACCGTTTGCGAAATCTTGCTCCAAGAGAATGGGATCATCTCTCAAATATGATCCTGGATCTTCACATCTTTCACATGCTAGGTGTGACATGAAAAGTTTTTGGTGGAAATGTCAGGTAAAGGATGCCAGTGATGAGAAGAAGAAGAGGTCAGAGGAGGGAAGGTCACAGAGGAATGGGGCAGAAGCTACCCCTGAGACTTGATGAACCAGTAGCACCTTTGTGGGAGGACGACCAGGCAGAGGAAGCAAAGTGGACAAAGCCCTGGAAGTGGAAACTGGTGCCATGGCTGGAACTCCAGAAAGTTATCACTTGGCTGGAGCAATAGATTTGGGCCGAGGTCTGCACTACCCACTCAGATAATTGCTTATTCAACCTTGTCAGTTAAGCTCTGGGGACCTCCCTTTATGGATTTAGAAATTAGCCTGTGTGTTTTTTCCTTTGCTTGCCAAGCACACTTATTTCCCAGGGGCAAAAGACAGGTGGTTCCCCGTTTTCCTCCCCTGAGCTCTTTCCATTCAGTGTGAGAGAACGCATTCTTGGGATCCCGTGCTTCTATGGGCTTGCCTCTGCCATTTGCATTCAGTAATTTACAGATATGCCAAACAGGCATAGAAACAGGTGGATATTAAACTTTTAAGCCTACCTCTCTGGTAATCAGAGCTGAGCTGAAGTTCTCCTGTTTCAGGATGCAGGAAAGGGCTGTTTATTTTTGGCAGTGCTAAAATGAGACCCTCATGAGAATTTCACAGATTTGGTCCATTTCCGGGTCTCAGGCTGCTGAGCAGAACTTCTGGGGGAAAACAGGCCAGAGATCTACCCCAGGTGCTGGAGGCCACACCTTCCTGAGAGTCCGCTCCCCACAGATAAACAGCTTCCCACAAACCTGAGAGAGTTAGGGCCACACAGCCTGGGCTCCTGTCCAACGCCCTGTTTCACAAGTGAAGAAACTGATGCTCCTGAGATTCAGAGATTTTCCTGAGGTCATGCAATTGGATTGGAACCCAAATTTCTTGATTTACCACCTGATTTCCAGTGGAATCTCACTTCTGTCATAAGCCAGCATTAGCAAAATGTTCCTAAAAAATATTAGAAAAGTTTCTTTCTCCCTAATTGTGGACTCCTACTTCTTTTAGAGAACAGAGAGTGAAACTCGTAATTTGATGCTTTAACCAAAGTCAAGCACGTAGTAGGCAGTTAATAAATAGTGTCTGGGTTTGATTTCATTCAGTTGGGTGTTTGTGCATTAGTCATTTATGTATTTCTAATAAGACAACCCAATTTCTGTTTTCTTTAGAGTCCCTTTCTTCATTCTAAGCAAGGTTATTTAGAATGACTTCTGGCTGTATACAGAAATAAATTTAAATAGGTCATTATTACTACAGAATGCATCTGAAGACCCAGACAAGTACAGAGGGGAAAAAAAAGGGAAAGAAGACTAAAGTGAAGTGGCTTATACAGCAAAATTAATTTAAGAAATAATTTATTGAGATAAAAAGTACTGAAATAATTCAATTAATTAGAAATTCCTTTCATTTAAAAATAATGGATTCTAAAGTTCCTAGTACAGGTCCTGACACAGAGTAGCTGCTCAATAAATGATCCCCAAGTGAAATGAATGATGGCGAGGCAGCAGCTGTGTGCTTACACAGTACCAGGCATGGTGGGAGATGTCTGAGAAAAACATGCTCCATCTTAGAACTGCTTAACATCAAATGGAAAACATTTGACAAACATGATGTAGGCTGTTGGTAAATACTTGCCAAATACTTAATCAGTCTAGCCTAATGGTACTTTTTCAAACAGGTGATCTTTGGTAAAAGAAAAAAAAGGAACATTTCCTACCTTACTTTATAAACATTACAAGGTAGGAGAAATGGATATGAGTCAGAGGTTTAGAAATATGTGTTTTCTAGCTCCAGTGTGTGTGTGTGTGTGTGTGTGTGTGTGTGTGTGTGTATTTTTGTTTAAGGCAATTTTTTAGCTTCTCAGAGTCTGAGAGGCATGCTGATTATGAAGTTATTGATTTGGAGGAGAAGAAGAGGAGCTGCAGGAGAGGGTGGCCAGACTGAGAGCATGTCAGTTTGTGAGCTACTGGGAGGGAGGGATGGCAGTGGCTGCCACTGGTGCTCGAGCAGTTCCGCCTTCGTGATCAAACTGCTCAATAGCTATTGATCACTGCCGTCCTCTGGCCTAGTGAAGGAGGTGTGATCCCAGGGAGCACTGCATCATTATTGTGAGTAATTAGGGCTAATGCAGTAAAAGCTTCAATAAAGTTTGTTCCAAGTGATGCATAATTTGAAATAACTTCTATTGTGCTGGCCCAATGATGATTTAATGACCATCTCAGATAATCCATACCTGAATAAGTCAGGCTAATTTTTCTGATCTTCTACATGTTGAAGTAACTTCTTGGGGAGGTCATACAATATGCAGAGAATTCATGATTTCCCTACTGAAACATGTTCGCCTCCTTTGTATTTAAGATGAGATGTCAATAAGTAGATTCCAAATTCTGCAGGAACTGAGCAAAATGCCAAGAAAACAGAATCTCTATGGTTTTACATCTGAAAGTCTAGAGAAGGAATGATAGAAAAACAAGCAGGTGAATCCTTCTTGTTTTCTCTCTGTCTGTCTATCTGTCTCTCCCTCTCTCTCTCACAAACACACACACACCCCGGTAGTCTCTCATCCTAAATCCAAGAGGAAAAAAAGACAAGTGTCAGGGTTACTATCAGCCAATCTCATCTGATTAAGGTACAACCAGTTAGGTAACGGAGGAAAGCAGAGTGAACACAGCTCTTAGTGGGTATCTGTTTCATATCAAAGCTAACCCATTATTTTCTCAAGTTTGATCTGCCTAATTTAAAACTACCAGAGCCTATGAGTCAGTGAAAATATTTAAATTTCACAAGTCTATTAAATTTTTAGACATTTTGTTTCTGAAGGCAGAAACTGATATTAGGTAAACCATTTAGTCATTAACCAAACTATCAACTTGATCAGAACTGATACCTGTATTCAAGATGCAAAACATTAAGCTTGAAAAATTAATTACTTTTACAGATAAAAGTATGAATTCTTAATTCTAATGGAATCAGAATGAAATCCAGGTTCCAGTAGGTAGAACACAATGATCATGAAAATTACTTCTAACTCCAAAATTCTGGGATGCCTGATTTTTCTCTTAACCAACTGCCATCTTTGGGAAGGGGACCAGAATAATGAAATAATATCCAGATGCGAAAAACAATGAACAGGAATTTAAGAATTGTAAAATTATTTATTTCCCCTGCTTTTTGTCCCGTGTGGAATCATGATCTCAAGATCCTAACCAAAATAACAGATCAATTCAGCCAAAGTCTTGTCTTTCAAAAGAACCCAAATAGAGCAAATGAATGTGCAAGTTAATGGGATTTGGAAGTTCCAAAGGCCATAAGTATACAAACTGAAGAAGTCTTCAAATTGTAAAATAAATTCCTGCCAGCCCAGACTAATCACTTAAAACACACAGTAGAAAACCTTCAAAATATCTGGAGAAGATAAAGTTTGATTTTCAAAACTAATTGTTCAAGTTGTCTGAAAAGTGCTACTTATGGGCCATGTTGAAGCAGCACAGAATGACTTTTTGCCTAGAGAGCTCTGCTGAATGTGACAAGCACATGAAAAGCCCCCTCTCCTAGGCTCTGGGCCATGATGAAACCCAGCAGGACTGGAAGCTTCAGCACTTCCCTCAAGACATCATTGCAACAAGGACCTTCTGAAAAACCTCCAAAAATTCTTTTTATTTTCACCTGAAAAGGAGGAAATAAGCTCCTTTCTGATTTAACCTGGACATCTTAGGGCAGCTGAGCTGTTCTCATGGCTAAGGCTGTAAACATCCCAGAGAAACACCAAACTCTCCAGAATCTCACCCCTGCCTTCTGCTCCAATCCCACCTCCTTAGAAATGTCAACCAGCACCCAACTCCTTTGGTATCTTCACTGTCAGAGTGTAATTTTCAAAAAACTAAAAACAAAATATCAGAGTCGCTTCAACTCTATTGAGGAAACCATTAAACCATGGTGATAACGCTGGTCCACGGAAGAATTAGAGGAAGCAGGCATTATAGAAATGTAGACATTGGAGAAAGAATGTGAAGCAAGATTGCCCAGTTAATGTTGTACTGGGCAATAAAACCACAATCTCTGGGCTTATCTTTGCTAGATAGAAATCATTTTCATCTTTTCTGAGCAAAAATCTACAAGTTATCCTATTACCTGTCCGAGTCTGGGCTTTTTTATTGGTAGTGGAAAGTGAATCCAACAAGGAAACATTTCCTTAGATAATTAATAATCACTCTGCGGACCTGTAAAAATGATACTCCAGGACTCCAAAAGGACATACACCCTTCCATTCTCTTTGTTTCCAAGTTTTGGCTCATTTTTCTTAACACCACACACGGGCCGTGCCATGCTCTAGTTGGATGCATGTATTCTTGTTTCATAACACTTGCATCAAAAGCTCAGTGCTCCATGTACCAGCTGGGTGATCTCAGACCTCGCTGTTCACATTTGTGAAATGAGGAAAAGCAAACCACCCAGTCTAGAGGACTGTGGTGAGGAGTAAGTGAGACAATCCTTGTGAAAATCTTAGCAGGGTGCCTGGCACATACGACGAGTTCCGCAAGTGAGTGCTGTTGTTGCTGCTGCTATTGTTGTTATTATTGTTATTGCTACTATCTGTTTTCCACCCTAGAATGTTTCTCTCTCCCTCACCCACCCCTCCAGCCATTTGGATAGCTAATACAAATTATTCTTCAGGACTCAGCATAGGTGCCTTCAACTCTAAGAAGCCTTCCCTCACACCTATTTTGAGAACCACTCCATGGCCAAGTTGGATACCATATCCTCTGTGCTCCACGGCCCCCTATAAGCCCATCGATCATTGACCCCTGCATTTAATGTAGTGTCTGTGCTCATGCCTATGTCTCACATTGGACTGTCCACTGCCCTTTTGTCAGAACTTATTCAACTTTGAAACCCCAGTAACTAGCCCTAACGTAGACAAACAATAGGTAATCGTTAAATATTGATCAAAATGCACTGAACAACAACTGTTTCCTACACAAAACCATCTGGTGCATGAAAACACATACTCTAGCATTTTATTCATTAGAGTTGAGAGGCAATGATTTGTCTTTATTTTCCATATTAGCACCAGAAACAGGAGATCACACTGAGAATGTTCAGCAGAGGGAGCAACCTATGAGGGACCTCCGGGGCCTCTAGAATCTTTTGTTCAGTAATCACAGACCACCTACTGGCTGATACACCAGGATATCCCTGGGGGATGATTATTTTCAAGTTAAAGAGTCAGCCTACATGGCATAATCTGTGCAATGCATGAGTATCTGTTTATTCAGAGAAGAGGAGGAGAAACTCATACACATAAGTGTCTCCCTTCACTCAGAAGTTCTATGGGATTTTCAGGATAGGCCGCTCAAGGGAAAGCTGGGAAATACATTGGCCTGGGCTGTGATTTAATTATCTTATATGCGATAGTCTTACATGTGCTCAGAGTATTGGTTTCCCAAGGGCAGCAACCATTTCCTATTTAGGTTTTGTCCCATTCAATGAGTATTGAGTATCCCATGAATTCCCAGAACTTTGCTTTATATAGAATGAAAAAAAGAGAAGCGAAAGCCAGGAGAACTGCTATTAAGCAACTTGTAATCATATTTGGGTGTGAAGAACCTCACGCAGTGCTGGGTGCATAGTAAATAGTCAATAAACATGTCTGGACTTGATTTAACTAATTCTTTTTCTCTTCAGAGCTGAGATTTTAGGAAAGACAGAAGGTTTAATGACAGGTTTGAAAGTGCTGTGTCAGTGAGAAGTTTAACTCAATTTGTCTTCTCTGAGTGCTTCACACGGATTATGCTCCCAACCACCTCTTGCCACAGTCAGACCCTCTTAAAAATAGAGTAATGATAATAATACATTTTATCTTCTTCCCAGTGATAGCATCATTCACACCTCCATTGAAGCCCAGTGGGAGGCTTGGCTGTGAGGCATCAAACGCAGGGGGAGTCAGGTGCGATTATTATAATGAGGACTCCATGCCTGGGTGGAATGCAGGAAAGAAAACCTCCCATACATGAAGCGATTTCTATTAAGATACTCATTTTATATCAAATATTCACACTTCTCTTTATAAATGGGAGAGAATTTGTGGCAGATTTTATGTGGCCAAGAATGAAAGGGCACAAATATTTTATGATCAGTTTTGAGATGAAAGTGGTGTGCCTCCTTTATTCACTGGCTCTTTCCATTTCCAGAAGTCTAATTAGATTGTTGGTTTAATGGTGGCGAGATAATTTAGTGGCAACTGAAAGCAACTGTGTTAATGAGAAGGGGGGACAGTGCTTTGGGTTTCCTGTAATTAATGGAGAGTTTTTGAAAAACTTCTCGGTTGCCGTGAAGTTGGCATACTGAGCCCAGCTGTTGAGAAGCGGGGCAAGGTCTTTCCTGCTCATTGCTGCGGAAATGGCCTCAGGCAATGTGGAAGAATTGTGTAATGACTGTCATTAAGAATGATCTTTAGTGGTCCAGGCAGGCTGTAGTCAGTCTAAGACAGAAGAGAGACCAAAATGAGGGATAGAGAGAAAGGATACAGTGAGAGAGAACAGAGTAAGGATTGTGAGACAGATATGACAAAGAGACAGACAGACAGAGTTATCATTCACCCATCAGCCCCCTCCATTCTACTTCTGGGAGCCACTGGAGTAATCTGAGCGTCCTCCCAGGAGGTCTCCTTCTCTTCTTGCTTAAATCGGAATTGACTAGACAAGACGGGATTAAACTAGACTAGAAGGGACTTTTGCAGACCCCTTCAAGTTGCAGATGAGGAAATAGAGCCCAGAGAGGTGAACTGGGTTAGAAATAGTACCTGAATTTGGAAACCTCGACTCTTTCTGGCCACCACAAGGAAGTACAGTGGAAATTGGATTTGGGATCAAGGACCAGGGTTATTGTACAGCCTTCAGTACTTATTAATTCATTCCCTTAGGTAAGTCGCTGAGTCTTACTGAGATTTCTGAGTCTCAGTTTCCCCATTGGTGAAATGGGAAAAGTAATGTCTGCCTTTTAGACAGTGGTGAGAGAGAAATGAAATAGCAGATGAAAACACCAATCACGCATTCAAAGCAATATATCACTATTTTATGACCCCTCTCATGTCAAAAATGAAGTCATGCCATGTCATGATTTAATCATGTTATGATTCAGATCATAACATCCATGAACTATCTTTAGAAGTTTTATTATCTCTCCCTCCTCCAAATAACCTTATCTCAGGGCCCCAAGGCCCCCTACCCATGAAGATATCAACTGCTGTATCCGGCTCATCTTACTGGAATTTCTATAAGACTTTGTTACTAATTGTCAAAATTTTTTAAGCACCTGCCACACTGATACATACGAGTATAAGATTCACCTCTGCCCTAGCAGAACTTTCACACTATTTGGGAAGGCCTGACTTCAAAACATGAGATGACCAAATAATATTAAAAAATGAATAGATTGAATAACAATCTCAAATAGTAACAGAGCTAGCATTTAGGGATTGATAAATCATTAATTTCCAACTAAATGGGACTAAGGGACTTCAGAGGACAGTGAGCTGATCTGGGAAGAGAAGAGTTGAGATGGCCTTCTAAGGATGGATCTAATTAAACAGCAGATAGAAGCAGAGGGGACAGATTTATAACATCTCTGCGATAGGAATGTATGTGGAAACTATGACATATGAGGCTGGAAGAGAGGTTTGGGGTCAGAACATTGAGTACCTGAAATTCAAGAATGAGGCATGGTGACCCTCTTGAAGGACAGTGTAAAATAGCAGCCATGGGCCAATACCTGTCTGCAGTTATATTTTGATTGGCCTACAGAGGGTTATACATTGTTTAAAAGTTAATTAGCAGCTTATAAATATCAGAGGATTTACATAATAATGACAAGTTCTGGCTTTTTCAAACTCTGACTATCTGATAACTTTGGGCTGATTCCTACCTGACAACAATTGATTGATACAGAATAGCATTGCACCCCAGTAGATGGGCCATATTCTCTTTAGTTTCCCATGTCCCATCTCTCCTCCCCCAGCTTCCTTCATAATCCCAACCAACTTCATTCATTATATTGGCCATCTGACTCCCTATAGGGAACGATTAAAGGCATTTGAACTGGAGAAAGCAACAAGATCAAAACAATGTGCAGAAACACCTAACCTAGCAGAAGTAACATGGGTAATCTGTAGCGATATCTTGTATTATTTAATTACGGAATTTGGGAGTTGGAAGAGTCCTTTGAGATTGTGAAATTGAGAGAAATTTGGCACTCTGATGCAGTCAATATAGAAAATAAAGAGGGAAACCTAGGTTTTCTCACTCTCTCTAGCTCCCTGTCTTCTTTGCTTTCTTAAGAAAATATGGTATGAAACTAGCTTTGAAACAGGGCAGGCTTTCCTTGAATCATTGAATCCATGACTTCTAAGATATGTGTCCTTGGGAAAATTATTTAACCTCTGAGGTCTCAGTTTTCATCTCTTTACAATGGAGATAGTAATGTATTCGTGTGGTTGCTAACACAACTAAATGAGGAAATAGGTGAAATATTTCAGACTGTCCCGTAGATTCTCCAAAACTGTAAGTTTCTTCCCCTTTTCCTTAGTTTCACAGGAGAGTAGGAACAATGTATTCCACTTACCTTGTACGGTCTATGGTATGATACAAAAGGTAGATGTTACAAAAGTAATCGTTGAGTAAATGAATGATTGAACACCATGTACACCTCCTCTAGCAAAGAATGAAGTCATTTTTCTCCCCTCTCCTCCACCCAAGACTCCTAAAATGTGACATCTGTTATTTTAATGTCCTTTGTAATGAACTCCGTTAGTTTATTTTGTGTGGTCTGTTTTTGAAAGGAACGCAATTCAGGTGCTTCCACCTCTCTTACCGTGTCTCACCTGTTGAAGCATCCCCTTCTCCAGGAATTGTAATATTTTCCCTTGATATCTCTTTAAACTAAGAGAGACCAGATAGGCTTCATACAACAGTGAGGAAATGTGAATTTGTGCTACCAATGGACAGTTTGAAAAGACAAAGAGAAGTTTCTGATGGAGGAAATTTCAACTGTTCAATGATCCCAGCAATGTCTGTGAACACCCTGTGTGGCCTGGACCCAGGGCTTGCCCCATAAAGATGACAGAGCTCAGAACAAAAAAGAATAAACCTGATATTACCTTGAAATTCAGCAGGGGATCCAGACCAGCCTCAAGCAGTGTTCCTGGGTTGCTGGGTATAGTTTCAATGCTCAAAAACACTCCTCCAAAGGATTTTCTTGTCCTCCAATACTTGAAGATATTTTGAGACGACTTTCCTTATTTTGAAATCCTGTGTTGTTAGTGCCTAAATTGCCACAATCCTGGTCTTTGTCTCATGCAAGTTGCCAGAGTTAAGTGATTGGGCTTTACATATGGAAAGTTCATTTTGTTGTGTAATTAATGGGAAGCAGACTTTGGGAAGCTGATGATCCAGGCCCTTATTTATATGAGAGCATATGTCTGTGTTTTGTTTATGACTCACTCTCTTACTCCACGCATTGTAACTTGGGTTTGTTTACACTAAGTTTTCCTAGAATCCAAGCCACATGGTATATGAGCCAATAATTTATGGTCTCTAAAAGGGAAAGATGATGAACGAGCCTTTTCCTCTTAAATCGTCAAATCTTAAATTGAGGAAGGAGTACTTGCTACCTCGAGTCTGTCCAAGTTTATATTTGAAAAAAAGGTAAAGCAATAACTTAAAAAAAAAGGACAAAAAATTACTGGTATAGTGCTCAGAACTTGAATATATAGATATTTGCCAAGAGAGAGCATATGACCACTCCCCCACAATAAACCATTATAATTCTGATCCAAATATTCAGCAATGAAAAGACCATTCATTCTGTCCCTCTCTGTCTCTGTCTGTGTCTCCTCTCATTTTTGGTGTTAGATAATTAGTATATAATATGTACATGTCTCCCTTTTCCAGGGGACCCATAGTTTTAATTAGTATGTGGGCTTAAATGTTCGAGCTGGTTTTCTTAATGGCACTTACTAAGTTCCAAATTTGTTTTGGTCATTGAAGCTCCACTTCTCCCATGGTTTGGAAATCAGTCTATATTTCACAGTACTTCAGTGGTTTTGGTCATAGCTTAGATACTTCCAAAAGTTAGTGATGCTCTGAGAAGAAGAGGGAACGGCTGATATAGGTGAGGTTCTAATTTAATTTACAGTGGTTTGGATCCCTTTCAATAAATTCCTTCATATTTCACACGCAGATTTTACAAAATAGATGGTTAAGTGTTGGTTTAGATCAAGTCGTGTAGATTGATTTCAATTCAAGTCAGCCAGCTGAGCTCTGTGCTGGTCACTAGGAGGAGGGGCATGGAATTGAGGGCCTAGCAGAGTGCCTGGCACAAAGTGGGCTCCATCGATACTTGTTCCAAGAATGAATGAGAATGGCTAAGACAGGGTCGTTGTCCCTTAAGAAAACACAATTTAAGAGGAGAGATAAATGTAAATTAATCCCATAATCTCAATACAGGACAGACTATGTGAAGCGCTCTCAGAGAGATACAAGCAACGTAGAAGGAACCAGATTAATACTGAAATGAGAGTCCTCGATGACTTTTAGGAAGAGGACTTAATTAAACTGAATTGTAGCAGAAATTGGAAAGCACTGGAACCACACCTAGTATTGTTTTGTTTTGTTTTTGTCTTTTTTTTTCTCACAGTGGCAGGAGAATTGCTTCTGGATAAAGGAAAAACTTAATTTTTGTTTTCCCCCAATCCAACTGCAGGTGCAATACCCTCTCTGACAGAAATAATAGAGTTGGGCACACACCTGTAGGCTATGCAAACTTATTGTTTTCGTGATCCATCCATCATCGACAAACCAGACCGGCACAAACGTATGTGAATGTCTAAAGCAATGCCTATAAATTGCTTATTCTTTCCATGAAAAGTACAGGGATACTTTGTTGTGTACATTGACATTTTTTTTCCTGAAAAACTTTAATAGAGAGAAAAACAGCACTCATGCATCTGAGTCCCTCGAATGATGTTCAGAAGGAGTTAAAGGGACAGTCTACAACTTTGAGGGTATTCAAACCCTCTGAAGTGCCTACAAATCTGGGCACTCTTTGAGAAAAGAAAATTAAGATTCAAAACTTTCACAACAGACTGGAACACTGGACTAAAACCAATAAAATTAAACTTTGCAGATTTAAATAGAAGGCTTGTACTTAAGCTCAAAAACCGACTCGACACAGCAATGGCCAGGTTTGGTGGCAGTTTATGTGAAAACGTTTAAGGGAGTTAATTGAGCTTCCATTTAATATGAGCCAACAGTGTGATGTTGCTCCAAAAAAAAGAAATACAGAGTTTTTCTTTTTTTTTTTTTTAAGTTGCCCTTACTAATAGAAGGATAGTGCCTTGACCACGGAAATTAATCAACTCAGTTTTTCTGCACTAGTCAATCACTTCATACCTGGAAAATCAGTTCAATTCTGGACACCAAAATTTAAGATGAGATTTGGCAGGTGATAAAAATCTCCAGGAGGAGGGTGATCAAAATGGAATATAGTCTAGAATTCATCTCTCATGAAACACATATGAAGGAATTGAGGATGTCTTTCCTAGAACTGAGAAGACTTGGAGGTGTATGACTATTTTTACAGAATCATATTTATCCAGAAGTAAGGGTCTTTCTAAGAAATTAGGAGATTTGTCTGGAGACCCACAACTGAGGGCTGAAAACTTGAGACTCGAACCCCATTCTTCTCATGTCCCAGTCAATATGTTTTCTATCAGATTGTAAACAACAAACCTCAGTATTTAAGTAAACAAATGCAATTAAGACCAGGAAGAAAACAAAACATGGATACTTAACCATTTGATGTAACTCTTGAAGTTCTAGTATGGTCAACAAGGGTTGATTTCATTGGAGCCTAAATATTAAAAATGTAAAAATTTTCATAAGATCATGGTTGTTACATTATTCTTTGTCCTTGCCTGTTTTTCTTTTCTTTTTCCAAAATTTAAGAGAGGGGAAAAAAACCTTTCACAATCAAGTGTGAACATGCATCTACAATAGTTGGAGGATTATATAAGGGATGGTATTTATGGTTAAGGATACAGCTATGCCATGTTTGAGAGGAAAGAAAAAAGAAGTATAAAGAGCCCTTTGAGAGGGTGCGACCACCCCCGCCTTTTGACCACCTGGCATGCTGTGAGACTCAACAGATGTAGCGTCAAACTTTTTGGCATTAACTACATTTCCATCCAGCCTCTCACGTTGTCTAGTCAGTCTGCTGGGGCTTGAGCCACATGCAACATACAAAAGCCAAAGTTGACTGAAACAGAGTAGAGCTAAATGGCCCTCATATTCCTCAGTTTACCAGTGCCAGCACTCCGAATACACCACTTGCCAAAAGTCTAGGAAGCCACTCTGACCCTATAAGCATCATCCCCAGAAAAACTCCCAGATTTAAAAGACTCTTCTGTGGATCTATCCTGGGCAATTTCTACTAATGAATTTGCGCAGTGCACCTTATAGACAGCTGCCATTGCCTCTGTTGCTAGTTCTCTGATCTCTGAGCTTTCTCTCTTCACCCAGCTTTCTCAGGCCTGCCAAAGTCCTGGATACCTCCGTTAGAGGCTCCCTTAGCAACCTAGCACTGTTCTTACTCTGCTCAGTCTCCCACTGGAGACAAGTTACTGCTGCCTTTGTCTGTTGAAAGCCACAAAGGGGTTTTCCAAAACTCAGCTCATGCGCTGACTGGCATTATTTCCCCATGGTCAGAGAAGTGAAGAGGCCTGAAAAACCTAGGGACCTGGCCTCAGGACTACCTAACCAGATAAAGAAGGTCAGCATCAAATCCCATTCTGGAAGCTCTCCATGGACAGAACACTCTTCTGACTACCATGAAATCGCATGCAATTCAATTAAACGTGTTTAGGGAGTAAAAAGATGAATGATATCCAGGTTTCAGTCTCTAGAAGCTTACAATCTGAAACAATCCAGCAGGAAATACTAATCAAGCATCTACTATTAAAAGATACTGTGCTCTTTGTTACGAGGCGTGCAAAGACGAACCATCCGTCTTCCAGAAGCTTTACTACTTCCTAGCCGTGCACTCACAGAAGGTTGAGATCTTCTAAGATTAAATATTAAGAAAACAAACTCTTCAGGAGTTTAGAAAAAGAAAGGAAAACTTTAAAACAGTGCTCTCTAAATCTGTTGATCATGCAGTAATATCAGTAACATAATTTTGAACCATAACCCCAAGGAAATGCATGTTCAGAATATATGCACTCATCTTTTAAAATATAAATTCAAAAAGTTGAGATAAATCTGAAATAAATAATACTGTTAAAATAATTTTAAATTTCATTTAATTTTTCTTTATTAATGAAACAAAAATATATTTACTGTCTTCAATATTTTATACTATTTTTAATGTTTTTGGGAGAGCCAAGTGATTGAGTTTTCATTCTTCTTTTTGAAAATCTTGAGTTTTTTTAACACTTACGATAAAGCAATTTGAAGGTCTGATTCTGAATTCAGTTTGTTTCAATACCTGTTAGCAGATGTTATAGGTTAAAAGGATATTTCACATAAACAGAGATCCAAAAGGAGAAAGCACATAATTTTGCATAAATCATAATATTATTTTTTTTCAATCCATCCATCAATTAAGCAAAGGCTTTTGTTGAAATTTGGCTAACCAACTTCCTTATTAACAATCAGATGGTCTTGCAAAGCAAAAGGCAATGCATTTTGTAGTGAGTCCAAATCTCTGAAACTCTTCATTTGGAAGTTAACTCTGTTTACAAGATTTTTTAATTTGCAGACTTAAGGGATTTTATAGGTTATAATATATCATTTTGAGCAACAAAATTGCTAATGGAAACATTTTCCATCCATCTTCAAAAATGCTCTATCCCTAGTAGGAGATTCTTTCTAAAAGCAACTACTTTCTTTCCCATTTTCCCTAAAGGGACATTAAGTTTTTGTTCGTTTTTTTAACAACTACTAGGTAACATTACTGACAGCACACAAAAGTTGAGAACATCTAGAACCCTTGTCTTTTTGTACAATAAAATGGCCAAATTCGTGTTTGAAAATGGGACCTCTTTCATACACTTGCTGCAAGACAACCAATAAAACTCTGTGGCATGTGGCATATTTCATGGATGTTTCTGATTTCATTATAAAGTATTTTGAATTTTTTTTCTTTTTAAAGATCTTAATTTTCTACAGTGAGCCATGCAGGCTGACCTGCTGTAGTGTTGCGTGTAGGACAGGGGGCCGGCCCCGTGGCATGGCGATTACGTTCGCACGCTCTGCTTCAGTGGCCTAGAGTTTGCAGTTTAGATCCTGGACACAGACCTAGCACAGCTGATCAAGCCACACCGTGGCAGCATCCCACACAAAACAGAGGAACATTCCCACAGGTGTTAGCTCAGCGACAATCTTCCTCAAGGAAAAGAGGAAGACCGTGAACAGATGTTAGCTCAGGGCCAATCTTCCTCACAAAAAAGAAGAGTGTAAGCCAGGACAACTCCCTCAAAGTAACAAACTGATGAGATGTCCTGTCAACCCCTTGAATGTGTGGCCTCTCCTTCTTTCTCCAGGAACTTCATACCCAACTGTGACAGGTGACACATCATCTCATTTACAGCCCAAGTAAGGGCACCACTGTCATTCCATATATTAAGCATTAAAATCTTTAACTAAGTAATTTTTAGATAAAATATAAATACGATAAATAAAAAATATTAATATGTTTTTCTTGCAGCTCAGTAGATAGTCTTGCTTCCTCCTTGGGGAATGTGCTCCCCACTTGGGAAGATGCTGATTTAAAATGGAATCAGATTTGGGAAGGTGGAGAGGAGGAGAGTAGTGTGGGCAGGGTTGCAGAGGCAGGAGAGTGCAAGGCAAGTTCCTAAATCCCTAACACCAATAATACCTCCCAAAAGATCTCGGGGTGACAACTAGGGCACTTACTGTGTGGTGTCTTTGCCAATTCCAAGCTCACACATGTGAACACACATGCGCGCACACCCCGCTGCTTCACCTCTCCGTCAGCCAGAATGTCCACCTCACCTCGTACCTCCACTTGTCCCAGGGAAAATGTGAACTAGGAGCAAAACGAAGACTAGGGTCCCCTAAGGCATTGCAGCTGAGAGAGAATGCTCTTTCACAATAAACCCCTAAGAGGAAGCTCTTGTTTAATACTCAAGCAGTTACGGTGCTTCAAACAAGCTAGTCGCATTTTCAAAGAAACCTCAAACTGTATTAAGATGACTTAAGGATCAGAATGGAAGCACCTTTATATCATGACACATCCCCCACATCTGCTAACTCTTAATTCTAAATTACGGCTTTCAAATTGTAAAGCAGCACTGTAGCAATTGTGCTGATGACCAGAAGCAACTCTGATGTGCCCTGCCTTGCAGAGGCCTCACTGGCAGGGGCAAGTTGCCATCTTTTTCAAAAGAGCTTTTAAGGCCAGGACTATTGAAGGTTAATTTAAATTCTAAGGATGAAAGAAGAAAGTTTGCCTGCCAAGGCAGGTTGCTTCATACTTCCTATTAAAAAATTAAAAGTAGTGTTAGAAAAACAAGAGATCATTACTGAGTTAAGTACAGAGTACCAAAAGAAAATGCATGATTTACATGGGACAATGTCAAACAACTGAATCCCTTTGAGCCTCTATTTGCTGACCATGTACTACATACCAGACCATGTACTGCTGTGTGAATGAACCTATGTATGCCGGGGACCCTGGGGGTACAGAGAAAAGACATGGCCTTTGCCTTTGAAGAATCTTCTAACATGCATCAGCATACAAAGCAATCCACACTGCAGCTCTATGCGTTGATTGAGGCAGATAGTGTTCCAGCCCTGTCCACCCTGGAAGGCAACTCAACTCCAGGCAGTTCAGCAACCCCCAAAATTTCATTTCCTTACCTTCTCATAGGGCTATTCAAAGAGCAAGAAAAATTCTAATGAGTCTAGAGATAAATTTGCCTCCATCTCCAACCCACCCAAAACTTTCTTGTAAAAGTAGGATATGTTTTGCACATGGGCAAAGTACAGTCTCCAAGCCATTAACAACTATTTCTTGGGAACCTTCTATGTAACTAGATTTGTTAGTCCTTACTTGCTCACAGTGCCTATACTACAGCTATAAAGTCAGTGTGCAAAAGCAATGCTAAGTCTAGTCTTTGATTATCAGAAGAGACATGGCAAAATCAACAGAATGCTGATGAGCCAATCCTCTGATAATGGGAGCGAAGAGAGGGAAAATCTAGATCTGGACCCAAACCAAGTCAACTATTTGCATGGCAATTTTAAATACAGAGAAAGGTCTAGAAGATGATTTGCATTGCAGAGTTACAAAGAAATGAATTCGCATTTTGAATTGGCCACTCATAATTATTCTTTAAAACTAACAAAGAACAGGCAAGATATAGGACAGTTATAAGAAGGAGAGCAAACATGGAATCAGTCTTGCTGCAAGAGCCCAGAAATTACTGTCTAATAATGAAACAATTTGAAGAGCAAAAAATCTGTAAACATTTAGAGGGACAGTGAAATCATAGGCAATAAGGAGAAAGATTTGTGAATATCAAACCCTGCCAAGTCCAAAGCTGTCTTCTCCTCCACACTAGGGTTTCAAAATTCGTAGATGAAATAAATGCAGAAAGCCGCCTCACATTTGGGAAGGCGACTGATAATGTGTATAGGAAAGAATTACACCAATCTTTAGATCTAGAAGGGAACTCTGAGAGCATGTAGTCTAACCGTCCAATGTAATAGAGGAAGAGAGAGTCAGAGAGGCTAAGAGTTTCATTCTAGTTCAAATCAGTTTCCAGCTGCCCCCCTGCCCAGAGTCCTTCCTACTATCCTGCACTCTGCTACTGTTCACACACAGGAATAATGAACCTGAACTGGAAGTTTGGATAGTACATATCAGGAGAAAATAAAATTCAGATGTTCAGTGAGATTATAATGTAAAAAAGAAAGAGGGATATTAAGTCTTAACACCTGATGCCATCAATGGAGACTGGGCCATGACATATGTTTAATCAGTTGGTCACAGCAGAAAACCCAGAGAACTCATTCATTCTCCCATCCCATTAAGCCAGGAGGGTAGCTACCACCAGGAGTTTTCTAGGAAGATGACAAATGCTCTTCACTAAGGACATTTTTAATCCTTCGAAAATTATTTAGCTGAAATAGAACCCAAGAGGGTAAAAACCAGAGCACTCTCCAGTCCTAAGATTCTAGGAAAGATGTTTTATTGCCACTTACCAATTGTATTTTTTTAACCATGCATTATGGAAATGTCAAGTATTTACCAAAGTAGGCAGAATAGCATGATAAACTTCTGTGTACCCCTCCCTCAGCTTCAACAATATCTACTCATGGTCAATCTTGTTTAATCAATACTTCCACTTACCTCTTCCCTTCCTTATTATTTGGAAACAAATCCC
The DNA here is from genome assembly GCF_041296265.1 of Equus caballus. NCBI lineage: Eukaryota > Metazoa > Chordata > Mammalia > Perissodactyla > Equidae > Equus > Equus caballus. The sequence continues at coordinate 72,611,649 of NC_091691.1, forward strand.
AGCTGATGTCATACGATTACTTCTATAAATATTTTAATATGTATTTCTAAAAGATAGATACTAAAAAAAAAAATTATCACACTTACAAAAATTAACAGTAATTACATAATATCATGAAATGCCCAGACAATATTCAAATTTCCATGAATTCATGAAATATGATCTCTTTTGACAGTTTGTTTAAATGGGCATCCAAGTATGGTCATTTTATCTCTGCAGTTTCTTTTAATTGACTGACCCACTCCCCTTCTCTCTCTCCTTGCAACTTATTTGTTGAAGGCACCAGGTTGCTTGCTGGGAGCTTCCCATGATCTGTATTTTACTGAATGAATCTCTGTGTGTCCTCTGCATTTCGTAGTGGGTAGGTCTAGAGCTGAACTGCCACATGTGGCTATTTTAATTTAATTTAATTTAAAATTCAGTTTCTCAGTCACACTAGCCACATTTCAAGTGCTCAGTAGCCACATGTGGCTAATGGCTACTGTGTGGGACAGCACAGATAGAGAACATTTCCACCACTGCAAAAAATTCTACGAGACGTCACTACTCAACCGTCTCATGAGGTAGCCTTGGAGAGAAGAGATATTGGAATCTCATCCGTCCAGTCTTTGGCATACAGTTGATCTCCTGCAATGTAGGCAATTTAAACCTTCACACCTAGAGACTGAAAATGAAATAAAAATTCAAGGGATCTGTGTGTTTTAAAATTTATGTAAATGGTATGCTTACAAATACTTTTGTCATTTGCTTTTTTTATACGTTGTTTTTAGCTTTAACCATGTTGATATATTTATGTGTACTTATTCCTTTTAACAGATGTGTAATATTCCATTCTTTGAATGTGTCACAGTTGATTCACTATCCTTTTAATTAACATTTAGATTGTTTTCAATCTCCGGTAACATACACTGAGCTTCAAGGAATGTTGTTGTACATCCTTGGCGATCTGTTACAAATGAGTAAAGGAGGCAACCTGGCCATGGAATCATTGGGGCACTGAGCACACCCATCTTCAACTCTAATAGCTATTTCCTAATCACTCTCCAAAATGATTATACCAATTCACACTCACACCAACAGTGTGCAAGTGTTCACTTCCTCACAGCATTACCAACACTGGGTCGCTTCAGACTTTTAATTTTTACCAACGTGGCTTCACATACTTGCAGTGAAAACATAAATACAAGCATGGAGATGAGAGGGGCGCACTAACTTGGCTGAATCTATGTTTTCTTTCTTTGAAAAAATAAAGTACATGTGGCAAAAAGTTAACATTGATTAAATGTGAATGGTGGGTGGGAAGAAGTTGGTTATGATATTTTTAGTACTGTTTGGTAAGACTACACTACTCAGAATTAATTTCTATTTCATAATCATTTTCCAATGCAAGGGCTTCATAAAAAATATGCAGCATATAACAAATTACTCAATATGGGATTATGTACTAGGTTCCTTTTTTGTGTTTGTTTTTTGGCATTTCTCGCTAAAAAGAAAACACTAAGAGGGACAATCCATTGGTTGTATTTGCCCCAAATGACCTCCAGCTCTTGGATTTTTCAAGTCAAGCTTTACTCAGTCAAATATTGGTAACTAATTGCCCAAAATTATTTCCTTTGTAACTGCATGCTGACTTACATATCACATAGCATTTTCTTCCTCTATGGATGATATGAACTAAAGAGAGGGTAAGCTCAAATGGAACTTGTGTTTGGAATGATGCCAAAAGCTCTGTGGAGCATTTCTGACTAGTTTTCATTTCCTTATGAACTGTGTGGACAAGGTAAATTGCTTGGCTCTGACATGGAGGCCTGCTAACTCTTAGTGTCACTGTATTTGCAATGGTTGCTTTAAAAATCCAGACTAGAACTCTTTTCCAGAAGAGTGTGACAAGAAGGCAGCAATCATTAGTGTGATTCGTCAGTCCAGAAACAACTTTTAAATCCCTTCCATATATAAGGCACCGCGCTATGCCCTGTGAAAGAACATAGAGATGGATGAAAGTTGATCCCTGCATCGAGAACTTAACAAACAGGCCAGCTTTTCCTTTTACAACCCAAACTACAAAAATTTTTGTAGCTCATTCTGGCTTTATTCTATTTTGATCTTTAAAACTTATTTTAAATATTGTTCAACAGTTATTTATTACTCAGTAAGTCTTATATGACCTTTGGCCAAAAGCAGTAACATTTTGACCTGTCCTGTGGAACTCAGAGATTCCCACTCCATGAAGGCAGTGAAGTAAACAACTTCAAATGAAACCCTCCTGGAAATCTGTGGTGGGCACAGCATGAGAGAGAAGTGCGGATGAGCGGGGGAAGAACAAAGTGGGCATGCCCAAAAATAAGTGAGAGTGGTATCCGTGTTTTGAGCATTTCTTCCTCATTTCCCTTAAGATATTTATTCTGCTTCTCCACTGGTAGTTGAAAAAATATGGGGATGATACAACAAACCAAGATGCTAAAATGAAACAGATTTCCTTTTAGGCCTGCAACGTAGAGTCAGCATTATCTATGTGGGCTTCTTCAGGGTTGAGCATTTAGGGTAAATCACAGCAGCAAAGAACTAAGTAAGGACACGCTTCTTAAGTTTGTAAACGGCCAGAGGGAGGGGTCAGTGTGAAGATGGGGCAGCAGAGTATGTGCGAGTGCCAGGTGCGTGTCATGGATGTACATGTGCGCCTGCTGGTGAACAACATAAGGAGAAAGAACCATCTATAGGAGAAAAAGCCTGCTATGTCTTGAAGCCATTCACACTTTACGGTGTCTTAACTTCACAATGAAGCAGTTCTGAACGCCATTTAGTGGTGGCAGTACAGGGCTTCCTGAGACTAGAAGTTTGGCTCATAAAATAGAGGCGCATCTGGCCACCAGGACATGAAAAGAGCTCTTTGCAAACAATAGCCCGGTAGCGGAAGTGTAAGTGATTCAGAAACACCTGGCTGATATTTCCCTTGAGGCTCCGGGAGGATGAACTGGTTAAGAAGGACCTAGTCAATTGGACATCATCCGGCAACTTGACAAGTCAGAACATTGAGGGAAAAAAATTAGAGAGATGATGTCATTCCAAATAGAGTGTTCCAGAAAAGAATACTCCCTTCTGTCGGTGGAGGAGGGTCAGGAATAAAACAGATTCACTTAGGTATTCCAGTTCAGGTCAAGACATCTCTTTTTCCAGGGTGGAAAGTACACAGGAATGATCCAGATTGCTTGATATTGAGGACTGTTTGTCATTTTATTCATTCAGCATCTTCTACAAAAAGAAAAAGTAAAACCTAATGCTAAATTGAATTAGGTCAAATGTCAAAGGGATGAATAAAGAATAAAGGCTATAATAGAGTCATATCCATAGCATTAACTCTCCGGAGCCAAATATAATGCCAGTTGTCACCGAAAAGTCTAGGTTTAAGGCAGTTTGCATCCTGTGATCAATTTCTTCTCTTTGCCCTCCTGCAGCCAGCTGCGCCCTGAAGAAGCGATTCAAGCGGCGTGAGATCGAAGCCATCCAGTGCGAGGTGCGGAAGATGTGCAACTACACCAAGATTCTGTCCACCAAGAAGAACCTGGACCACGTGAACAAGATCCTGAAGGCCAAGCGGCTGCAGAGACAATCAAAGACAGGCAACAACTTCGTCAAGAAGAGGAGAGGGCGTCCCCGAAAGCAGCCTTCCCAGTTCGATGAGGACTCCAGAGACCAAATGCCGGTGCTGGAAAAATGCATCGACCTTCCCAGCAAAAGGGGTCAGAAGCCGAGCCTGAGCCCGCTTGTCTTGGAGCCCGCCGCCAGCCAAGACACCATCATGGCCACCATCGAAGCGGTCATCCACATGGCCCGGGAGGCGCCGCCCCTGCCTCCGCCACCGCCCCCTCCGCTCCCGCCCCCGCCGCCGCCGCCGCCACCCCCGCCCCCTCCTCTGCCCAAGACCCCACGAGGAGGCGGAAAGAGGAAACACAAACCTCAGCCTCCTGCTCAGCCCCCGCAGCAGCCTCCCCCGCAGCAGCCCCTTCCCCAGGAAGAGGAGGTGAAGGCCAAAAGGCAGAGGAAGTCCCGAGGGAGTGAGAGCGATGTCCTTCCCTAGGGTGGGTCCGGGCGTCTGAACCTGGGGCTGGGGGAACTGACACATTGGAAGTGCAGTGAGCCGGGGTAGGGGCAGAATCCCCCGCTGCAGGGACACTGATGCCCTTCTCTCCAGAAGCTGGGCAGGCAGAATCGGGCCAGATGATGGGGTTGAGCCATCAGTAGCTCTCGGGAAAGCAAAGCAGGGTGACGCCTTCAAAAGAAGTTTGTCTGTGCTTCCCAGCAGTTCCCAACCAAGCGGCACTTCAGTATGGCTAGATCCTTTAAGGGCAAGCAGAAGACCCATCAAGGAGGAGAAAAGCCGGGGGTGCTCTCTGACAGCCACCTGATCTCCCGCATCCAAGGTGTGCCCTTGATTCCACTGCGTTTGCTGGCCAGGAAAAATGGAAAGGGAAACACCCTCAATTAGGAAACATTCCAAGGGGAGAAAAGCTGCAAATTTCTCAACGGGCTTTGTTGTAATCCGCTTCCATTTCATTGGTTTATATTTCTTTTGGTTTTTCAAGCTCGGCTAGGCTTTGGGGCACCAACATCATCTTCAGGTGACCTGAATCTTTCCGTTAACGATACAGTTTCTCAGATGGACTCATGTCATCAGAAGGTGGAATTTTAGTGATAGGCAACCTTAGACATCCAACTTATTCGTATGCCTCCTCCATCACACATACGCTGATACTTAGCATCCTCTGTTCCTACTTTTCTTTTGTCCATTGTACTTCCATGTACCTTTTCATTAACTTACTTGCTGCCTTCTTTTCCTTGGTACACACCTAAATAATGTAAACCTTATCTGTGTTGTAACGTTCACCTTGGCATGCTGTCCCAAGGAACTTGGCTTTGAATCCCAATCATTGTGAAACAGATACTCAGTATTGATAGAGCCTTTTTAATAAGTGATTTAGAGCAGCCGAGGATATGTTGACCCAGGTGTCAACCAGGTTATTTTTATACTTACAACGTATCAGCAGAGAATAGACAGAATAAAATGATTTTAATAACCCACAGCAAATGGAATAACTGACAAATCACCAAAAACTGAAACCCAGACCCACCAGAAAGACAAGTGTCTAGCAATGCCTTGGTATGTGATTTTTTTTTCATACAAATAACTGTCATAGGTCGTTGAAAAAAAGAAAAAAAAACAATAGAAGTCCATTATCTCTTGATAATTATTTCTTAAAAGCAAATGGGAGTAAGTGTTCTTATCTGAAAAAAAAAATGAAAATGTTTAAAGGGTATCACCACTCCAATTGTATCAAGCCACCTTGGACAAAGTATCCAAACTGTGGTTGCCTTAATAAACTAAAACATTTTTGTACATAATGTAATTATAAATCTATCAGTCTGCATGGATGCAAACTGTGTGTGACAAATCGTCTTTTAAATGGTCAATTTCAACTGTACATTTCTCATCCAATTTGTACTGTAGCCATTGGTTTAGCGTGGACAGATATTCCATTCTCTATTATCCATTTCCACAGCTCGAGCAAACCATGTTAAGAAGACTCAGAATGAATACGAAGTTATTCCATTGCCGTAGATGTTTTCTGAAAGTCAGATGTGGAAATTCCAAATAAACATTTTCAATTTCCTCCCTCCCTCCTCCCCTTACCTTTCCCAAGACGTCAAACACCTGGCATGGTAGATTATAAAAAGAGAGACACTGAGAGACAGAATTAAATTTTCTAATGGGGATTAGAATATCTGGTTTACTTCCAAATTAAGTTTCTTTACAGGAAGCTGGGACCAGCTGGAAATTGTATTATATCACTTCAGAACACAGCATTGTATCCTTAGAGAGAGATGGATTTTTGGTGGGAACATAAGAGAATAGGGATGGGATGTCTATGGGAGTGAATTTTAAAATCCCAAGTTGATATGCTTGCAAACATCACTGCTCTGTCATGACACTACCAGTTGGTTGAAATTACCCACAGAGCACTGTCACCATGGACTTCACACCATTTGCTGCCAACTAGGTCAGTCACATTTAATCCTAGCAATATGTAAGTTTAAAGGAATGCATTCTCCTATACTTTAAAGCTTATATCATAGATACTCAGTTTGTGACCTAGGTTGACCTTTGGCATTTCACACAAGTTGAACAGCAAAATCAAACCAGCCACTTTCAATTTGTCATTCCCAAGCCATGTCTGAGTGGTTCCAAAGTCACCCAAGAGGAAGGTTTAAATTAGCCCTACTCACCCCCTGAGTGCGACCATTTTCATTCCGATTAAGCCATAAAAAGGGTTCTCGCCTGTTGGACTTTGAAAATCATTTCCGTCTTTCTTTTGCCCTTCTTTCTTCCAGTGTTGTCCTGTTTCCCCAACCGAGTCTGTGAGCAGACTAAATCTTCCTGCAGAGAAGAATGAGCTGGTACTCTCTAACCTTCTTAAAGAAGGACCCAAAGCTTAATTGGCATTAACCTCTAGTAGGTGAGAAATTTCAAATAACTTTAGGATAGATTAGAATTTCCAAACAGGAGAGATACAGCAGAGTTGTGACTTATACATAATTTCAGTTCTACAGTTGTCGTATGAGTTAAATGCAAAACCTCTACATGTGTGACCCTGAGAATAGATTGGAAAACTGCAGAGGACCAAAACTGAGACATGCTAAACAGCTGTTTGAAGATGAAAGGCAGTCCAGTCATCTGCACAGCTTCCTCTCTCCCCTACCCAGCTCTTCTCTCAGTACCATATTACTTTTTTTTGGTTTTGCTTTCCATTAACCTAACTCATCTCATTGGTACGACTGTTTTCTTATTTTCTAAGTGCCCCATTTCTCTTAGCCTCTCCTCTTCCATCCAGGCTCAACATTGGGCCAGTCTAGCTTCACATCTGGTTGGTTGCAGAACGAGAATGAGAATTTAGCTCTCCTGACCTGGATTGTGGAGGTCTTTAGCCAGCTAACACTGCCTTCTGTGGCTGCATTTTTATGTAGAGAGGAAGTCATCTGGGATGGCCAAGACTCCATAAACAGCTCCACGAAATATTTCATAATGAGAGAAACGTTTTTTCTTTCTTTCTTTCTTTTCTGGAATACTTGCCTTCAACAAGCAGGCATGAACCCCTTTGTAATATAGGGAGTCGGATTAGGGGTGAACAAAGGATGAAATCGAGATATAAAAGCCTGTTCAAGGGTGAGGATAGATCTCTGATCCACCTTCCCAAGTGGCTGCAGGGCCACTTGCTTTTCAACCCTTTATCTCAAATAAGAGGAACAGAAGTTTGACTTCCTCTAATGGCCTGACTCTGGCTACAACCCAAGGAAGACAGGTCAGTGGAAAGGAGAGCCTGTCAGGGGCTGGTTTGTGACTTGGCAGGACCAGGACTCAACAGCCACTGACAGCCCAGAGTAGGTGACTAAGGGCTGACAGAGGATTAGCATGTTAACTTGGCTGCTCTCCGGAGCGGGAGGCCATGTTCCATGTTCGATGGCAGTGAGAATTTGTGTTCAGCGTGTTGCTGGGTCTATAAATATGATAAGCAAGTGGTGACAGAATTATAGTATAAGGTGATGTACTACATGCAGATCATAAAGGATTTGGTTTTAGGACTTAAGTAGAAAATCCCCCTCCTACAGCTTATTACCCAACAATATTCAGATAATGAGCTTTTGGAGAATATTTTTTCCCTACCACTAGGAAGATTTACCTGGGAACTGTCTAAAGTCTATACATATATTTCCAAAGCCTTTAAATGCCAACTGTAGCATGGAGAGAGGGGGTGGCAGAAGCCGAAATGCCTCAAAAGCCATTTAAGTGTTACATTACAGAATTTTCAGTCCTTCTCATTATGTAAAAGTAGATAAATATAGACATTATTCTCAACACTACCCTATAGTATCACAATGGTCCAAATGCCAGAGCTTACACATAATGTCATCACAGTGCCTAGAAACGCAAACTGTAATATACCGTAGCATTTTCTTGGTGTTTTTTAAAGTTTCTTTCCACAATACAAGGCTCCCCCTGCCTCTTGTTTCTTGGAGAGTTCACCCCACCAATGAGTCTTCCTTCCTTGTTGGACTCAGTCACTTGGGGAACAGTCTTTGAAGCACATATCAACCAAGGAAGAAACTTCCTGGATATCTATTGCCCATTTGCCCAGGTATAATAAACACTAAAGGGGGGGAAAATTGAAAAAAGCTGCCGCTGATCAACACAGAAGGGCAGTTCCAACCTCGGTTGGTGTCTTTCTTTTTCTTCCTTTTTTAAAAAATCTATTTCTTAAATAATAATAAATGCACATGATGTGTTAAATATGTATATATATATTTCAAAAGAAAAAAATGGGGCACAAGATTGTCTTACAAGTCGTGCTGGCTAATTTTTAGTTTGTATTCATAAGTGGTTTTTAAAAGCCTTTTTTAAAGTGTAATTTGCATGTTCTACTTTGATTGTATGTAAACATATTTTAGAACAAAAATGTATTTGTATTTTATTGAATATAGAAGCAAGAAAAATTGTACATTGTTTGAAATGTTCTTTTTGTAACAGTTTTTATTCATAAAGCATTTTTGTACATTTAAAATGAACATGGACTTGCTGTTATTTGAGGCGTAGATACATCTGGCATGCTTTACTGTCATGCTCCTCCATGGTCTTAGATGTTGGGTTTTAAACATTTTTTCTAAAAGAAAGCTCAGTCTTTTTCGCTACCAGATCAGGTTAGCACAGTATAGAGCACTTAACTATTAAAAAAAAAAGTTAATCCTATTCATATGTTATTCATTGTGTGAAATTAAAGACATTCAATTCAGTCTATCATGAGTTGTGAATTCTTTTGTTTTATTTTCCATCTGGTTCACATCACTAAGGAGTTTTAATAGCATTTGGAGGTCTCTGCTCACACCAACTGGATATAGAATCATTGAGAAAATTCTAACCAAACTTTGCCCTTTTGTATGAATCTGGGAAGTACATTGTGGGCAAGATTTGAGTCTGATTTACTGGGTTACTCTTCAGAATATATTACACCTGGACATAAAGCCAGCACTGATTCAAAGAACAGTTAGACCTCTGCTGAAAGCAATCGAAGTGTATTGTAAGATGTTGAAGACCTATCCTGTCCTAAATTTTTAGAAGAACATTGTGGATGGGATTAAGCTTTCTTACTAAATACCCCATGATGTCAGATATCTGAAGGATGGATCTCTGGCTGGAGTTACAGTTTGAAGTGATAGGAAAGGTTATTTTAATCAACCACAGACAGTTACTGATCACCTCCCCAGAGCCTACCAGTCTGAGCAAGACGCTAAGGTCAATGGCCGGGAATCTGCAGTCCTTGCTCTGAAGGAACTTCCAGGCCTGCATTTGAAAAATGAACTGGCAGTTCTAAGTAGAATGTGACAAGTGGTAAAAGACTGATGGAGGGCTCAGAAGAAGGGTGGAGCTCCCAGGCTGACACTGTCTTCTCTTCCCACTCTTTCTGTCCTAATTTTTAGTTTATATTCCTAAGTAGGTCTTCAAAGTATAATTTGCACTTTTTACTTTGAGAATATGTAAAAATACATACTTTTATGTATTCTTTGCTTCCCTTCTTTATCTTCTCTTCTGATGGGCCTCTTCCAAAAGCCAAGGAGGTATATAGGAAATGTTAGGAGCAGCTCCACATGCCTAGCCATCAATCTGACCCTCCGTGACATTTATTATGACTTTTGGTATTTGCACTACTCACAGTGGAATAACGAGAGTCTGGTGGGATGAATGGAAGTCTTCAGGAGAAGATTATTCGGGCAGCTTCAGGATGGTTGGAACACTTGTGCTTTAGGTAGCCTCCTGAGATTCAGAGAGTTCAGTCAGCAGCCTCTAACAAAGTAGAATTTGCCTTCTTTTCCCTATTCTCTGCCAACTATCTTACACTGAACCAGGCAAATTTAAAGCACTCCATAGTCCTCTTTCTAATGCAGATTCATCAGACCATTGATATTTCTGAAATCAGTAATGACTTCCAAGAGTGCCCCTAATCTCTTCCCACCAGCTTCTCATGTAGGGGCAAAGCTGTTGCCTTGGAATGGACTGGCTCAAACTTTGGGGTTTTTAATGAGGCCACAGAGTAGCAATGTGCTGACAAAGATTCTTGAGAAAGTCAGATGTGTTCACATGTGTGGCTGGTAGGAATCTCAGGCTGCAAATAGATGGGTGGAAGGGACGTATCTTTTTAAATTTCTCTGTAGCTCAATGTTATTAATTTTTAAGACTCTATTCCACCAGGATAGCAGAATCTTAGTTCCAGACCTAGGGAAGCCTTTTCTAACCTGGAGGGGAAGGGAGAAGGGGTCATTTAGAAAGCCTTGCTCCAACTTCCTTCCAAATTGTTTCTTTCTGCCTCAGTCTTTTCTATCTCCCTAGTTTCTAAGCATTTGAAATTGAAAAGCCAGAAAAAAGTCTTTTTAATTTTTTCGCCTTCTGCTTTCTGCTGTCAGATACATGCCCTGGGGAACTGAGCACAAACCAGCCTAGCTCCCTGTATTGCAGGGAGGAGACTGGCAGAAGAGTGGGGATATTGGAAATCAGTGACTACAAAAGGTTGAACCTGTTGCACCTGTGATAGGGCATGAAGACAATGGGATGAGAAAAGCCAAAGAATTTGCCCAAGGTCATAAAAGGCTTTTTACAGGTCAGATGAGTTGATGAATGGCTGTGAAATGGACTGAGACGAGGCCAACAGTGGTGTGCATTTCTGTTGTTTGTTATTACTAACATTTCCACTTTCACAGGAAATGCCACTATACAGGTTTTTAAATGTTATTAAGTCATGGCAATACACTTCCCAGAAGCGTCGTGAGGGCTTTTGTTTCTAGCATCAGTTGAAGGAAAGACTGGTTCCAAAGTGTTATTCACATTCACAGATGCTAAAATTGGGAAGTAACAAATGAGAAGTATTAAAACCTCGAAAGAGTTAGAAACCACACATATTCTCTCATTATTAAGCCTGATATTTTAAAACTTTAGCCAGCCCTGGTGGTCTAGTGGTTAAGATCCTTGCTCTCACGGCCGCAGCTGGGTTCATTTCCTGGTCAGCGAACCTCACCACCCATCTGTCGGTTGTCATACTGTAACGGCTGCCTGCTGCTGTGATGCTGAAAGCTAAGCCACTGGTATTCCAAATACCAGGAGGACACCCATGGTAAACAGGTCTCGGTGGAGGTTCCAAACTAGAAAGACTAGGAAGAAGGACGTGGCCACCCACTTCCAAAAAGATTGGCCATGAAAACCACAGCAGAACATTATTCGATATAGCGCCAGAAGGTGAGAGGATGACTCAAGACGACTGGGCAGGGCTCAGCTGTACACAGGGTCACTAGGAGTCGGAATCAACTCAACGGCACTAACAACAAACTGTAAAATTTAATTCCCCTCTTTTTAGTGGAAAGAGCCCTGGAATAAAAGTCAAAAGATCTGGGATGTATTTCTGCTTGGTCACTAAAGAATTCTATGCCCAGGAGAAAAATGTCTTTGAGTCTCACTTGCCTAATCTATAAAATGGGAGGTTAAACTCTTAATGATATCTTCAGTGCCTTCCAAGTCTAAAAGTCCCCAAACTGTCATTTTCAGATCCTTCAAACAGGCCCTACTGTTAGTTTCCAACTTCATCCCCCACCGTTGTCTAAAGCCAGTGATGTTTTGGCGTAGTCTGTTCTATCCTAATATGATTAATAGGTGTGAAGGTATGGAAGAAGTGAATGGAAAAAAACAGAATCATGAGGACATACAGTCAAGTCTTTCCTTCTTTCCTTCCTTTCTCCCTCCCCTATTTGCACATTGCCAAGTACCAAAAATGTAAAGATGAACAAGAAAGACAAGTCCTCGTTGAGCTGTATTTAAACAAATCTAGATCGTGAACTTCCTCCCGTTCTCTGCCTATTCGAATTCTACCCATCTTTTAGGGTTCAATTCAAACCCCACCTCCTCCAGGAAGTGTCATGACCATAACCCACAAACGTGTCTCACTCATTTGGTAACTGTCTCCAATAAAAATCGTGTGACAGCGTATAATCCTCAGCCAGGACTGCCATGTAAGGTTGCACAGGTTGTTCCCTGCACAAAGGGACCTGGCTAAAAAAGAAAGTGGGAGCAGAAATCCAACCTGCACTCCCTTAAGCTGTGTACCCTTGGTGTGGCATCTGCCCCAAGTAGGCATCTTTTTCTTATTGTCACAAAAATAATTTTGTAAGAACGAAGCTTAAAAATTGTTTTCAAAGTCTACTGTGTATCTCTGGAAGGTAGAGGCAATCTTTCTCTTCTTCGTTCTTGGGCCATCCATGCTGCTCTTGCCCCTAAGACCACCAGGCCAGTGTCTCAAGGCTTCCTCCATTTTAGTCAGCAGTACTGTATACCCCAGAAGAAGCCTGAATCCACTCTCAAGCTGAACAGCTGAAGGAAAACAATGAAAGCAGGTATGATGGTTAATTTTATGTGTTAGCTTGACTGGCCACAGGGTACCCAGATTAAACATTATTTGGAGTGTGTCTGCAAGGGTGTTTCCATATGAGATTAGCATTTGAATATGTGGACTCAGTAAAGTAAGAGATTGCCTTCCCCAGTGTGGGTGGGCATCATCTAATGGGTTGAGGTCCTGAACAAAACAAGAGACGGAGGAAGGAGGAAATTGCTCCTTTTTCCTGCCTCACTGTTTGAGCTGGGACTCCTCCTCTCATCATCTCCTACCCTCGGACTAGGATTTACACCATCAGCTCCCCTGGTTCTCAGGCCTTCTGATGTGGACTGAATTACACCACTGGCTTTCCTGGGACTCCAGCTTGCAGGCAGCAGATCCAGGTGGTGGGACTTCTCAGCCTCCATTATCACGTGAGCCAATTCCTCATAATAAATCAATCTCTCTTTCTCTCTCTCCCTCTCTATAGAAAGAAAGAAAGATAGAGAGAGAGAGAGAGAGAGAGAGAGAGAGAGAGAGAGATTCTGTTTCTCTGGAGAACCCTAATACTCAGACAACAGCCTTGTGCAAATGTGTCAGCTAGTTTCAGTGTCACATCTCTATGAACATAATTCACTAAGTTAGTAGACATCTGATGTCCCAGAAGGTCTACAGTTTCCCAGAATTTGGAACTTTTATTTTGAAATAAATAGCATCCTCACAGGAGGATGCTAAGAAATATATAAGGAAGTCCAGCCCTCTCCCAACTGTCTCCCCATCCTATGTCAACATCCCATACAACTACAGTACAATATCAAAACCAAGAAATTGACATTGACACAATCCATCAAGCTTATTCAGATTTCATCAGTTACACATGACCTCATTTGTGTGTGTGTTGTGTGTGTGTGTGGCTGTGTATGTGCATAGATTTATGCAATTTCGTCATATGTATAGACATGCATAAAAACTAACACAGTCAAGATGCTCAATTGTACCATCATCACAAAGACTTCCCTCATGCTAATCACTCCCTCCCGCTCATCATCCCTATTCCGTGGCAAGTACTAATGTGTGCTCCATCTCTACAATTTTTCTTACTTCCACTATTACAGAAATGGAATTGTGCAGTATGTTGCCTTTTTAAAGTAAAGTCTAGTTTTGGAACAGTTTTAGATTTACGAAAAGTTGTGGAGATAGTACAGGCAGCTCCCGTGAACCCTGCACCAAGCCCAGTTCCCCTGATTATTAATATCTTACATTAGTACGGTACATTTGTCACACTTACAAAACCGTATTATTCTATTATTATTAACTAAAGAGTCGACTTTATTCAGATGTCCTTAGAGTTTAGCTAATGTCCTTTTTTCTGTTCCAGGATCTCATCCAGGTACCACATTACATCTAGTCATCATGTCTCCTTAAGCTCCTCTTGGCTTTGAGAGTTTCTTGTTTGTGATGACCTTGACAATTTTGAGGAGTGCTGGCCAGGTATTTTGTCGAATATCCCTCAACTTGGTTCATCTGAAGTTTTTCTCATGATTAGACTGGGGTCACATGTTCTTGAGAAGATGATCCTAGAGGTAAATTGTACATACTATCAACAAGACATGGCTGTTGATGTTGACCTTGATCACCTGGCTGAGGAAGTAGTTGTCAGGTTTCTCCACTGTAAAATTCCTTCCCCCCCCCCTTTTCCGTACTTTGATCTTTCAAAGGAAGTCGCTGCACAGAACTCACACTTAAAAAGGGAAGAGCTGTGCTCCTCTTCCTCAAGGGCTGAGTATCTACATAAATAGTTTGAAATTCTTATGTACTGGAGATTTTTCTTTTTTCAATACTTTTTGTTTTGAAATAATTTTAGGCTTACAGAAAAGTTTCAAAAACAGTACAGAGTTCCATTTAAATTCTCTCGCCCAGCTTTCCCTAATATGATCATCTTAAATAGCCATAGTACAGTTATCAAAGCTAAGAAATTAACTTTGGTACAATATTATTAGCTGAACTACAGACTTTAGATTTCACTAGTTTTTCCAATATTGTTTGTTTTCTAAATGTTTTTAAAAATTTTAAATTGTGGTGAAATACACATGGCATAGGATTTATCATCTTAACCATTTTTAAGTGTATAGTTTAGTAGTGTTAGGTATATTGATATTGTTGTGCAACTAATCTCCAAAAGCTTTTCATCTTGCAAAACTGAGTCTCTGTACTCATTAAACAAGAACTCCCCATTCCCCCTCCCTCCCTCCCAGCCCTGGCAGCCACCATTCTACTCTCTGTTTCTGTGAGTTTGACTACTCTAGATATCTCATATAAGTGGAATCATACAGAATTTGTCTTTTATCCCCCATTTGTTCATTTACTGAATGATTTATTTATATTGATATGGACTCGTGGATATTTATTTTATATTTTGGATTATATTCTAATATACGTTATTTATTTTGCATCTCAAATTATAGAGCTATGGCCATTGGGCATTCTTTCAGTTGGCTCCTGTGTTCCTTTGGCATACCCCCATCATTGTGTGTGCTGTTTTTTTGTTTCTGTTTGTTTGCTTTTGAGTTTTTGTTTTCATAGCACTTTCTTACTTTCTAGCATTATAAGATGCTTTAGGCTCATCTTGTATATTTCCTGTGCCAGTCCTAGAATCAGTCGTTTCTCCAAGGAGCCTCAGTTCTTTTCATTGGAGGATGGTATTAGAAACCAAGATCTGGGCACTAGATGTGCGTGTTGCTACTGGGGTGTCATTGCTTCTTGGCCCTTGCAGCTGGCAAAGCAAGGAAATACGCGTGTGTACACTAACCCGTGTATACACACTATATATAGATATTTCTGTATGCAACCATCTGTCTATACTAAGCTAAACATGAGTCAAAACTGATATCTCTAACTCTAATACATTACCAAATGGTTCATTCTAGCCTCCTCCTCTTGCTTATCTGTAACTCCCACTCCAATAGTGAGAAACCTGGCTCTTACCATCTGCCATTCATTTACTCAGTTTTTTAATTCCAGTGTACCAGCATCAGAGTAATTGACCTAGGCCTACCCTTTTCAAGTTGGCTTTTTTCACTTAGTATAATTTCTTTGAGGGTCATCCAAGTTGTGTGTATCAATAGTGGGTTTCTTTTCATTGCTGAGTAGTATACTATGACATGGATGTACCAGGTTTTTCAACTATTCACTCTCTGAGGGACATCTGAGTAGTTTCCAATTTGGGGTTATTACAAGTAAAGTTGCTATGGGCATTCATATACAAGTACCTATGTGAAAATAAGTTTTAATTTCTCTGGGAAAATTGCCTAAAATTCCAATTGCTGGGTGTTGGTAAATCTATTGTTAGTTTTGAAGGGAACTGACAAACTGCTATTTAGAGTATTTTACTACTTTACATTCCCACCAGCAATATCTGAATGATTCAGTTTCTATACATCCTCACCAGCATTTGATATTATCACTACCTTTCATTTTAGGCATTCTGATAGGTATGTAGTGCTAATTCATTGTGGTTTAAATTTGCATTTCTATAATGGCTAATAATACTGAACATCTTTTCATGTGTTTATTTGCCATCTGTGGATCCTCTTCAGTGAAATATCTGTGCATGTATTTTGCCTGTTTTCTAAGTCAATTCTTTTAATCCTGAGTTTAGAGAATTTTTTATACATTCTAAATATAAGGCTTTTATTGCAAATATTCTTTCCTAGTCTGTAATTTGTCTTTTCATTTGCATTTAAAGTCTTGAAACATACCTCACACATGAATGTTATTCACATTTTAACATGAGGAAACAGGTTTAAACAAGATAAAGGACTTATTTTTTAAATGCACAGTTATTAAGGGCATATCTGGGATTCAAACCCAGTACATTCTAACTCTTAGTCCAGTACTTCTATAATGGACAAAAATCTTGGTGATGTCACAGTCGGTAAGTTTTTCCTTTTCTTAATGCCAAAGAGTCTTTTGACTAATAATAGGTTATTATTTTAGAAGGAAACCTAGAAAGCTTATAGCTCAAGTCCCTCAATTTACATTTGATAAAACTGAGGACAGAGAGATGAAAGGAATCAGTCATATTCACATGGCTCACTCATTTACAGTGGAACCCAGGCTAGAGCCCAAGGCCAGGCTTCCCAGTCTGATCCTTGCCCTGCTCTACCATACTTTCTCTTGGTACTCCTCCAATCTGTGTCCAGCATATCCGTGTCCTACAGGCTTGGGGAGTGGGGGAAGGATAATGACTTAGGAGCCCAGAAGGGACCTCTTCACCTTGGAAAGGGTGAGAGAGAGTGAAGAAATGCAGCAGAAAACAAACGACACCTAAGAAAGTGATGTGGGCACATGGTCACCGAGAAGAAAAGCCTTGAAGCTTCACCAGTGAGAATGCATGGGGGCTGCTGATGCCTTGTGAATGTAATCACTGCACCCCAAATTAGATATGTTATTTTTTTCCTGCAATATCTGTGACAATCTTAATAGAGGCTGTTTGTATCTAATAGTTTCCTGTTATCTTGACTCAAAATGTTAAAATATATTTCTTTTAAATAAGTGAATCTCCCTCAGTGCAGCAATTCATATCTATATCTTCCACTGCTCCCTCCACCACCACTCCTCACCCTCCCACCTGCATCCAGGCACACACACACGCATTGATGCAGGCTGAGGCAGAGTGGTGATGACACACAGCTAGGGAGAGAGGCTCTGCTTCTCTTTCCGCCAGAGACAAAGCCTTTGGCTTAGGTAGGTGTAGGTTACACGTTGCTGTGTTCTTGGTGAACAAGGAGATGCTCATATTTAGAAATAACCATGAAGCCCTGAAGGCTCTCTGAACTGTCTGGGTCTTTGGGGACAATTCATTTTGTTTCTAAAATCTTATATTGTAAAATAAAGCTTTGATAGAGAAACCCCACGAAATATGGCTCCATGAATTATTGTTAGGTAAACCGTCTGTAAGCACCACCTAGGTGAAAAAATAGAACCTCTCAAGCTCCCCCATAAGTGTCTCCATGTTCTTCATCCCAACCCAGCCCAGCCCTCCTCCAAAAGTCTCTGACTTTTACGGTAATAACTTCAGTGCTCTCCTTTATGGTTTTACCAGCCAAGGGAACATCCCTAAATATAAACAGCCTTACTGATTTTTTAAACTTGATATGTCTTTAGGTCTCTTGACTCCACATGTTTCCCTTCCAGCCCTCTCTTTCTTTCTTTTTTTTTGAGGAAGATGAGCCCTGAGCTAACTGCTGCCAATCCTCCTCTTTCTGCTGAGGAAGGCTGGCCCTGAGCTAACATCCATGCCCATCCTCCTCTACCCTACATGTGGGACATCTACCACAGAGCACGGCATGCCAAGTGATGCCATGTCCACACCCAGGTCCTGAACCAGTGAACCCTGGGCCGCCGAAGTGGAACCTGCACACTTAACTGCTGCACTGCCTGGCCGGCCCCCAGCCCTTTCTTTTCTTTACATTTACCTGTTGGGGAACCTTGACTATTTGACCTGCAGAGTTGCCCACAACGTGGACGCTGTACCCTCCTGGTGCAGTTCAACATGTTCCTCTGTCCTCAGAATTCCCTGCAAATTGGCAGCTAGATTCAGAGCTGGATTCAGAGATATGTAGATTTAAGTCTGATCCCTTTGGAATGATTATACGTGGAATTGTATCCATTCACCGAGAGGCAGATAATGTTTGATTGTCTCTCTGCAATGTTAACAGCTTCTGGTGCTTAATGCTGTGGTCTATTCATTTATTAGGGATTGAAAAGTGGTAATGTTTTGATACTATCATTACTTTTCACGGAGTATTTGGCATGCTTTTATAAAGAGGTGCTTTCCCCCATCTCCTCTTTGGTTACCTCGTGGTACTGTTTATATAAGGAAAGCAGGATAAATATTTCAGTCTTCCTTTTATTTTCAGGGTAATGAATTAGTTCCCTGTCAGCCTCCAAAGGTGACCAACTGGTATCTTTTAGTATTATTTTGAACTCATGGACTTCAACATATTTGAAGGGTTTCACTCTGTTGCAATTATCATCATTATTGAAGCTCAAATTGGCCCATCTGTGGCCAGTTGGAGTCTCTTCAAGTTGGCTCCTGAATCCTTTTTATATAACCCCAGCAGTTTTATATAACCTAGTAGGCTCTGATAGCTTCTTGGCTATCTGATGTGACAAGATGTTCTAAGCCTATCTTGCAATTTTTCTGTTCAGACCTTAAATGAGCCATTTCTTTCAGAGCTCGTTTTATTTTTTTAAATGGGAAATGGTATTTCAAGACCACAATCTGGGCACTAGGGATGGATAGCTAGATAGATAAGTAGATAGATAGATAGATAGGTAGACAGAGATAGATGATGGATACATAATCTCAAATAAATTTGAATTGGAAATGTCAGTATGAACTGGTTTTGTGTGTGTGTATTCATGCTGATAATTTTAATTCAAATTTATTTCAAATTCCTGAATTTGAATTGGAAGAGTTTTTACTCAAACTTACGTCTGTATCTCATTTCTTTCATATCAAGAATCTTAAGGACATAAGGGCAAAAGAAATAGAAAAACCGTAATTATTCAGTTATTTTTTTTACCCCACATCACGTATACAACATTCTCAGTGAAACAACCTTAATACTATCATCAACATAATTTCCAAAAAGATGGGAGAAAAATAGCATGTGCTTTTTCCCTTCTCCCATTTTTGTAGTTTTTCTATATCTACATTGTCAGAACATAAAGAGCATATGTACTTGCTCCCTTTTAACACACATTTTATCTTAGTTCTAAAAGTAACTGACTAGTGCTCACCACCAGACTTATGTCAAAGTCTCTGTAGTCATTTTGGCATCTGAAACTCACTATCAGGTAAATTCCTAAAGAAAAGGCTCATGGGAATACAATTTCCTGAGTTCTTACATGTAAATAAGAGTTGCTGACCTTTCTACTTGAAAGTCTGTTGGGTATAAAATCCTTGGCTCACACCTTCTTTCCTTGAATATTTTAAATGCATTCCTCCATTCTCCTCTGGCATGAAATGCTGCTTTTGAAAAACCTAATTATAATTTAATTTTCTTTCCTTATAAGTCAATTGTTTTTTATCTTTTTCTTTAAAATCCAATCATTTTACTAAAATATATTTTGGGATTGGTCAATATTCTCTTTAAATGTGTAATTTAATATTTTTTGAAGGAAAGCTTTTCTGAGTCATATTTTTCAGTATTCGGTTTCCTTACTTTGGTTTTCTTCCTCAGAGACTCCTATTAGCTTCAGAAATCTTCTTTGTATAGCTTTAATTTTAGTAACTGTGTCATGAATCCTTTTTATCTGTTTATTTTACTTCTTTTTGATTTTTAAATTTTCTTCTATTTAACCTTCTAGTTCTCTTCAGGTCCTTTCTGTTGTGTTTATTCACTCTTGTATTCCTCCTGGTTTCATTTTCATTTTTGATGTTACATTTTCATTTATTTTAATTTTGTCCCTGAGTTCTGTCACTTCACTTCTGAGATTTTCTGATTCTAATTTATGCTGTTCTTTCATATATTTAGCGTTTTCTTAATAACTTTAGCTCATTTTGAAACACTCGGCTAGAGTTTTGGTTTGTTTTGGGGCATGTTTTACTGGCACATCTTTATTCTGCCTCTTAATTCTCTTTGTCTTTTAGTAAGTTTTAAAGGATTTAAAAGTGGATACTTTTCCGTTTCTATTTTTTATTTGAAATTAACTTTCCTGAACTTTTGGAAAGAGACAGAGTTGAAGATAGTTTTTCTAATTTTTCAGCGCACCATCTTCTGTTCTTTCCCTGTAGCTTTGAAAACGTTGGTTTGTTTTTTAGGATTTCCTGCCACTATTTCCCTCACCCACTTTTACCTGAACCTTCTCTCTTCATCCTCTCGAGTGTCATTTTAAATGATACAAGGATTTGAGTATTGAGTATTTTCTCAAGTATGTTCTCAATGGCCACGTGCCATATGCTGGGTAGAATTTAAGGGGCATGGAGACCATCTCTGCTCACAAGCTAAGGTTGTCTCCAACTTTAATTATGGCTATGACATGCAAAATGAAAGAAAAAACTGAATGGGCCAGGGTACCAATATTTGAGGAGTTAAGAGGAGAAAAAGAATGTATCTCAGTGTAGATAGGACCTGAGCTTGGCCTGAGCAGGCAAAGAAGAGGCATCCTCTGGCACGTGTCATAAATGGGAGGAAGAAAATACCAGCAAATATGCTGTAAGAGTCATGCACATGGTATGATCATGGAACAAAGAGAAAATCAAATTGACAGTGGGGTAAAGTGTCACAGAAAGGAAGAAAGGATCCATGGAGAATAGAAGTGAATAAATAGGAGAGGATCTTAATGTTAAAAAGAGAGAAAATTGGGGCTGAAATTGCTGAGCACTTGTGATAAATTTTAAAAACAATAAACCAAGATCCACAATTCCGGAGAGATTGGTTTATGGTCCAAGTCTTATCTTTTGATTATGTGCTCACTTTGATACTCAGTATCATGCACATAGTTTGCTGATTCAACACAATAGTAAATTACTGTAGGCCTACTCCAGAAAAAAGTCTGTGGGAGCCAAGATAAATACAGTGGCCATAAAGCAGGTGCTGGCCTTCAAGGAAGGTATGTCCAACGATGGCTAACACAGTTGATATAAAAAATTCACAAACCAATGTGGCTATGAATAATCATCAGCACGTTTGATTAAAAAAAAGTACACTACTTTTGAATAGGTTTAAGAGATGTTGTTGCCGAGAAGCACTTACGTATGTGAAGCAAGAAAAGAGTAAATGAGTTTAAATTCAGATAGAGGTAAATGTCAATACTTAATGCTCTTTTTCTCCATCCTTCTCTCCTCTCTCTTCCTACCACTAGCGCAATATTGCTCCTCCTAGATGAGGAGTTGGCAAACCATGGCGCTTGGGCCAAATCCAGTGGGCAGCCTGTTTTTGTATGGCCCACGAGCGAAGAATGGCCTTTCCGTTTTGAAATGGTTTGAAAAAAATCAAAAGAAGAATAACACTTCATGTCGCGTGAAAGTTACATGAAATCAAATTTCAGTGTTCACCTATAAAGTTTTATTTGAACGCAGCCTCACTCATTCGTTTACATAGTGTGCGGCTGCGTTCCCAGTACCCCAGAGCTGAGGAGTTACAGCAGAGACCTTGTAGCCTGCACAGTCTGCAGTGTTAACACTCTGGCCCTTTACAGGGAAAGCGTGCTGGCCCTTGGAATAGACTAACTTCACTGACGGTCACCAGGAAGTTAAAACACAGACTGTATGCACAGGATTCAGTTTATTAGGAAATGTGCCTTGCGGCACCGTACTCAGCTCCTGAGAGGGAACAACAATGGCGCTCATTTTACATAACTTCCCAACTCAGTCCTTTTCATCCCATCCTTCAGTGTCCCTCAATCCCTGGGGCTTCCAGTTCCTTGCTTCAGCTGTATTTATTTGGACAGTTCTTACTAAGCCATCGATGTTTCGATTGTGCCCAGGTTTCCAGTCCAGTTAAAGCCTCCTGGCCTCCAGCATCTCATCCTGTGTTCCGCCAGATGAAAGCAGTGGCCCTTCTGCCCTCCTGGAGCATTTAGGCACCGAAGTCAGCTAATCTAGTCCTGACTAATAATTAGTTGTCTCTCATTGCTATCAGCTGTTGTGAGTGTCTGCTCAAGGCTAAGGCGAGCATCTCAGGGGCTGAGCCTCTGTTTAGCATTTTGTTCTATGCCTCCTACCCAATGCCAGTCACAGTACCTCAGTAGATGATCAATATGGATTTGTTGGTTGACTTAATGGCCCATTGATTGAGCAGCTGTGCTAGTGGAGTGGCAGTCTGGGGTAACAGGGCAATCAGAAAGGCCGTTACATGAACACTGTGCCTTGGGCAGTGTTCATTTGTTTGATGCCCTTTCTCCTTCAAGTTCCTTCTGGGTTCACTGGATTTGAACAGCATTTGAGAAGGAGAGAAGATGGTGTAAGTGACCCAAAGCAACTTGCTTCCATCTGCCTTCAGTTCTCAGACGGGGAAAACATTTCCAGAAGGCCTGGTGCACGGGGACGTGACGTGGTGACAGAACGTTCTGTCTCCTTCTTGTTACAGGAGCAGCGCCGAGTTTCTGCAGGCTCATAAATCCTGAGGGCCTTTTCCAGCCGCGGCACTTGGGCCGCTGGCCCTTGTTCCAGGAAACGGACACTTTGAAACCCCCATCAAAAGAGAACATTGTGTTTCTGCACATCCAGCCCCACTGCAGGCGGATTTCTCTCAGAGCAGGTAGGCTGGGCCGGCTAGTTAGGTCCGATGTGCTTCATGCTTCCAAAACTCCAGCCTTTCAGAATTTTGCAGGAAAATACAATTGCTCGACACTGTTCAGTGACATGTTTGAATGAAGTGAAATATGTATTATGAATTTATTAAATTAAATTTTCTGGAAGAAGACCCAGAAAAGTGTTCTCCAGGGGCTAACACAAAGTGACGGCTTCCAGAGGGAAGTGTGGGAAAACCAGCACCCAGAGAAGGGACCAGTGAAGACCTGAGGATTCTAGAGTGGTCCACAGGCCAATGCCTCCTCTGCTTTGGAGGATCTCCCGTAGCTGCCAAGGGGAAGACAAGTCTGGTGTCCAGCCTGGAGGTAGAGGGAGGGAGGAGGAAGGAGAGAAGTGAAGAGTCCCCTAGGTTCACATACATGTAAGCCATGACCTAGCCCAGCACCTCTTCATGCACAACCCCACCCCCGCCCAGGCAGCTCTTGTGTCTTGTGCTGCCTTCTCTTCTGCTTCTTTTCCCATCAAGATTTGTGGTGTTCCTGGCCACATCTGCAGTATTTAGTGTTTGGCAACACATTAAAAAATACTTGTTGTAGCAGAAAGAGTATTGCATCTTGGCTTGAAGGCAGAGTGCTGGATATGAGAACTTGGCCGAGCAATACATTCAAGTCCCTCTTCTGTAAAATGAGAGACTAACATCTTCCGCGCAGTGTTCCCGCGAGGGGGAAATGAGACAATGGCTGTGAAAGTACTTTATTAACCACTATATGAGTGGAAAATTGTTAGTATGCCTGGCAATACTATATAAGCTGCTACTGTTACTCTTACTACCATGACGGCGACTCATCCTGCTAATACCTCCAGGAATACTAACCGAAGGGCTGGATGAATAGGGTGAAGAGCCTGGAAACCACATCATACCTGAGAGGAGTTGAATAGTTGAATAAACCAGCTGGAGTCCGCCCAGACAGACATCTCAGTGGGAAAATAACTGTCTTCAAGGATCTCAAGCTTTGCCATGTGGAAAAGGAGGTACCTTGTTCTGAGTCCCTCCAGTGAAAACTCAAGACTACAGAACAGAATTACAAGGACAAATATTTTATTACAGGACAAGAAGAACATACTCTTAATCTAATTGTCAAACAATGCAAAATACTATTTTGGGACACAGTGAAGTCATTGTCTTCAGAAATGTTGGAGGAGAGAGAGATGAGCATCTATACAGACAGGCTCTATTGGTTCCTCCATCAATTTATTTATGGAACAGTGTCAATTGATGACCCACTGAGTGCTAGGCAGTGCTTTAGGTACCGGGAATACCACAGCGAAGAAGACCACTCCTGCTGGACCTTGCACTAGATTAGAGTGTTGGCGGGAGGTTAGATGCTATGTCATGGCAGCCACTCTCAACCACTTCTATCATTCTGACTCTTCTAGAATACTGCGATTTCACAGGTATGCAATTAAATGAGAGAGAATAGGGCCATCAACCTGTTTATTCTTGCATGTAGATTCTCCCTGCAGCCTGGCAGGGAATGGCCCTGGCAATAGAGAATGGAGCCTCCAGTTCCCTGTGAATCTCTCTCCCTGAGTGGCCCTCCTTGGCTGAGAATGGCCTGCCCTTCCCCAGTGAGTTTCAGGTAGTGGCTATCCTGGGAACTGGGCTTCCAGGACATTCCTCCTAGAAGATTCCCGGGAGGATGATGGACCCCAAGCCACTAAGACCTCTTGGAATCTTCTGCAAGGTGAGCAAGAAGTAAGTCTTGCACTCAGGCAAGGGTGACGGCAAACAGGATGAAGTAGATGTGTTATTGCCTAAAATTCCTCTCCTTTTGCCCTGAAAGTAGTCTGTTATTGCCCTAGCTGACCTCTTTTGAAATGCAAATATTCCTGACAGGAGTACACAGTACTGCTGGTATTCAAACAGTCAGCAATTCCTGAAGATTCACCCTACAGAAATCTCACCTAGCCATCTCCTCCACCTCACTTCACCACTGCCTCTCCACATCTTGCCTGTAAACAGTTGCAGTAGCCTGCTACCTCCCATTAACCCTCATGCCCATCCATGCATCGAGACTTCATGACCGTGGCCCTTCTCAAAAACCTGCCACTCCCTGATTAACCTTCAGTAGCTCCCTGTTGCTGAAAGCACCGTTTTTAAAGTGGAATACACATGCCCCAGGACTCTGAGAAGGCAATACTAGAACTTCTTTGGATTTATTTTTCTAAAAAGTGGGAAAAATTCATCTTTACTGATAGAACCAGGGTCTCAACAGGGGTCCTTATTCAGTCCTTATGTCAGATTGCCCTCAGTGACTTAGGACATGTGAGGTATTTACAAGGAAAGGAGGAGGCTCACGAGAGTTGGCAATGGCACCCTCTGGGCATCTATTTGCATTAGTACACTGAGGTGAATTAGAGTTAAGTGGATTTGGCGTTATGCTATCTAACGGATCTAAACCAGCATCCACAGATTGACAACTGATTTAAACAGTTTACTACCCAAGAGAAAAAAAATTCTACTGATGGAAGATAATCCTCACCTCGTGGATATGTATGAACAAGCAAGGTAAGATGGGATGGGGGGGTGGTGCGGACACAGCACCTGCCCTCCTCTCATCCCAGGATTTGTCCTTCATCAGCCCCATTGCAAAGTATAACAATAACCTGAAGAGTAACAGTAACTTAAGTAATGACAATCACCTAAATGGATCTGATAAGGAGGCTAAAACATGTTTCAAGGCATTAAGAAGTCTATCAGAAATATATGTTTACATCCAACACAATTAACGATGGAACACACCCTAAGATCACATCTTACAAATGTGAACTGCAAATGAGAACTGCCTTGAAACAATCTAATAACTAGATGACATTAGCAACACATCCAGAACCTAAGAGGTCACCATTTTGTGGAAGAAATGTAGATAAACAAGAATATATATGTTTACATATATATATATATGCATTTACCTTTGTTTGCATAAATGAACATTTGAAGGATATATTAGCTAATAAAAGTTCTTAAATGGAGGGTCAGGGATGAGTGAATGAGGCTGAGAGAAAGGAGATTCTTCAGTTTATACCTTTTTAACTCGTGGTGCTTTGGAACAATGTGACTGTTAACTATTCAAAACATTAAATGAAGAAATTAGCTTTGAGGACTTGATGTCAAACTACGATTCTTTAGCAAAATTTCGAGCCATGTGATAAGCCAGGTCTTGGCACAATAATGCAAATTAATAACAATGTATAGAAACTTCCTTTGTATTTTCTCAAAATCCAGTGGAACGTGTATAAAATTCAGATATAAATGGAGATAAATATATTGGAGATGCACGCTCAAAGTTCTTTTGTAGACAGCATGTGCAAACAGAAACACTTGGTGATGGCAGGCCTTGAGGATTCAGTGCAAACCAGAGGCTGCTCTTCTAGACCCCCCAGCCTCTGGTTCTTCTCTGAACATGAACATGAACTCTCTGCTCCAATCACATTCTGGCCAACTTAGACCTATAACCTGAAGCAAGCTGCACTGGAAACCAACCTCATACCTGTAATCCAGGAAGCCAGCCTGCGATGCCAGGTTTGCAGGAGGCCAAATTGCTACCTCTAGTGATGATCCAGGAGGCTAAACAACCAACTCCTGTAACAGTTGGCCCCAAGTGGCCAGAACCGGATCAATTGACAGCTTTCCAATTATTGTCTCCACTTCCAATATAGGACCAACTAGAGAAAGCCAAATAGGCTCCCCTAACCAATCACATGGGATGCCCAGCTTCTGCTTAGCCCAACCACAGCTTCTAATGCCAACAGCTTCCAATCAGGGCATACATGAAGCCTTTCCTTTTTTCCACTATAAAGTTTTCCACTTCCTCTGCCTGCCCTTGAGTCTCTGCCAAAAGGTTAGTGTTGGTGGCTGACTCGCTTGCTATAGCAGCTCAGAAATAGTCTCTGTTTTCCTCATTTGGTTGGTCTTCAATTATTTCCACCCCTGATAAGGGGTTCCCAGGCATCTGAGCCTGACATTACTAGCTGCTTCTGCTGCCTGTCCTGCTCCTCTCCCTCTCCTGCTCTAAAGTCTTCCCATCACACTAGGGAGTAAAAGCTGTTCTCTTTACCAGGCTAAGGCTCCACCTACCTCTCCACCTCTCCATCCTCACTTCCTGCATTCTCTAGTACAGCTTTCCAGCCACCCTGGCCTCCTCTCAGTTCCTGGAGTGTGTCCAGATTGTCCCGGTTCTGGGGCCTTCCATGTTCTTCCTTTGCCTAGAAAACTTTGCCCGTTTCTACTCTTACTCATCTCTTAAAGTCACTGTTCAATGTCTGCTTTCTAAAATGGACTTTCCTCCCCTATGCACCTATCTAAATTGGCTTCCCCTCTTATTTTCTCTTATAGCCCTTAGGTATTTTACTCGTAGTATGAATTTTGGTGATTTATAACTAAATGTTTATTTTAGATATTTATGTGTTTAATGCCTGTTTTCACCATCAGAATGGAAGCTCCATGAGGGCGAGGGCAAGGACAAGGTTTACTCCCACTAATGATAGTCATGATACAAGACAGTGCTTTGCATAAAATAGGTATTCAATAACCATGTGTTGAATGAATGCATGAGTGCTCAAACCATAGTCATGCTACAAGATTCATGCCTGATATTCCTCCCTCTCTGGAGTCTTCTGGGACTCCCCCAACAGCACATAAACCTCCTCCTCTGCTCCCATAATGCCTTGCACATGTTTTTATTTCAACATGTGGAGTCAAGTTGTAGTTATTGACATGGATCTGTCTTTCTTACTAGACTAGGACCTGTTTATTAAGCCCAGAAACGTTTGTCTGTTTCACAGGCTAGCACAGTGTCTGCTGTAAATGGATGTGAGAAGTGTTAACTCATTGAATTAATGCCTGAATGACATATGTCAGTGCAAATATTTTTATCAAAGGACTTTCTCTCTAGAGAAATTAGAGAGACGTGAATTCAGTCTTGCTCTGCCCTCTCCTAGTGGCACTACCTTGAAAAGGCAACTTACATTATCTCTCAAACTACACTTCCTCTTCCGTAAGTAGGACATAACACATTTACCTCATACTCTTGCAATAAAAATTAAATGAGATAATGTCTGAAAAATATATTTAAAAAATTCCTAGGATATGGTTAGTACTCCAAAAGTGTTAGCTATTTTATCATTACTGTAGTACAAAATCCCCTAATTTATATTTTTGTCTAGGATTGCCTTTGAGCAAACTTTACAAAGTGCTAGTATTTGAATGACTGAGGGAATCAAAGATCATCCTGAACTGAACACTCAATGCAGAAATCTGCATGCGAGGCAGGATTTGTGGAAAGGAAGGCTATATACTACTGAGATGTATACCTTTATGTTTATAGAACCACATGGCAAATGTCCAAAGTACCTATCCATTCATCTACCCCCTTCCTCTTCCTTTCTTCCTCCCCTCCTCCTTCCCTTCCTTCCTTCCTTCCTTTGTTCCTTCCTTTCTTCCTCCTTTTCCTCCTTCTTTCTTTCCTTCCTTCACCTTTCTTTGTTTTTTTTCTTCCTGTCAGCTAGGATTAGAAGAAGCAAGAGGACTGGCCAGCTGAGGAGAAAATCAGAAGTCTAGCATCCATGGATCATTTCCTCAAGCACACAAAGCTCAGTTCCTAAATGAAACCCTGAACCATAAGGACCACAGATGGGTGGCATGGTGGTTTGAGATATCCAGGGGGTGTGGAGTTTGCTATTTTACAAAAGAGTTAAATATAATAGTAATTGTGGGAAGCAGTTGAATCAAAAGAAATTATTTGCTAGGCAGTTTCAAAACCAGAAAATGCTTAAAATGCAAACCACAAAATGAAGACAACCTCAAAGGTTAATGAAAACCTGCAACAATAGACAAAGGAAAGTGGCAGAGTCCTCCTCCCAAATCTATTAAGCAGTCATACCAACATCCTTCCAAATGGGGAATGCTGTCCAGCTCCTTTTATTCTGCCTTGGAAGGGCTAAAATAGGGACAAGATGTTAAGATAAAATGCCTCGGTGGCTTCTCTCTTCACTAGACCAAGAATAAAGACCAGTGCCTCCAAACATTGCCAAGACAACACTGGCTTGTGCAGCTATGGAGGCATCCCAGGAGGATTTGGTGAATGAATTAGAGTCCCTGGTTCTGGCCAGTTGAAAAAGTCAGACAATTACTAAGAACCTGGGAGAACAGGAGGACAGAAACCGTGTAGTACGTCTAGCGCAGAGCCAAAAATACTGGTTCAGGGAAGGTACTTGGACAAAGTCAAAAAATGAAAACTCATAGGAGTGACAATAAAATTTTAAAAATAGCGACAGGGAGGCTGGAAATGTCAAACTGGATAATAAGTTCTGGATTGAAAGATGGGAATGTAGTGCTATAGAGAGTACAAGTTCAAGATTCAGGAATTTAGGAGTGTGCCCAAGTTCAAAGAGAAGGACATTCAGCCCTGAGAACAGGAATGGAGTCAGGTGGACATGGGCCTGGTGAGCACAAAGAATGCGTTACCTCTATATGTTTAGGATTTGTATGTCTTAGGCCCTGGCTCTACTTCTGTTGGAATGCATTCTTTAAATTGTGCCATGTTCCCTGTACTACAGTATGGCAATGAATGCCTGAAAATCAGGAATTGTGACTTCCTGCCAGTACCTTGTTCAGCGTCCTTTGAGAACTCACTGAATCACGTACATTATAGGAACTGAGAAAAGAGCTAGTTTCCGGGACACAGAACAACTAGGGAATAGGCAGGAGAGAAAGGCCATGGACACTTGTCAGGAGGCCTGGCTCAAGGCCTAACTCCATAGTCAATTCATGTGTGACTTTGGACAAAACTTCTAGACTCTGTGTTTTACTTACTCACCAGGAAGATGGAGATAGAGTGTCATATAACTTGCTCCTAGGGTTATAGTGGAACCCAAATGAGATTCTGCAGGTACAAGTTCTTTATAAACTTTAAAGTGCTATTCAGATATCGTGACATATTAGTTTGATTAGACAGCTGGACATTTAGGTTTTCAAACTATTCCTTAGGGCACCAGCTAGCACCATCCTAAAATTGTACAATTTCTTTCCAAGGAAGAACTAAATTTTGTTGTTTTGGGCCTACTTTGTTTCATTTTAGTCCCTAAAGTCTTTAGGTTTCTCCTGGGATACTGATGGTTGGCCTGGTCTAAGCCTGGCATGCTCCTCCTTTCCTTACCTCACACTAGATTTCGTATGCTTTGTTCAGACGCTCAGGTTAGCATGTCCAGCACAGGCTGCATTTCCCTGCTTGTCTCGCAAGCTGTCAGGACAACAGGAAATTTTAGAGTTGGCATCAGAGTATAACCCAGCCACCCTGGACTTGCTTTCTCCAAGAGAGAAGCTTAGCTGACTGTGAAGGCAAATGGAAGGTAATTCTGCGGAAAATCGCAGGGAATTGGCCCATTTGGGTGCCATGTTGTGGGGATCTCTTGCACATTGGGAGAACTGTTTTTCAATGAAAACATCACTTCTGTCTGTTCCTGTTTTGCTGACAGCACTCAGAAGGAATGCTGCGCCAGGAGAAACGGCTGCAAAGTGTAGCCTGTGGTCTTCCCCACACAGGCATCTACAGCCAGAACCAGACTCTAGAGGGGAAGCTCAACTGCAGTATGATTATAGATTCGCCCTTTCATGCCTTTTCTCTCTTCTACCTCTTTAATCATTGTTCTCTCTCCTTATAGTTCCTCTAAATTTGCTTCCATGAAAGAGTTTGTTGTCATTCATTAGCCTTAGAGTGATGTATAAGGTAATGAGTCCAAACAATGAATCCAGAGGCTTTGTTCAGTCCTTCCGCCATGCATTTGAGTGGCATCAACACCATCTCTGAGACCCAGCTGCTTCCAGTGTCAACAAAGTGAGGGATAATAACACCATAGCTTCTCTACTTGCCTTATGCACTTATAAGGGTCAAATGCAATTAAAAATAGAAAGGCACTTTAACAGATGGAAGTTTCAGTAATTGAGATGAGTTTTCATTATTACTGTTATCAGTAATGCTATTTGCATTGGTAGTAGCATCAGTAGTAGAATTCGTGGTAGTAGTCTTTATAGATTCCTAGAGTCTTGGTGTCAGAAAGGACAAATTTCTCACCACATATAATAGTACTGTATCACCTATTAATTTCATTATCATAATTACTATTTTATCTGCTTCTTCCTTTCTGTTTTCTCTAGGGCATTCACTAAAGCATGACTAACGTCTTCCTATTCACTTCCACATCTCGCCCCTATCCAAGCTGCTCTTACAAAATGATCTGACCTCAGGCAATAAACCTAATGGTAGATGTAATGGAATGAGGATCCTAAACCTAAAGAAAAAAGTGAAAAGGAAAGAAAGAGAGGGGTCAAGAAGGAAAAGGAGAGCATTCTTTCTCACTTAGAAACTCATGGGGGAAAAAAGAAAAAAGACTGTGTTTAACATCTCATTAAGGCCTTCCTCCTTCATTTCTCTGGGCCAGGAGCAGTTTGGCCAGTGGTCATTTTCATGGCTGGCTTAGACTTCCTCACTATGGGAAAAGACAACTCTCATAAAAGTCCCAACAGGATTTGAATAAAGGTGATTCTGCAATTCAGGGTAAAATCTGTGTTATTCTACACAATTAATTACTTCCTCCACATTTGCTTTAGGATGCTATTTTCAGAGCTGAGTGAGCCACAGGAAGCACTAAGCCTCCCTGAGCTGAATGGATGGACTGTGTCCTGGTGATCAAAATTCATTTCCAAGTTATTTCCTGAAATGGTATTTTGACACCTGGGTCATACGTTAGCTTTATGGAGTTCCTCTGTGACATACAACAACGATGCAGACGTGCAATAGGACATTATTCAAAGGGAGGTGTAACTTGGAAGTTCAGTGCTGCTTGTCAAACTGGGTAAAGTGAAGGGAATCGTTTAAGAAGTCAGATTTACTCAAATGCAAAATGCAAAAAGTTAGCTTACTTTTTACTTGGTGAAATCTGTGGCATAGTTCCAGATTCTATTGTCTACAGCAGAGCCCTGGGAAGGCTCAGCTGAGGATCAGAGAATTCTATGCCCTAAGACTACAGGGACTCTAAGAGATCATCTGTTAAGGGAACATCTGCCACAGAAAAAACATTGTTATCCTCAATTTCCTGATGAGGAAACCAAGGCACAGAAGTTTAAGTAAGTTACTCAGAATCCTGCAGCTAATAAGTGGTGGCCAACAGGCTTGTACTCAGGACTTCATCCCAAGGAGAGAGCTACGTCTAACTTTTATCCATATTCATCCAGGGCGGCTCCTGCATGGAACAGTGAAATACACTTTATCCTGGGCTGTAGAAAGATCTAGAGGTCAGTCACCCTTGCTTTCCTATTATAACTATCAGTCTTTCCTCTTCATCCATTGGGCCAGCTCCATGAGTTGGTAGAATAGGAAGCTGTTAATAGCATGTGAATACTTCTGCAGCCCTCCAGGACCTCCAACACTTGAAATACCTTCACCCAGAGTCAATCCGTCTATTTCCTCATTAAGTGAGAAGACTGAAAATGCAAATCTTTGTGTGGGATTGTGCTACCCTGAGTAAGAAAACAGGTTTCATACTTAGGACCGGTAGGCTCTGTCACCTAATAGCTGTGTGCCCTCAGGCAATTATTTACATATTATAATCTGGTTTGCTTCTTGGTTAAACAGTGGTACAAGACCTATCATATGGAGTTAGTGTCTGGTTCATGAGATCATTAAGATCCTGGTACATAGAACAAAACCAAGGATTCCATTCTGCCAAGATGGAGAAACAGGGCAGTCCTCAGCTCCCTCTCCCAGATCAACTCTCCAAAATGGTAGAAGTGAGAAGCTAATATGGATTCCATGAAGTAATAACAACCACAAGTGAGGAATCCCTGGGAGACTGGTGTATTGGGGGATGTGTGGCTCAAAGGGAGAGTGAGAGGTAAAACTGGAGGAAAAGGTTACATTCTGCTCTTGCCTCTCCCAGCGTTAGCATAACTTTGGACATTCATCACCAGTACCTTTGTGCCATAAATCTGCAGCAAGAGCCCAGATCACCAGGGCAGGTCAAAAGCCTTGCTGCATGAGTAACTGAAAAGCAGGTACAAGGGGCTGGTTGTCCTAGGTCATTTATTGCCACCCTTGCCCTCTTCCCTGTAGGCTATCAACTAGTGTATTAGTTTTCTGTTGCTGTCATAACAAATCACCACAAACTTAGCAGTCAGTTTTGTATGTTAGAGTCTAGGTATAGCATGGCTCATTTGGGTTCTGTGTTTAGTCTCATGAGGCTGAAATTAAAGTCTCAGCAAGGCTGTGTTCCCTTCTGAGGCCCTAGCCAAAATCAGTTCCTTGCAGTTTTGGGACTGAGGTCACTCTTGTCTTGCTGGCTGTCATCCAGGGACTGGTCTTTGCTCCTAGAGCCTGCATTTCCTCTTCTGTGCTCCATGTGGCTGCTTCCAGTAATAACAGGTTGAGTCTCTCTCATGCTTTGAATTTCTCCAACTTCTTTTTCTGCTATCTCTCTCACTTCAGCCAGAGAAAGTTCTCTGCTTTTAAGGGTTCATGTGATTAGATTGTGTTCACCTGGATACTCCCCCTATCTGAAGGTATGTAACCTTAATTACATCTGCAAACTCCTCTTTGCCTTGTAACATGACATATTCATATGCTCCAGCGATTAGAGTATAGACGTCTTTAGGGAGAGCGTTCTGCCTATCACAGCTGGCATGCGTATAGGCATATTTTTTCACCCTGAAGAGCTATTCCATCACTTGATCATAGCTAATCCCTTCACCTGTGTGTGATCTGGATTCTTCCTCTCCCAACCTCATCCATCAGTTACTTTCACTTTTGCATGTATTTTTAAACTGTTTCCACATAGCTCATTGCCTAAAGCTTGTAAGCATTTCCTAGTTTCCCCTTGTCTTTTAAAACCCCCTCTCCATCTTTTATCACTGTGTATTTTTTTCCACATTCTCCTCCTAATAGCATTATTCACTCATCTCTATCATTCCTTCATCTGCTCATGTCTCAATCACCATAACGAAGCTCTTGGACCCAACAAACCAGGGAAATTTCTCCAGCAAATGTCACCAATAACTTCCTAATTTTCTAACCCAAATAAATGCCAATCCATGCTTATCTTATGTAATCTCTCTTTTTTTACCTTTGTTATGATCCATGATGCCCTTCTTCTTCAAAGCTCTCATCCCCTGGATTTGATGTCCTCCTTATTTCCAGATTTCTCCCATTCCTCCAGTCACTTGTGGGCCCTGTTGCCCACCCAATTCTTTAAATGCTTGAGTTCTTCAGAATTCTTTCTGAGGTCCTCTGCTCTCTTCACCTCACATTCTCTCCTTAGGCAGTCTCCACTAATTCTGAAACTTCAATTATCATCAGTACGCTTTACATTCTCAAGTCTTTATTTTAAACCCAAGCTTCAAAAGTGAATTCTAGATGCTTTTGTCAAGCCACATGCTGGATATTTCCACTTGAATTCATCTCTTTTCTCCCAAATATCCTCCTCCCCATAGTTATCTACCTATCCATTTTTGTAAAAAGAGAGATGTTATCCTTGATTCCTTTTTCTTTAACTCTCAAGATGAAATCTGGGACCAAGTCATATCCAGTAGATTCTACTTCTTTAGCGTGTGTCACAGCCCTACAGCCTTCATCCCCATCGCTATGCCTTTATGCTAGCTACTATTTACTGAGCCCCTTTGTATGTGAGATATTGTGTTAAACATTTTTTCAAAATTATTTCAGTTTATCTTTACAATAATCTTGGGAGGTAGACAATATTATTTCTATTTTGCAACTGAGGTAGCTTAGGCATGGCTAGGCTGAAAGATTTGGCATGAATCACATAGATTCTAAAGTAGCATTACAGGTTCATCTACTTCCTCAGTCAATGCTCTTCCAAATGCACTGTTGCAATTTACTATTCGGGCTCTCAGCATCCTTTGTATGGACTCTTGCAATGTTTTTCTAACCAGTCTCCCTACAGCCGTCCTTGTCCCCTGCTAATCCCTCCTCTACACCCTTAATCAGAGAATGCCTGTAAAATGAAAATTCAATCATGTTACTTTCTGGCTTAAAACTTGTCACCAGATCACCTTTGCCACACTAGGATAATTCTTACCTCTTTAAATAGTAGCCTTTGTGATCAGCTTTTGTCTCTAGCTTATTTTCTTGTCTTATCCCATCAGCTCCACACATCAAGCTTCTAGCAGCTCCCAAACTTGCTTTCCTATTTTGCACTGCATGCTCCATTTGGGGTGCCCTTTCCCACTTTATATTCTGGAGGAACCGTCACCACCATTCAATATGATTCTGCTCAATGTTCTTGTTAAAACTTCCAAGCTTCTGGTAGAAAACTTTCTAGGCATTCCAAAAAAAAAAATCAATTACATGCTCTTTTTGTGTGTGTGCACTCACCATGCACTGTACATATTTCTTTGGTTCAACTCAACTTTGCTGCTCTTATTTGTTTATTTACATGTCTTTCCCCTTCTACTGGAACTTTAAGGTCTATGGATCAAAGAACACATATTACTTGCATTTACATTTTTAATACAGTGCCTCTCACATGTGAGGATTCAATGATTGTTAAATCCTTGAATTCAAGAAAGATAGAGACTTGAAGTCCAGACTAAACAGTCTGGATTTTATTCCCTAGAAAAAAAAAAGAAAAACAAACAAAAAAAGACATCAAACATTTTGGGGCATTTGTTTGCTTGTTTTTGAGCATGAAAGTGCAATGGGGAGAGCCAGGTACTGGGGAACCTTTACTGGCCCATTTCTATAGGCCAGGTAAGAGATGAAGATAAGGTGGAGGAGGTCACTGATGATGACCTCTAGGATGATGGCATTCAACAAATAGAAAAGGAAAGCATAATAATAATTGTGCAATATTGCACTATTTTCATGTGACACATTCAAAGGCAGACAACATGGAAAAACAAAGAAAGTGTAAAGAGTAGTTTCACAATGCCTTTGGATTTTGGAAATAGTGGGTGGATGAGGGGAGAGTTTATCATGTCTTTTATGCAAGTCATAAATATTCCTGGCACCAGTTGAAACTAAAGCCAGCAGCCTGAGTGTTTATTTAGATTTTATGGTCCATTTATTGTCTCATATTCCCCCAGTCAAAGATAATTATTTCTTAATTAATCATACATAAACAGTCTATATCCTTTGCAGAACTGGCTACTTAAAAGAGCATTTATCATAGCAATTGGTCCTGTATACGCAACTGCAAATCACCCACTTTCAGCTGGTTTTGCTCTAATTGACTGCTGATCATTTTTGTGTTTCTGATGGTTTGTGGGGGAGGGCAGAAGTTGGAGGAGGCCAGAAAATGGATAACATGTGGAATTATCCATTTTTGTTATTTCCTTTTAGGAAAAATGCCTGAGGTTAGAAAGAAAAGAAATCTTTGTGAGTTGAGATATTGGCAATTTGTCAAAGAGTTGGTCAAAAAGTGATTTTATTTCATCCACAAGAAAGGCTCCATCAAGAATTTGCCCAACAGAACACAGAGGATTTTTAGGGCAGTGAAGATACTCTTGTATGATACTCTAATGATGGATACATGTCAATATGCATATGTCCAAACCCACAGACTCTACAACACCAAGAGTCAACCCTAATGTAAACTATTCACTTTAGGTGATTATGATGTGTTGATGTAGGTTTATCAATTGTAACAAATGTACCACTCTGGTGGGGGATGTTGATAATCGCGGAGAATGTGCATGTGCGGGATTATATAGGAAACCTTTGTACCTTCCTCTTAATTTTGCTGTGAATCTAAAATTGCTCTAAAAAATAAAGTTTTAAAAAATGTTTGCCTGAGAAGAATGGTCACCACCCTATTCAATCTTGTGGGGTGGAATTTACAAATGACCCAAAACTGCAGAAGCAGGCCAGCACCCATTTTGGTATGGATTGTGTCATCATGGAAAGAATGTACTGAATGTTTTATCTTCCTAGATTCCCAAGTAAAGATGCAATAATAACATCTTGGCATTGAATCAAAGAACATCTAATCATTTTGTCTAGTGATTCTTCGGTCTATTTAGGAAGTGCTGATCAGCTTTCTCTACCTCCTGTGGACAATAGCTGATTGACATACAATATAAAAGACATAAGTTAGTCTAAAGTCAGGATATAGAGAGCCTAATCACCTGGGAGCAGCTGCTGCCAGAGAAGTCAAGAGTGCTTTGTTTGAGAGAACGTAAGTGAACCCCAACCCTATATGAAGAATGTTACTTCTAGACAGCAGTAGCTCCAGCTTTCAAATGGATCCTTTTCTTTGAGAGCAAGGACACAATCTCCTGGATCTTCATATGCCTTCCAGCAATTAGCACAGTTTCTGGCTCTAAATAATGATAATAATTATGGTAAATATTTTTTTTTTTAAAGATTTTATTTTTTCCTTTTTCTCCCCAAAGCCCCCCGGTTGTGTATTCTTCGTTGTGGGTTCTTCTAGTTGTGGCATGTGGGACGCTGCCTCAGCGTGGTCTGATGAGCAGTGCCATGTCCGCGCCCAGGATTTGAACTAACGAAACACTGGGCCGCCTGCAGCGGAGCGCGCGAACTTAACCACTCGGCCACTGGGCCAGCCCCTTATGGTAAATATTTTTACAAGTCTTACTATGTGCGGGGTCTTATTCTCAGTACTTCGCATACATTAACTAATTTAATCCTATCAACAGTCCTAGGAGGTAGATTTCTATTACTGTTCCCATTCTATAGATGAGGAAATTGAGGCATTGAGAAGGTAAGTGACTTAATCCAAGTTTACACAGCTAGTATGTACAAGGGTTAAATATATGTAAATCAACTGAGATTGAACTCATTGTGAGTTCAAAGATGAACTGAGCCAAATTTTCTCGGTACCTGTGTTACTACTTGTAGTGCCTTAGATCCAAGAGGGTGATCCCTCCCACCTACCATATCACTGAAATAAAAGTTAAGAACAAACTCATTCATCAGGCCTTCTCTGCTGCCATCAAATCCATGGGGCTTAACTGGCATTGACTGTGCCATTGAAACATGGCCAACCCCATTGTTCCTAGTGGAACCTTCTGTACATCTCCTTCAAATGTGCAGGAAAACGTGTTTTCTCTCCTCTCCTTGGCTCCCTTCTTTGTGTTTTTCCCTGCCTGTATCTAACTTGTAGATTATTCTGAAGAGAGGAAACATGTCTCATTCATGTTTATTTTCCTAACCCTTTTGTACAAAGCAGGCACACAATAAACACATCTTAAATAAATATAAAAAATTGGGAAGTTCAACAAATTCTTTCGGAGCACTAAATTCTAACTTAATTGTACAAACAAAACTTTGCAAATCATCCAGTCTCATTCTCCTGTCACTTAGAGATGAGGAAACTGGGGTCCCCCGGAGGGGACTGATCTGCCCAGCGCCCAGCTAGCTAAATTACAGGATCCTGGAAATTAGGCAACTATGGAATCCTTTTTCTCCTTCCTCTACCTCTCCTGCCCCTTCCTTTCTTCCTTCCTCTCCTCCTTCTCAATGGTCATGTGCCTGATGTTGTACTAAAGGCTCCACACCTTCATTCATTCGCTTTATTTATTTATCTTTGAAAGTTTGTACCCTTTTACCAATCTCTCCCTATTTCCCCCACACCTCAGCCCTTGGCAACAACTTTTCTTTTCTCTTTTTTTATAATTTTGATGGGATTTTTTTGCTTTTCACATATAAGTGATACCATGCAGTATTTTTCTTCCTCTGTCTGCCTTATTTCACTTAGCATAATGCACCAAGATACAAAGTGCATCCACGTTTTTGCAAATGACAGAATTTCCTTCTTTGTCATGACTGAATCATATTTCATTGCATATATACTCCACATCTTCTTTATCCATTCGTTTGACCATGGACACTTAGGTTGTTTCCAAATCATGGCCACTGTGAATAATGCTGCAATGAACATGCAGGTGCAGATATCTCTTCAATATCCTGTTTTCATTTCCTTCATATGTGTACCCAGAAGTAAGATTGCTGGATCATATGGTAGTTCTATTTTAATTTTTTGAGGAACCTCCATTCTGTTTTCCATAGTGGCTGCACCAATTTACATTCTGACCAAGAGTGCAGAGCTTTCCCTTTTCTCCACATCCTCTCCAACACTTGTTATCGCTTGTCTTTTTGATGATAGCCATTCTAACAGATATGAGATGATATCTCATTGTGGTTCTAATTTGCATTTCCTTGATGGTTAGTGATGTTAAGCAACTTTTCACATACCTGTTGGCCATTTGTATATCTTCTTTGGAAAAAAATGTCTATTCAGTTCTCCTGCTCATTTTTCAGTCAGATTGTTTGGGGTTTTTTGCTATTGAGTTGTATGAATTCTTCATATATTTTGGAAATTAACCCCTTATCAGATATATGGTTTGTAAATATTTTCTCCCATTCTGTAGGTGGCCTTTTCATTTTCTTGATGGTTTTCTTTGCTGAGCAGAAGCTATTTAGTTTGATGTAATCTCACTTGTTTATCTTTGCTTTTCTTGCCTTTCCTTTTGGCGTCAAATCCAAAAAACCATTGCTAAGACTGATGTCAAGGAACTTACCTTCTATGTTTTCTTCTAAAAGTTTTATGGTCTCAGTTCTTATGTTCAAAATTTTAATCTACTTTAAATTGATTTTTGTGTATGTTGTAACATAGAGATCCAGTTTCACTCCTACATGTGGCTGTCTAGTTTTCCCAGCACAATTTGTTGAAGAGACTGTCTGTCCCTATTTTATATTCTTGGCTCCTTTATTGTAAATTAATTGGCCATGTATGCATGGGTTTATTTCTGAGGTCTCTATTCCGTTCTATTCATCTATGCATCTGTTTTTATGCCAATACCATATTATTTTGGTTACCATAGTTTTGTAATAGAGTTTGAAATCAGGAAGTGTGATGTCCACACATATATTTAGGCCTTATGAAAACTTTTAAACTGAATATTTTTGCCCCAAGTTTATAGATTTAGAAACTAAAAGTTTACAAAAGTTAAGAAACCCATCCAAGTCACCCAGATAGTAAGTTACGAAGCTGGATCTATCTGCTGCCAAATCCAGTGTTCTTACCTTGTCTACTACAAGAATGATGTGGCTTCTAGAAGGACAAAACTTTGCATTCATTGATAAGGAAATACCACCAAAATAGACTGATAAAAAGATCATCAAGATAAACAGAATAAAAGCATAGAGTATGTTACTTTGTGTAAAAAAAGGAAGGAAAAAATGTTTAAATATATCTCATTGGCTTGAATATGCCAAAATATTTATAAGAATGAACCATAAATTAATCACAGGGGCTACTTGTTGGGAGAAATGGAAACAGAGAAAATAGGGAGAGACTTCTGCCTGTACTTTAAAAAATGCATTTTTATATTTGAGATGTGTACATAAATTATCTCTTAAAATTTTTAAAATTTAAAACAGGTTTTAAAAAGTGTATGACTCTTTGTCTTGGGGCATTTTAACATGGTCTTAAATATACAGCTTTTGTAACTGTGTAATTGCATGTCAGACACACTCCATTCCATTGCTGAGCCGTGCCAAATCAAAACCAGTACAGAAGCCTGAGAATTATGCCCAGAGCTGCTTCTTTGACCAAAAGAACTTGAGAAATTTGAGCGAGAGTCATTGTGATGCTGCATCTTCAGCCTTTAGCTGTCTGGCTGCCACGAAGTCTCAGGGTAGCTTCGCCATATTGAAATAGCCACAGTCCGTGGCCAGTTCCTGAGCCTCATGTGCTCATAATTTTGAGTTTTTCTCTTGACCAAAAGTGGATCTGTATCCCTAGAGTAGATTCACATTATTTAGGTTTAAAAGAGCCTGGAATACAAAGCACAAAGCCAGTTTAGTAATTTATAATGAGACATACAACAGAAAGCCAACACATTCTCTCCCTGTGGGCAAAGACACATGGCAATGCAACCTGTGTTAACAGATTGCTTGATCCATATGTCACGAGAACACAGGGGGTGAGCTCTGTGGTGATGAGCTGTAGGTCAAGGCTGATGCTACTATCTCTGCAGTAGGGATACCCCTGCCACCAGGACCTGGTGGGTTATGTTCTTGAGTCTAGACACCTCTCCCCTGGTTATGGCTTGGACGGTCACTGCCAACATGTCCCCCTGGGACTCT
This sequence comes from Equus caballus, assembly GCF_041296265.1. Taxonomy (NCBI): domain Eukaryota; kingdom Metazoa; phylum Chordata; class Mammalia; order Perissodactyla; family Equidae; genus Equus; species Equus caballus. The sequence goes on from NC_091691.1 coordinate 72,652,550, forward strand.
GCCTTGTTATGCTTCTGATAGATACATTCTTTGTCTGCAGATAGGTTAACGTGTTCAGCCTGATTTCTTTTGACCTGGTGACTATTTGACTCTTTAAGACGCCTTTGCACAGTTTAGCTCTAATCATTATTTTGTTGGATTACGTGAATCTACAATGACCAGCCTCATTTCCATTTAGTCTCCCATTTTAGAGTCTCCTTCCTGTCAACTCCATGCCATGCCTACTATGAACAGTCTACAGAACCCCCTTCTCCCACTTCCTGGACTTTTCAGTCTCCTCACGCACTCTTCCTGGGGCTGATCAGTGGTAAGTGGTGGCCAGCTAGAAATACTCAAGTCCAATGTCTGTCATCCAATCCTGATGCCTTTTTTCCATCAGTCTGGAAAACTATATTTTCAATTCCTCTGTTTACATGGGAAAGGAAATACTTTATGTCTGTATTAAGACTGCACATCTGTGTAAGAGTGAGTTGACAGCCACATTAAATGTTAGAGAGGGAGGGGTAAGGAGGAACTCTAAGGCAGTTTCCTGAGAAGGCAGTGGAATGGCTGCAAAGCTCATCTATTGGAGGGTGATGAAAGAGCCAACAAGAGACTTGGACAACCTCACAGTTTTACAGAGAGCCAATACTAGAAGAGAGAATCCAAGATCAGCTAGTCTATCCTCACTCCTTGCAAGATTGCTCTGCTAAGAGTAGGTCACTGGCATTTTTTAAAAAATAACAAATATCTTTGGAAGATAATGTATCCAAAGTCAAAGGTACAGAAAAGTATTTGGCAGTGCCTGACCTTGAATTCTTTGCTCCTGGTACACAAGAGAAAATCAGAGGAAGAATTAAAGAGTTGGAAACTTTTATAGCAACGTGACATTGTCAACCAAGCATGAACAGTGGACTCCAGTCCAGGAAAAGTGAAGAGATCATTTTGGATGTTGTCAAACTTGCATAGTAAGCAGCACACAGAGCAAGCTGCATGTGAACACGCACAAGAGGAGCACATACTGGTCTATGATGGATGAAAGGAAAAAATATTGGTGCTTCCTCCCACGGGTAGTTTGAAAAGCACTCCTGTATAGTGAAGAGTCTTCTTCCTGTTCCTATTCCTCAGCCATCCAGCTAGCTCCCGGAGGCAATAAATGTTATTGGTCTATTGTGTATCCTTGCACAGTTCACAAACGTGTGTATGTGAGTGGGTGAGTGGTACACACACACCACAAACACACACAAATGATAGCATGTTAAATGTTCTGTCACTTGCTTTTTTATTTAACGATATAACTTGGAGATTTTTCTATCATTTTTTAAAACAGCTACATAATAGTCATTTGTATGAAGGAACTATAAATTATTTAACCACTTCTCGATTTTGTTATTAAGATAATGCTTCAATGAATAATCTGACATACATTTTATTTCACACATTCAAATAAAATCCTTGACATTGAATAGCTGTGAGTGTTTAAAAGCAGGAAGCATGCACAGTGTGCACAAAGTAGGCCTTTAATAAATGCTTGCCGAAGTAAGTGAAAAATACAAAAATTGTCGAAGTTTTTGAGGGATCATGGGCAGACAATCTCTGGAGGCTTTAATGCAGGGAGGAGTGGGCCTGGTGGGGTTGGGACCACGTGAGAGGAGGGATGGCCTACTGAGTGCTCAGTGCCACCTCTGCCCTGCTTTGTAAGAAGGGAAGAAAGTGGCAGAACCAGGCCTTGAACTCAGGCCTCTCTTATGCCACCTTCCTGCTTCTTTAGGCTCCTGCCAGGATGCTCTGCTCCTTCCTTTCTGTTAAACTACTTTGTGCTCACTCATTACCTGTTGGCTTGACTTCATCTTTCCTCTGCTTTTTCAGCACCAGGAGACAGACTGGAAAAGTGAAGCAAGATCAGGCTTTGGTGTACACAGAGGTCCTGGCTTCAAAGCCATCTGTAGCTGTGTAACCTGGGTGAGTTGCTGAACCTCTCCATTTCTTGTGTCTAAAATTCAGGCCAGAGGCTGCCTTCACTGAGTGAGGAGGATGAAATGAGCTGGCCCATGTAATGCTCCTGTCCCAGTGCCTGGATGTAGTAAGCTCTCAAAGAATTTTAATCCCCTACTCTCCCTTGTCACCAGCCTAGACACTCCATAAATGCTCACAGAACTGAATCTAATTACATTAAATACCACAGGACATTTCTGTGCCTCTTCCCCATGTAGGTGGCTATACTCTGTCCTCTTCATGTCTCCAAGATGCATTTGCTCTAAACTCTTAGAGGTTGCATTAGAATGAGAAAAGCACAAGGAGCTGATTTTCCCCTAAGGAGAGACAGGCAAGACACTGAAGGAAATTGAGACTGTTGCTATTCTAAGAGTTCAATGAGATTCAGAGTCATTACAGCCAAGCCCTGCTGTGCAGAAAACAGGCTGAAGTGAGAGAACAGTTTGGATTCAATGACCCGAAGTGCGTGCTTCCCATTTATTTGCTGCATTCTTACATTATCTTAACAAACACCAGCTTAGCTGCCCAAGGTACACAGGGTGCACTGCATGGAAGGAACTGAATAAGTTTTAAGCTCAGTGTTGATGCCTCCAAAAGGGCAGAGTGGGAGGGAATCACCTGGCTAAAAGGTGTCTGTTGCCACTTGGCCAGTTTAGAGTTGTTTTCTGGAGATTCATTCAGGGTGTGGGCTGATGGTGCGCTGGGCGGCTGTGGAGCTCCTGTTACATGAGCCTGTGAGCTCTTAGTCCAAGTGCACTCAGATGCTCACAACAGGCACTTAAACAGCACTTGCTAGATGAATGCAAATGTGTCTCTACAGTCTCCTGTAGGATTAATTAGCAGTTTCCTGGCATTTGCTATGATATACTTACTGCTTAGCAATAGTCCTGCACAGGTCAGGAACCTGCCTAATGGCCATTACTGAATAAAAATTGCAACCAGGAATCCCTGTCTTTTGTTATAAACAATTTAACTCCCTCTACCTCTCATGAAAGGCATATTTTTGAAATTAAAGGTGTACCTACTCCCCTAGAAGAAGGTATTTTGTTTTTCCTTGAATACTGAGAACTAGCCAGCTCCTCAAGCCAATGTGGGCATGATCTCTTTGTTAGTCTTTTGCTAATATCCATGTACTAAAAATGTCAAAATCTCTAATGTTAATAGGTGTCTGAAGGAGACTGGTAAAAGAGGATGATATGTGGATGAAGAAGAGGATCTGACCTCTCCAGGGGGACAAAGCAGAGCTCACAGGGGTGCTAAATGTTTCGACTGAGCCCTGAACCATCATCCACCATCCACCCATGTGTCCATCCATCCTTCCATCCACTCAGTCATTTAACATGTGTGGAACATCTGCAAAATGCCAGAAACTGTGCTAAGGGATGAAGGATGAAGAAGTCATGGTCCTTGTCTTTAAACTTCTAGATCTGAGCATCCTCCCCAAGAAACCACCCCAGATACTCAAAGAGTGACAGGAACCCACCTGAATTTAGTGCAAGGAATTAGCGATGTGACAAGAGAAGGCCTGACTTTTGATGGATACGAGAATAGCTATTTTCCTCAAGACTTTTGTAAGGTTACAAGTTTACTGGGCTGTCTTTCTTTTTGTTTAATAACATTGGTCAGAGGCTGCTTACCTGATTCATTCCTGTTGATTCCTGCCTCTCAAGCCAAGGCTTCAGCTTAAGTAATGCCTAGCATTTGATAAACACCAGGAGCAAAGGACTCATGCTTTCTAGAATGCCAAACTTATCACTAAATAAATGTATAATGAAGAGATGCCTGTCTGGCTTGTCATAGTTGTGGCATAATCTTTGTTAGGTTCCATGAGTAGAAACAAGAAACTCTAGCAGAAATGCCAGGCCTTCATCTATCACTTCCTCTGCAACCATACCCACCTCCGAGAGAACCTCTTCCTTAAGACTCAGTCCTAGTACCAGGGGCTCCAAGCCTGACCACAGCTGACTGTACCAAGTCAAGCTGGGAGAATCCCTGTCGCTCCTCAGAATTTAAGAAAAGAACTCATAGATTAAATAGTTTAAATTAATCAGTGTTCAGTGCTTCAACTAGAAGGCTATGTAAACTCGGGGTTGTGGCTACTTAGGGGGCTACTCTGGTTTACATGATAGATACATGAGCAGAAAGGCTCATCTCTGATAGAGACAAATGAAGCAGAGATGAGAAACTACCTACCTCACAACTCTCTAGGTCCTATGACACCCCGCTATGAGGCCGGCCACTGGGTTCTCAGTTATGCCTTTATCTTTATAACTTTCTTTCTAAAATTTAAGCTAGTTTGAGTGGAGTTTTAATACTTATAACCAAAGGATAACTGACTAATATAGAGAGAAGAAAAGTCTAGATCTTTATTCAGATTATGTCAAGATAAAAGTCTATTTACAGAAGGAATATGGAGTATGGAGGTCAGGATGCTTTAGTCTGTGAAGATCCAATAATCCAGTAGAAATGGGGAAAGATAGGACATCAACAGCAGCTTTTGCCTGTTTCCAGAAGTTTTGAATCTAATGCGTTTGGCCCATTTCTGCTTCCCTGAGGACATATTTGATATCAAATCATTGTGTTGTCTTCATCTATAGCCATTCCAGGAGTCGGGATTGAGTCTTTGTGACTTTATAGTAATACAGTCCAATAAAATTTTTTGTATTGATAGGAATGTTCCATAGTTGTGGTGTCCAATAAGGAAGCCATAAGCCACATGTGACTACAGAGCGCTTAGAAAGTGGCTAGAGTTATTAAGGAACTGAATTTTTAATTGTATTTAATTTTTATGAATTTAAATGTAAATGTAGACAGTCAAATGTGACATTCTAGTAGTTACTGTATTGGATATAGTAACTCCAGAATATATTCCCAAATCTCAACACTTTTTGCTGCCTTCATACTACAATCCCCTCTAACAGCCACCCAGGGGTTCCCCATGCTCTTGTCTCTCTGTAAGGTCATCCTTCACAGAGCTGCTGCAGAGATCTTTAAAAATACAAATCAGGTGTGAACTTCTGTTCAAAATCCTCCTATGGTTTGTATTTAAATTTGGAATGAAATATAAATGTCTTCTGTAGCCTGCAAGGTCCTACCTGATCTGGGGCTTGCTTACTTTTCCTGGCTTACCTCCTCCCAGCTCCACCACCACTCTGTCCCATATTCACAATCCTCCAGGCTCCCTGGCTCCTTCTGTCCCCTGAACACTCCAATGTCACCATCAGCTCAGGATCTTGATTTAATACCTTTTCTGCTTGAATATTTTCTCCCACATCTTGCTGTGGCTGGCACTTTCTCATCATTCAGATCTCAGTTCACATTTTATCTTCTTAGGGAGGACTTACCTGGTCATCTCGGCTAAAAAAGCCTCTACAATACTATAATGGTTCCTTACTTTTTCTTTTTTTAAACCCTGTTTCATTTTTATTCATAGGACTATCACTTTCTGAATTTATTTCATGTATATCTATCAATTTGACTGTCTAACCATCCACTTGCCCATCCATCCATCCATCCATTGCTTGCCTCTGTATCCCCCAACAAAAATATAAGCCCTTAAGGCAAGAGGATTTACCTGTCTTAGTCACTTCTATAGCCCCAGAGCCTAGAACACTGCCTGGCACGTATTAGGTGTTCCACAATACTGATTGGTGGATGGAATGACTGCCCACTCAGGGTTTGGAATCCTTGGGTGTGGCCCTCCCAAGGATCCCTTCATAGCCCAGCATAGGACCCACTGGGAAGATCCTGATAATGTCAAAAACTGAGCTGCTGACCTTTCTCCCCAAGTTAACTCTGCAGTAGTCTCCAACTCAATTAGTGACAGCATCATTCAGGTAATTGTTCAGGCCCAATGCATCAGTGTCATCCTTGACTCCTCGCTTTCTCTCCCCCAGCATCCTATCTGTCAGCAAATCTTGTTGGTTCAAATGACCTCTCTCACTACCTATGCTGCTACTTCTTGATCTAAACCCTAGTGTCTCTTCATCTCTGATCAGGTCACAGTAGGGCTTTCCTAACTTCCCCTTCTAACCTTGGACACTTCCTTCTGAACTAAAGAGAATGACTCTGTTAAAACATAAATCAAATCATGTCACTCATTTCTCAAAACCCTCCAGTGCCGTCTTATTTTACTCAGAGTAAAAGCCATAGTTAAAAAAAAAAAAAAAAAGCCAAAGTTACCTTAGAGAGACCCACAAAGCCTTACCCATCTGACCCCATCACCTCTCTGACCTCATCTTTAACCTCTGACCTCACTTTTAACAATGCTCTCTTTTCTCTCTCCTTTTACACTACATTGGGCTCCGGGTACAATGAAGACACCAGGCACGGCCCCCTCTTGTACATTTTGCCCATGTTGCCTTTTTTAACTGGAAGCTTCTACCCAAGTCATCCCTATTCCCTTCTCACCTTATTTTCCTCCATAGCACTTCACATCTTTTAATACACCACACGATTTTTCATTTTGTGCTGTTCATTTTTTGTCTGTTCCCCTAGCATGTAAACTCTATGAAGGCAGGGACTTTTGCTTGTTATTTTGGTTTTTTTCACTCCTGTATCCCCAGTACCTAAAACAGTGCTACCTAGCAGAATTCAATTAATATTTGTTGAATGAATGATAAAATGAGTGACACATGACAGCCAGAAATTTAACTAGTTAAGGTGTTTTAAATACTAAATGAGATTTAATTTTCCAGATAAAGCGAATTGATCTTAAAGATAGTCAGAGGTCACATAAATTAACTAAATTATAACAGATTGCATTACCGAAAGATTTATGTCCCAAAGTCTTGAGGTCACTGAGAGACCAAGCTGATTGATCCAATTATCCAATTTCAGAGCAGATATTCTCCTAAATCATGGCCACTTAACACTGATGGCTTATCAGACTCCTTTGACTAACATATAACATGTCAATCAGCTAGCCACAAATGCAGAGAGGAAGAGAGCTCTGTAAATAGGTCACAAAAGTGAATTAAAAATCTCCTCTATCAGGATTTTCTTGTTACCATTGTCTACAAACTGCAAGCTCTTTAGAGCTGTTTGCCACTGTAGGAGATGACTTCAGGGGGCCAGAGAGAATCAAAAGGGATGTTGAGAAAATGTGTATCTTGCTCCAGGATAGGAATTGGTATTCAAACTGCTCCACTCCAAGAAAAAAGCCCCTGTAAGTGGAAGTGGAGCCACAAACACCTCAATAAAGTATAGGTCAGTGTCAAGGAAACAGAGGAAATGCAGGCTGGAAGCAGAGCTGCACCGCTAGCCTTTCATATCACCTCCGTTGTACCAACACTGCAATACCTACCCTCAGGATTCTTAGATGAAGATAACAATAAAGCAAGCAATAGTGGCATGATGTTTTCCATTTGAAGATAATAAATCAAGAACATGGTGAGGCCAAGAAGTTTAGTTTTATGAAATCTACTTGGTTTATATAGTAGAGCAGTCACAGAAAAGCTTCTTATTCACATCTGTGAATTCTTAAACCTCTCACTCACATCCATGAGCTCCAATGAACTGAAGCACCCATGTTTTGACTTTAAGTGAGCATCCAAATAAGCCAGTGGCTTTCTTGCACCAGGCATTCCAGCTCTCCGTTAGGAAGGAAAAAGAGAGAAAGCAAATATTACCTAGGAATTGATGATTTTGTAAAGCATTTTGTGGTCTGGCTCTACTCTTTCCTGTTTTTACTCATTTGTTCAGTAAATATGTATTGAGTATCTATTTTGTGCAGAACCGATTCTAGGGACTGGATCTACAAGGACAACGAAAGGATAGGAGTATGGTGGTGCAGGCCAACATGGAAACAAGCAAAGGTAGAACGACAGCTCCCCCTGGTTTAATGCTTACACTGGAGAGCCATCCTATCTGAGGAGTGGTTTCTACAGCCAGAAAATATGATTCAAAATCAAAACGATCTTGAAATCCCTTAAGAAACACCACATTGAAGACTAACTTACAAATTCTTGATAAATCCAAAGCAGCCAGTTTTTCCAGCAGAGAGCTGTTCCTTGGCTGAACACCAGAGAAGTGGTTGGCTTTTGTTTAGGGTCATGTGGAATACAAAATACAAGTCTTCGAACAGCAAAATCCCAGTCAACATGAGAAGATTCACACAGAATAAGGGTCACAAGAGAACTGAGACCAGCTTGGGACAGACACTAATTAAGGGGAATGGGCTATAGAAGCACCAAATTATCTAGCTTAATGTTGATCTCTCTCTCTCTCTCTCCCTCTCTCTCTCTCTATTTTGGCTAAACACATATATTTCAATATGATAAGTCCAATGACTGAATAAAGCAACTGGATGTTACCACGTGTCAAATGCTTTGTACACTTTTATAATCCTCAAAATAGATGTACAACTTATGTTATTATGTCCAGAAGATGAGACACAGAGAAGTCAGATAACTTGGCCAGAATCACACAGCAAGGAAGCAACAGTCCTTGTATCAGTCACAGATGACACAATAACATTGAAGATTTGAGGATAGCCTAATAAAAGAACTATTTCAAAGGTGTGAGCAGGGTGCAGTGAACTACAATGGATAGTGCAAGATTCTGGATCTAGTGATGGGAGTGGTGTTACCCCTCTCAGCCTAAAGGAGTGAGGGGAGGGTAGTGGTTACAGAAGAACAGGAGAGAGAATGTTGAGAGCGCCGCTGATAGGAGCCATGGTTGTAGATTGAGGGATGCAGTTGAGGATGCTGCCAGTCTAGGTGACAAAGTAGGGAGGGAGCCAGGGAATAAATACTCCCCAACTTCTCTCCATTCTCAGTCCACTGCCTCTTTGCAAGGTTCTCCATTAACTGAACCAATCAAAAGGCAGAGGGCAGGAGAACTTGTTGATTTGACGGTACTCTCGGTCTTCTGGGGCACTAAAGAGGGTGGATGGTGAACTAAGAGGGACAAATGGAAGCTAACCAGCACAATTCTCTGCTGGAGAGTAAGTCCTTCAAGTCAGTGATTAGTAGTATCTGACTCATCTTCACATTCCACTGAACAATGCCTGTTACATCATAAATAATCGATGAACAAATGTATTATTACTTTTTCCTTCCTTTCCTCTCCACTCTTCTAAGACCTCAGGCCAAAAGCGAAGATGGCATTGCCAGCCAACCGTGGGGCAGCTGGTGATGATCAAATAGGAGAAAGTGTTGTACCCTTCTGCCCCTCACCACAGTTTGGGTGGTGTGAGTGGAGAACATTCTAGAGCAGGACTCCTTCTTGTAAAGACTCCATGTTTCTTGCCCTTTTGCAGTTGGCCTGGAGGCTGGGGACAGGGAGGGTGGGGTGTTTCTTTTTCTGGGGTTGCTTCCAAGCCATTTTGTAGAGAATCAGCAACTTTAATTTGGATCATAACCAAAGTTGGAGAACAGAGCTATTCAGTGAACTTCTTTACAAGATGTTGAAAAAAAAGCTCAGTGTTTTTCAAGTGACCAAAATTGTTGTCAGAAGAGCTTCAGATTTGAATCATGTTCATGACAAAAATGTGGCTGAGGAGGGCTGCATATTTGTTCCTTCAATTAGTACTTATTAACTGTCTATCAAGTGCCCCTGTACCATAAACAGTCAGCTAGAGATGACATTAGGAATGAATGGACATAGTTTAATGGCTGAAATCAATCCTGACTTTTTTTCTCCTCAAGGCCCCTTGCAAAATTCAGTGTCTCAAAAACAGGTCGTTCCTGCTCTGAGGAGGTTGTCTTGCTCTAGTTGGAGTGTTTGTTCTTTGCAGAACTTTCATGTGGTTGTTGATGGTCTTTTAACCACAAGCAGCTGAGATCTCATTATTTGTTAAAATTTCTCTGGACATGTTTGCACAACAAGAGAATGTGTTATGGAATCTTCAGGTTTGAAGGTCATGGGAGGTCATCTGATATGTTCCTCTGTCCTCTGTACTCAGTTGTTCCCATACTAGTTGACAGGAATCTTCTGAAGGATGAGGACCCTGAAGAAGAGAAACCATCCTCTCTTCAAATTTGCCTTGCCTTGCTCTAACAAAGCAAGCTGCTATCCCTGAAACTTGCCTGTTTAGAATTAAAAATGGAAAGCACAATAGTTTAATACATTTTATGACCTTCATGTTTTATTAAATTTCATAAAGGCATTCCATTCAAAAGAGGGTCAGATTTTAAATTAAGGCTCTACAACAAATATTTAAACTCAGATTTAATAAAAAAGTTATTGTGTATTCATGCAATTGCAATTGATTATAAAAGACTTAGGGATTGAAATTTTAAAAGGGTAATAGATATTGTAAATGGATAATAATGTTTAACAGGATACTGAATTTGGTATTTATCTGGCCTATTTTGTGTACATTTTGAAAATTTATGGAGCAATGGTAATTGTTTTTTAGATACAAGTGCTTCACACATAGAAGGGGCATTATATTGATTTAAAGAATGCGTGGATTATATGAGTGAAAAATATCTGTAAACTTTACACTCTTTTTTGTTGTGAGAACTAATACACTTTAATTAATTAAATGTAACCACATTTCACAAAGAGTATAATTTTTTTCTAGCATTGTAACTAGCTTTGAAGGAGTTATGTGAAATGCTCATGCATCCTTAAGGAACTATGGAAATTCTAAGGAGCTATGTGAAATGTTCATGATAGCCTTAAGGAATTATGGAAATCCTAAAGAGCTGTGTGAAAGGGTTTACACGTCTTTAAGGAAGTGAAGATTAAGATGCAAAGGCATGATCTATACAGACGTAAAACATCAAGAGGACAAGAAAAAAGAGATACTTGGCTCTGTTCCAGCTCTCGGGGGAGGGGGGGGGCGGGCGCAATGGTTAGATAAGCCTTTTTGGAGGAACTGAAATTGACGCAGCTCTTGAATGACTTCCAAAGGGGCATATATGTTCTCCCGTTTTATTATAACAAGCGTTTAAAGATTGTCAAAGGATTCACCAAAGATTCTCAGTGAGACAGGATATAAAGGCTATTTAAAGAAATTAAACTTTCTCCTCCATACCAGCATTTCTCTCTATTGAAATTTTCTCTTTAGTTTTGTTTCCAGAAGTTACACTAGGTGGTGCCTAGACATGACATTTTTGTATTTTCCCTCTTATGGCTTACTGAGCTTTTTTAATCTGTGGATTGGAGTCTTTCATTAGTATTGCAAAGTTCCTGTCCATTTTTCCCTCAAATATTGTTTCCTTCCCATTCCTTCTCTTTTCTTCTTCTAAGATTGCAATTGTATATATATTATATAGGTTAATTCATTTCACAAAATTCTTTCTGTTCTATTCTTTTTATTGTTTCTTTTTCTTCCTGTGCTTCAGTTTGGGTATTTTCTTTTTTGATTTCGTTTCTTTCTTTTTAAATTGTGGTAACATTGATTTATAACTTTATGTAAATTTCAGGTGTACATCGTTATATTTTGATTTTTGTGTAAATTACATCATGTCCACCACGCAAAGACTAATCACCATCCATCACCACATGTGTCTATTCACCCCTTTTGCCCTCCCTCTTCCCCGCTTCCTTTCTGGTAACCACCAATTCAATCTCTGTATCTATGTGTTTGTTTGTTGTTGTTTTTATCTTCTACTTATGAGTGAGATCATATGGTATTTGACTTTCTTCCCTTGGCTTATTTCACTTACCCTCAAGGTCCATCCATGTTGTCACAAATGGCCAGATTTCATCATTTCTTATGGCTGTGTAGTATTCCATTGTATGTACACACCACATCTTCTTTATCCGTTCATCCCTTGATGGGCACCTAGGTTGCTTCCAAGTCTTGGCTATTGTGAATAATGTTGCAATGAACATAGGGGTGCATGTATCTTTACGCATTCAAGTTTTCATGTTCTTTGGATAAATTCCCAGCAGTGGAATAGCTGGATCATATGGTAGTTCTATTCTTAATTTTTTGAGGAAACTCCATACTGTTTTCCATAGTGGCTGCAGCAGTTTGGACTGCCATCAGCAATGTACAAGCGTTCCCCTCTCTCCACATCCTCTCCAACACTTGTTGTTTCCTGTCTTGTTAATTACAGTCATTCTGATAGGAGTGAGCTGACATCTCATTTTAGTTTTGATTTGCATTTCTCTGATAGTTAATGATGTTGAACATCTTCATGTGCCTGTTGGCCCTCTGTATATCTTTGGAGAAATGTCTGTTTAGATCTTTTGTCCGTTTTTTAATTGGGTTGTTAGTTTTTTTGTTGTTGAGATGTATGAATTTTTTCTATATATTGGATATTAACCCCTTATCAGATATGTGGTTTGAAAATATCTTCTCCCAATTTCTATGTCGTCTTTTCATTTTGTTACTGGTTTCCTTTGCTGTGCAGAAGATTTTTAGTTTGATGTAGTCCCATTTGTTTACTTTTTCTATTGTTTCCCTTGCCCAGTCAGACTTAGTACTTGAAAATATGCTGCTAAGATCAATGTTGAAGAGCGTACTGTTTATGTTTTCTTCTAGAAGCTTCAGGTCTTACATTCAAGTCTTTAATCCCTTTCATGTTAACTTTTGTGTATAGTGTAAGATAATGGTCTGCTTTCAATCTTTTGCATATGGTTGTCCAGTTTTCCAAACATTATTTATTGAAGACACTTTCCTTTCTCCATCATCAGTTCTCGGCTCCCTTGTCAAAAATTAGCTGTCCATAGATGTGTAGGTTTATTTATGGGCTCTCAATTCTGTTCCACTGATCTGTGTGTCTGTTTTTTGCCAGTACCATGCTATTTTGGTTACTGTAGCTTTGTAGTATATTTTGAAGTCAGGAAGTGTGATATCTCCAGCTTTGTTCTTTTTTCTCAGGATTCCTTTAGATATTTGGGGTGTTTTGTTGTTCCATATAAATTTTAGGATTGTTTATTCTATTTCTGTGAAAACGTTGTTGGAACTTTGATAGAGATTGCACTGAATCTGTAGATTGTTTTAGGAAACATGGACATTTTAACTATATTAATTCTTCCAATCCAAGAGCATGGAATATCTTTCCATTTCGTTGTATCTTCTTCAATTTGTTTCAACAATGTTTTATAGTTTTCAGTGTACAGAATTTTCAGCTAGGTGGTTAAGTTTATTCCTAGGTATTTTATTCTTTTTGTTGCAGTTGTAAATAGGACTGTATTCTTAATTTCTCTTTCTGCCACTTTTTTGTTAGTGTATAGAAACACAACTGATTTTTATATCCATATTCATTTACTGTTTCTAAAAGATTTTTGGTAGAGTCTTTAGGATTTTCTATATATAAAATCAAGTCACCTGCAAATAGTGACAGTTTCACTTCTTCCTTTCCAAGTTAGATCCCTTTTATTTCTTTTTATTGCCTGATTACTCTTCCTAGGACTTCCAATACTATATTAAATAAGAGTCGTGAAAATGGGCATCCTTGTCTGCTTCCTGTTCTTAGAGGGATAGCTTTCAGCTTTTCTCCATTGAGAGTGATATTTACTGTGAGTTTGTCATATATGGCCTTTATCACGTTGAGGTGCTTTCCTACTATCCCCATATCATTCAGAGGTTTTATCATAAATGGATGCTGTATCTTGTCAAATGTTTTCTCTGCATCTATTGAGATGATCATGTGATTTTTATTCCCCATTTTGTTAATGTGGTGCATCATGTTGATTGATTTGCATATGTTGAACCATCCCTGCATCCCTGGAATAAATCCCACTTGACAATGGTGTATGATCTTTTTAATGTATTGTTGTAATCAATTTGCTAGTATTTTGTTCAGGATTTTTGCATCAATGTTCATCAGTGATATTGGCCTGTAATTTTCTTTTTTTGTGTTGTTCTTGTCTGGATTTGGTATCAGGGTTGTCCTGGACATGTAGAATGAGTTAGGAAGCCTCCCCTCCTCTTCAATCTTTTGGAAGAGTTTGCGAAGGATAGGTATTAAGTCTTCTCCGGATGTTTGGTAGAATTCACCAGGGAAGCTGTCTGGTCCTGGACTTTTATTTTTTGGAAGGTTTTTGATTACTGTTTTGCTCTTCTTACCAGTGATTGGTCTATTGAAATTCTCTATTTCTTCTTGATTCAGTTTTGGAAGGTTGTATGATTCTAAGACTCTACTCATTTCTTCTAGATTATCCAATTAGTTGGTATACAGCTTTTCACAGTATTTTCTTATAATCTTTTGCATTTCTGAGGTGTCATAATTTCTTTCTGATTTTATTTATTTGAGTCTTCTCGCTTTTTTCTTGGTAAGTCTAGCTAAAGCTTCGTGAATTTTGTTCATGTTTTCAAAGAACCAGCTCTTGGTTTCATTGATTTTTTTAAAAAATTTTTTTAGTCTCTATTTCATTTATTTCTGCTCTGATTTTTATTATTTCTTTCCTTCTACTGATTTTTGACTTTGTTTATTCTTCTTTTTCAAGTTCCTTTACGTACCCTGTCAGATTGTTTATTTTGGATTTTTCTGGTTTGTTGAAGGAGGCCTGTATTGTTATAATCTTCCCTCTTAGAATCACTTCTGCTGTATCCCATAAATATTGGCATGTCCTATTTTCACTTTCATTTGTTTCCGGGTACTTTTTTATTTCTCTTTTGATTTCTCCATTGACCTAATCATTCTTCAATAGCATTTTGTTTACTCTCCACATATTTGTGGCTTTTCTGATTTTCTTGCTTTTGTTGATTTCTAGTTTCATACTGTTGTGGTCAGAAAAGATGCTTGGTATTGTTTCAATCTTCTTAAATTTATTGAGACTTGTTTTGTGGCCTAATATGTGATCAATCTTGGAGAATGTTCCATGTGAATTTGAAAATAATGTGTAATCTGTGGTTTTTGGGTGTAATGTTCTGTGTATATCTACTAAGTCCATCTGGTCTAATGTGTGGTTTAAGGCCAATGTTTCCTTCTTGATATTCTGTTTGGATGATATATCCGTTAGTACAAGTGAAGTTTTGAAGTCACCTACTATTATTGTGTTACTGTCTATTTCTCCTTTTATGTCTGTTAATAATTGCTTTCTATATTTAGGTGCTTCTTTGTTGGGTGCATATGTATTTACAAGTGTTATATCCTCTTGTTGGATCATTCCCTTTATCATTATGTCATGTCCTTCTTTGTCTCTTGTTATAGTTTTTGTTTTAAAGTCTATTTTGTCTGATATAAGTATTGCTACACCAGCTTTCTTTTCATTGCCATTTGCATGCAGTATCTTTTTCTAATCCTTCACTTTCAGTTTATGAGTGTCTTTAGGTCTGAAGTGTGTCTCTTGTATGCAGCATATATATGGGTCTTGTTTTATTTTATCCAATCATCCACCCTGTAGCTTTTCATTGGAGCATTTAGTCTATTGACATTTAAAGTAGTTATTGATAAGTATGTACTTATTTGCATTTTGTTACTTTTTTTAGGGGTGTTTTAGTGGTTCTTCTCTGTTCCTTTCTTCTTCTCTTGCTCTCTTCCTTTGTGGTTTGATCACTTTGCTTAGTATTATGTTTGGGTTTCTTTCTCTTAGTCTTTTAAATATTTATTATAAGTTTCTGGTTTGTGATTACCATGAGGCTCATATATAATAACCTATGTATATAGCGATCTATTTAAGTGTATAGTTTCTTTAATTTGAATTCTTTCTAACAGCTCTACCCTTTTACTCATCTTCTCTCACATTTTATATTTTTGATATTACATCTAACCTCTTTGTGTGTGTGTGTATCTGTTACTCTGTTATCATGGAAAGAGATCATTTTAGTACTTTTGTCTTCTGACCTTCATATTATCTTCATAGGTGGTTGTTCTACTACCTTTACTGTATTTTTGCATTTACCAGTGATTTTATTGCTTTTTTTGGGGTAATATTCTTATTCCTCTTTGTGGTTTTCTCTTTCCCACTTAAATAAGTCCCTTTAGCATTTCTTGTAAGACTGGTTTCTTGGTGATAAACTCCTTTAATTTTTGCTCTTCTGGGAAACTCTTTATCACTCCTTCCCTTCTGACTGTTAACCTTGCTGGGTAGAATATTCTTGGCTGCAGATTTTTCCCTTTCAGTACTTTAAATATATCATGCCACTCTCTTCTATCCTGTAAGGTTCTGCTGAGAAGTCATCTGATAGCCTTATGGGATTTCCTTTGTATGTAACTTGTTGCCTTTCTCTTGTGGTTTTTAGGATTCTCTCTTTATCTTTAATTCTTGACATTTCAATTATAATGTGTCTTGGTGTGGGCCTATTTGGGTTTATCTTGTTTGGTGCTCTCTGTGCTTCCTGTACCTGGATGTCTGTTTCGTTTCTTAGCTTAGGAACGTTTTCAGCTATTACTTCTTCAAATTGATTCTCTGTCCCTTCATGTCTCTCTTCTTCTGGGGCATCTATGATATGTATGTTAGTGCACTTGATGTTGTCCCAGAGGTCCCTTAGCATGTCCTCATTCTTTTAAATTCTTTTTTCTTTTATCTGTTCAGCTTGGGTGATTTCCTCTAATCTTTTGTCCAGCTCACTGATCTGTTCTTCTGTATCATCTACTCTGCTTTTGAGTCTGTCTGGTGAATTTTTCATTTCTGTTATTGTATTCTTCATTTTTGATTGGTTCTTTTATATATTTTCCAAATCTTTGTTGAAGTTTGCACTGAGTTCATCTATTCTTCTCCCAAGATCAATGAGTATCCTTATGACTTTTAGTTTGTACTCTTTGTCTGGTAGATTGTTTATCTCTGTTTCATTTAGTTCTTTTTCTGGGGTTTTGTCCAGTTCCCTTACTTGAAATGTATTCCTTTGCCTCCTCATTTTGTCTCTTTCTCTGTGATTATATCTGTGTATTAGGTAGGTCAGCTATGTCTCCTGATCTTGGAGAAGTGGCCTTATGTAATTGATGCCTTATGAGTCCCAGTAGTGTGCTTCCCTCTTGTCACCAGTTCCAAATGGTCCAGCAGTGTCTCCTGTGTAGGCTACGTGCGTCCTTCTGTTGTGGAGAGTTTCTCTTGCTACAGGTGCCCAGGGAGTCTAGGCTGTCCCCCTGGCTGGCTGGTTGTAACACTCAACCACGTCTTCCCGCTATGGACTCTTCAGTCACTATATTGGACATGAGAAGACCCAGCACAGTTGGCTGCAAGGTCTAATAACACATTCCTGTTGCAGTTTTTCTGTTAAGTGAGTAGATCTCCAGGGTGGCTGGTTTCTAGGCTCAAAGGCTTACAATTGCTGTCAGCAATGCCCTACACACTCCACTTGCTCCTCACACACACCCTGCTCCAGCTTGCAAGGCTCTTGTCAGCTCTCTCAGGATTGCAGCTGGGTTGGGCTGGCCCCAGGCATGAGAGCACCCAATTGTTTCAGGCTTTGGAAGGTGGGGCTGATCCCCTATGTGGCTGTTTGAGAAGCTCAAGTCTTCTGCAGCTGACAAGCCCCACTGCCCACAGGGCCACACACGCCATCAACACAGTCCTGCTCTGTGTGTGCCCTGACTCTTAAAGCAGATCCAGTTGCCCCATTGCAGAGGCCCCACACACTCCATCCACTCCTTGCATAAGCCCTGACACACAAAGGTGGATCCACTCACCCAGCTACAGAGGATCCAGGCACCCAGCCTATGCAGGCCACAAGATGCTGGAGGGCTTGCTCTTGGGTGGGGCTAGTCCCTAAGGCAGGCTGCCTGCCCTGGTTGAGGTGGATTAAATCGGCACTCTAGTGTGTGGGACAGACTCTGGGCTAACAGACCAGGAGAAGAACTCCAATGGTGTCTGCCAGTGTCTATGTCAGCACACCTGTAGTAGGTCACAATAATGGCTGCCGCCAGTGTCTCAGTCCCTGGAGAGGTCTCTCCTCTGATTGAGATGCACCCAGAAACTATCAGGTGAGTCTCTTTTCACCAAAGGACTGTGAACCTCTCTTTCTGGTGATTTTAGGTTGCTTTCTGAAATGGGTGAATTTGTGAATGGGCCCTTCAAGAGCCAGCTTTTCCTCCTTATGTCTGATAGCTTTTCTGGTGGTATTCCCCAGTCTTGTTAGTAGCCAGTAAAGCCAGATATTATGACACTCATCTCAGTTGTGCTGAGTCCAAAGGATGCTTATAGCAGTAACGATCCCCCTCTCAGGTCTTCTACTCCTCCAGGGAAGGCTGCATGCCTTAGGATTGCTCCTTCTAGCCATGAAGTGCTGTGGCTTGCAAAGGTGTCAATTTTTTCTCTCCAGAAAGGAATTTCTACCTCTTCTACCTTAGTCAGGACTGTCCCTTATTATGGGGGTTCTTTTTATCCAGTTTTCAGTTCTCTTTCAGTGGTAACTGTTCCAAGAGTAGGTGTAAATTTGCTGTGCCTATGGGAGGAGATGAGCTGAGAATCCATGTACACAACCATCTTGACACCAACCTCTCCAGGTATTTTCTAACAACCTCTCTTAAAGTTCAATAATTCTATCTTCTGTTGTGTCCAGTCTGCTGTTAAACCCATCCAATTTCAGACATTGTATTTTGTACTTCTAGAACATTCATTTAATTATTTTTAAAAAATAGATTCTAATTCTCTGTTGAAATATTTTCTTTTCATCCATTTCATAACTTTTTTCATCTATTTTCTTTAACACAGTTTTTTGAACTCCTTGTCTGTTAATTCCAACATCTAGATTTTCTCTGGATTTGCTTCTATTAACTGTCTTATATCTCTATTTTCAGTCACTTTTATGTGTTTCATTTTATGTTGAATAAACTTTGATTGTAGGCTGGACATTTTAAATAATGTTTTACAGAGGTTTTGGATTATACTATCGTCTTCTAAAGGGGGTTGATTTTTATTCAGGTAAATGGTTAAATTACTTCCAAATCCCCATGATTCTTTTCTGGCTTGGTAAAAGCTTTGTTAAAGTAGATCTATTTCAGTTTTTTTTTTTTTTTATTCTCAGGGCATGATACTTATTTCTACAGTATGGCCTTTTAGGATGTCTAATTGTCCAAGGTGTTTCCAAAAGTACCTCTACTCTGGCTGTCCCCTGTGGCATTTCTTTAATTTCTAATTAGCTGTCAGCATCTGCTATCTTCTAGGCTTCCTATAGTCTCATGTTGTACTTGCACAGGCCAGTAGTTGGCCTAGGACCTGAGGGATATTTCTACACAGATTTTTGAAATGCTCTTTCTGTGGTTTGCCCTTCTCTGTCACCCTGCTCCAAAATCTAGTTACATTAGCAGGACCAGACTCTGATTTTTCTTTGCCCATTAAAATCACTATTCATTGCTTGGGTTTCTCATCCCTGCATCAGAGCCCAGAAAACATCTTCAGATAGAAAGTCTGAGTGGATGTGGGTATCATTTCCTATGCCTTCATTCTTTTAAAGAACACAGCATTTCATTTGATTGCTCCCCAATATCTGCAAATAGTTATTTGATCTGATTTATCCAGGATTTACCATTATTTTGTGGGCAGGTGAGTCTAGTACCAGTTACTTTGTCACGGCTGGAGTCTTCCTAGTAAACCGAAATTCAAACTCATAAATACACTTGCATAATGTACAGGTTTATGTGTATACTCACACACATATGTGTGTAGACATATGTATACATGCATACAGGTTTGCTTGTGTGTAGATATATACACATGTGAATGTGTGTATTTATATCTATAAATATCTATCTATCACGTGCATGCAAGTTTGCTTGTGCATATACACATGTATGACTATCACTATGCACACACACGCACACACACACACACACACACAACTGAGGTTTAGTTCATGCAGCCAGAGTGGGCTTTGGGTGATCAGAAGGTAGAGGTTTGTCTCCCTACTGCCAGATAATCTTTTGAGGATTTATTTGGTTAATTGAGTATTCTTGGGCAGGTTAATTCAGTCATTGACTCCTTTCTGTGAATTCCATGAACTAGGCTTTCCTAGTGGCAAAGTCTCAAAAGGGAAAATGCTAGAACTGGCATTCCAGAAGAGGTCTACAGATGTCTCATCCAATGCTCTTTCTACTATATCAAACTGTCTATCTTACAAGGGAATTAGTCTCTTCCTGGTATTCCTCATTCCACAAGATACATGGTTCCCTGCTGTACTAAGTATTGGTTACTAACTGAGATGTTCTGAGTTGCTCTCTGAAGACTCAACTCCATCCATCTGCTTTGGTTTCAGGCACATGCAGCAAGCTTTCCTTTAATCATTTACAAAAACAAAAGAAGCTATTGCTCACTCAAGTGGAGTGAAGAACCAAAAGAAGAACTAACATTCAGAAAGAAGAAAAAGCCAGATAAAGCAAAAGCGAGTGACCGCCCTGGGCTACTTGTCAATTCAGAGGCTTTTATTTTTGATGTCCCTTGTCCTCTACATCTGCTTTTGTCCCTGTCATGGTAGAACCCACAGCTCCTCAGTGTACTCCCCATTCTCCCGTCTATTCCTCAGTTGTGACTCTATTTGAGGTGACAGTGACCAATGATGAAAAGTTAAATGTTACTCCCCTTAGAGACACATGTATTTTAACAAGGGGCCTAAACTTTGAACTAGAGGAACAAAGCTTTAAGTCATGTTTCTAGCATTGGAGAGTAAGTGGATGAGGATTGGTCAGGGTTTGAGATGAGGCAGAAACATCTGGTGCATTCCTGAAGCAACAGATGCCTGAGGAATTGAGAATAAATATCGTTAAAATCTGAACAACCTGCCCTTACTCTAGGCTCCTTGGAGGTGAGGATATTACCAAGCTCAGAGTGAGGCGGGATCAGACAAAAGGACTTTGTGAAAGTAAAAGAAGATTGAAATTTCTAAGGTGCTCATTCTCTCGAGGTGATTTTTAAAAAGGTAGATAAAATGAGTGTCCTGATCAAAGTTTAGTTTAACAAAGCTGCTTATAGGTCCTAGAAAGTTGTATATGGTAACAAAACCCATTCTCCATAGAATAGTCAAACTTATCTTTTAAAAATCTAAATCATGCCATGCTTCTTGGCAGTTTAAAACCCTGCAGTGTTTTCCTGTTGTATAGAGACTGGACTCTAAGTCTCTCTGTGATCTGGTCTCTTTCTTCTCCTTCTCCCTGTCCAAGCTCCAGCCACACTGACCTGTTTCATAAAGAAGCTCAGCTTTTTCCTGCATTGGGACCTTTTAGCTTTTTGTTTTCAGTTCCTTAACAGCTCTTCCCTCAGGTTTCTGTTCCTTCTTGTCAGTGAAGACTCAATTCCAATGTCACTTCCTCAGAGAGCTTTCCATGATCCGTTGCATTCCACTCCATTCCCCAGGCTGCATTCGTCTTCAGCCATATCTTGGTTATTTGTGTTTATGTCTGAGCCCTTGCTTTCCCACAAGAATACCTGCTTTGAGGGCATTGACCATTTTTGTCCTCTTTACCACCAGAACAGTGACCAGCTCAGGGCAGGTTTCCAATAAAGTGTGTAAAACTGAGGAAATTAATAAATCAATGAACAAGTAGTTCACTCTGGTTTATTTACAAGAATTTCATTTGTGGGTTCATAAAATGTCTAAATTGAGAGGCCACAGAAAGCCTCCAGTCTAATTTCCACTTAATGCAGCTCCCCAACCTCTACAGCGTTCTTGATAGCTACTTCTGCTTAAAACAACAACTTTATGCAGAAGTCCATTTTGTTCAGGATAATCTTCCCAGTCCCTCACACAATGCATACTGACTTTCATTTAATGTACCATTTCCTCATGTTCATCTGGATTCTAAGTCCTTAGAAGACCTGCCGCATCAAATTAGGAGAGGTGGGGGGCTGTCACAGAGACAGGAAGAAGACGGGACATCTCATAGTTTGACGGTGGAAGAGAAAGACAAAACTCCCTAAAACTTAGGTGAAAACTCAAAACCTGGAAGCTACAACCATTTAGTTAAAGGAAATGTTGTAGATGCACTTCAGTAACTGAAGGGCGTCATAATATCACAGGAGAGGAAAGTCCTGATAAGAACCCAGACATTGCCGTTGAGCTGATCTGGGTTCAAGTTCACATTAGTAGAGTGATCTCAGGTAATAACCTTTGTAAGCTCTAAATTGCTCACTTGTACTTTAGGGAAATAAACTCTTTAGAGAGAGATTGTAGGGATTGATATAATCTTTGTAAATTACTTAGCCCTATATACTGATACGGAGTAAACCTTCAATAAATGTGACCTACTCCTATTACAATAATAATGTTCATTGTGATGGCCTTATGTTGCAAGTAAAGGGATAAATTCTGTGCAGTAAATTTTATGGATATCCAACACTATCACTCTTTGCACGTTTTAGTATAAAATAAATGAAACTTCAAATATCCAAACAACCTGGCACAACTCATATCAGTGCTAATAAAACTTTTATTTTTATAATATTTTACATTTTGTAACCCCTTTCATGGATTTTTCTCTCATTTGATGATTCACAGCTGCTCAGTCACTGTGTAATGTAAAGCTTAAGCAAAATTTTGTAATGCAAGTTACCTGTATTCCAGTTCAAGAACCAGCTGTGTCTCTTCAGTCTTAATGTTTTGTTTGGCCAAATCAGATTTCCTATGCCAGAATGTACTGAGCCAATTTGTTCTCTTGAAAGCTCAAATACTAAAGGTAGGGAAGAAAAGTCTTTATCTTAAAAAGGCAGCGTGGAGGTGTCAGTTAAATTCGCTGCCGCCCACAGATACTTAACCTGGAGATATCAGAAATAATGGAGGATTAAAGATTATGTGCCTACAGTAATTTTGGAAAATGAAGGAGTCCCTCAGGTAGAAACATGATCCATTTGCCCAAAACTTTTCAAGTTACAGCCTATAAATATTTGAAATGTTTAACTTCTAAGGAGGCAAAGGAATTATTCAACCCAGTGCAAGGAGAGGTGATGAGGAATAATGGGATGACATTAACAAAGAGAACATTTCCTCAATCGGGAGAACAGATAATGCAAAGGCTTCGGTTAAAATGAAGACTCCTTAACTTAGATAGTTAAAACAAGATGGCACTTTATGGCGAGCTGGTGGCTGAGTTCCATTTTAAGTTCCTGTGGTTGGTGACCTGCTCAGAGCACAGTGAATGATTTTCATGGTTCATTCAACACCTTTTTAAATTGATTTAAGTGAACTCATATAAAGAATAGTCAGAATAAGTAGAAATGTTGATGCTTCCCCAGCACAATGACATCCACTTTTGTTGTTTCTTTATTCAGCACTGCCTAATGAATACACCTTCTTTTGACACTTTTATCTGTTCATTTGATGGTTCTCAATGATAGATAAATAGGGGAAGGGAAAGACAAGAGGTAAGGGCAGTGGGTGGGAGGAGGGAGAAAGGTGGATGCTAAGCTGGCTCTCAGACACGTGTAACCAATTGATGAATATAAACATCGCCCTGAACAATCAGTCCTAAGATCACTGTCCCTATTTGTACATATAGACTTTCCAGTTCCCTTTGCTAAAACTTCATGTTTTATATTATTAAATACAAGGAGAGAAGAAAACAAATATTAAGGATAAGAGGCCCAGGATCAAGATAGTTCTCTCCTCTAATTTATCAATCTTGAAATTGATAGTGAGGTTTTCAAATATTTAGATGATGTAAATGTAGCTTTTAAGATGTACTGTATGATTCCAGTTCTATGAGGTACCTAGAATAGGCAAATTCATAGAGAAACAAAGTAAAATAGAGGTTACAGGGACCCGGGGGAGGGGAAATGGAGAATTATTATTGAATGGGTACAGAGTTTCTGTTTGAGATGATGAAAAAGTTCTGGAGACTAATGCTAGTGATGGTTGAACAACATTGTGAACGCACTTAATGCCACTGAATTCTATACTTAAAAATGGTTAATTTTATGTTATGCATGTCTTACAATAAAAAGTTACTTTTTTCTTTGAATGTTAAGTCTGAAGTAGAGGGATTAATTTTGACTGATTTCTGAGCTATAGGAAATTTTTTCAAGAGAAGTTTGTTTTCCAATCTCCCTAGACATCCAAATCATTCTCTAAGCCCCCCTGTCCCCAATACCACCACCAATGACTTTCTAAAATTTAAAGTAGACTTAAAAATTACACTCTAATATTTATTGTAGCCATATAGACTTCAAGATTATGGTATTCTATAATTTATAATAAGATAAAGTCTATTTGTTTGCTAATTCATACCAAGAACATATTTAAGCCACTCTTGGTCAAGATTTTATTCTACATAGTGAAATAAATGATGGTGGTGGGTGCAAATATCTTAGTAATAACAGTCTCTACACTTAATGAACTTAGTATCTATTGAGAAATACAAGACATGTACACCAACAATTGAAAAAAATGTATATAGTAATATATGTTGAAGATCCTACAGCTCTATTTAAAATAATATCTTACATTTGAATAAGTTTACAGCTTGGCATACATATTTGCAAAAAAGGAGGCAGATTTGTTTTAACAGTGAGTCTTCACGGAGAACTAGAATTTTATCCAGGCTAGAGAAAATGGCAGTTACATTTCTTCCCACTTTATACATTATATAGGCTTTCCATAACTAGGTAAAATTGAACAATTTTAAAGGATTCTAGATATTATAGTTCAAAAAGGATCCGTGAGATTTGGAATCAGACCTGGATTTAATTTCTAACTCTGCTGATTACAACTGTGAGATTAAGGGTAAATTACTTAATCTCTTGGAGTTTCAACATTGTTTTCCAGAAAATGGAGGTCAAGCTCCCTACTAGTCACATGTTGATGAATGAGATAACATGTGCAAAGTACTGAGGTGTAGCAATTGCTCAATAAATACTAGTTGTCTTCTCTAGTTTTAGTTGCTGTACCTTAGGTTGTTATGACAACATTGATTGAATCCATGATTTAGTTGGTGTGATACTGGGTCTGGTACATCGGTCCCAATTATAACATTGTTCTATATGAAAATATAATTTGGCTCTCAGTGATCTGTGTTTGATAATCCCTTCTGGTGTGGTTTCCAGGAACAAGGCTTGATGAAAAACAAGAACTGTCTTCTATAAGTGCGTGTGAATACATATACATATATAAAATATATATTTGTACTATTTTCAAATACTTTAAGTAATGAGATCTAGTGTCTAGCTAAGTGTGAGAGAATAGGGTTCCTACCAGATGTGTTTGAATGACTGCCTATCAATCATTTGTAATTAGCACACTGTATGTAAATTTATGCAACTTAAGTGCTTGAAAACAATTTATTCTTGTAAGTAGATTCAATTGTCCTTTTTACAATCCTGTTTCTATTGGTAATTTATTTAACAGACCCTTACTTCACTGACGGTAAACTTTACCCCTGCCCAAGTTCAAATCCTCTCATTTTGACCAAGTGCCATCTGAATTCATGAGGTTATATTGTACTAAGAAAAAAAATAGGTAGAGTACCAAATTCCATCAATCAAGTGCTGACTGTCAGTGACAGGAAATTGGCACACGCGTAGGGACCCCTGACCAGATGGTAGACATCTGTGCTTTTCTCATCAGCAGGGCCAGGTCAACTGTGCACCCTCCACTTCCACGGATAGGCCTCAAAGAGCCAGGACCTCATAGGTGGAGGGCACCTTAGGGCTATTATAACATTTGGGTTATGAATAGCAAAGATGAAACTGACACCTTGGGATGCCTTGAAGTTGTTTTTAATTATGTCATAGAACTCAGGACAGGAACCAAGTTTGTTCTCCTTGAGAGTTTCCAAGACTAGGTTAGTACCTGCATCTTCAGAATGTAGGGAAAAACACAGAGGAGTAACCTTCCAGCAGAGAATTCATTAGAAAGTGTCCTGGGAGGGAGTCCCGGGGACTTTGGCTCTAACCTGATGTGAGAACCTGGACTACTTCACAGGTTGGAGTCTCGATTTCTCTGTGAGATACACTCTCTGCTTCCCCTACATCCAAGGGGAGTTTGAGGGCCCCATGAGCTGAAGGATGTGAACATATTTCTTGAATCCAGAGAGAACAGGAGAAAGCATTGCATCACAATCCCCTTCATCTACTTGAATCCCAGTTACCACTCATGACAAAATTAAGCATTTTGTTCTCCTTGAGAACCACCTCTGTTCTTGCCACCCAGGTTATGCTTTCTAGTCCAAAGTGCTAGAACCTCCAAGATCCGACAGGGTCTTGTACTGTTCTTGACTCCACTCTGAAATGGTAAGGAATTTGAGTGCAGGAGCCATGTCTTCTCCTCCTCTTTCACAGGAAGATGCTAAATAAAAATGTGTTAACTGATTCATAGCTCTGACATTTCCACTCATATTCACAGCCCACTAGCTGTAGTACTTTTCCTTCAAATCTCTGGCTGAAATCTTGTTAAAAGGACAAGCAGGATATTTCCATTCTGGGGCCTTGTCAGTAAGCATCAGCCCTGCCAATGCCCACAGATGAATCCCTGCCTCTTCTGTTCTGTGAAAGTGAAGGGACTCCATCAACAGCCTCTTGTACTCTGAGAAAGTCATCACTGAGCTTCAAATGCACTTGCAAATCTGACTCTCTCTTTAAAGACTGTTGTTATTGAATTTTGATCAGCAATATGATAGCAAGGACAACGAGAGAGGGAGAGATTCCTTATCCTTGTGGTGATAGAAAAAAAGCAGTGGGTATGAAAATTTGGAGATCTGAAATCTAATTCCATCTCCACTTTTAAATAGCTCTGTAACTCGAGCCTCCGTTTCTTCTCTTCTGAACTGCTCATTTGGACTAGATGGTCTCTGATGACCCTTTCTATTCTACAGTTTAATGATTCCCATAGGAAAAGGTCACAGATCAAATTAGTAAATCTTAAGAGAGGATGGAGTGATCAAGAAGGCATGTCAACTCTTACACTCTTTTCTGAAAGCAAAAAAAACCCCTGGGTAGTTATTCATGTTAACAGAATTAAGTCTGTGGTGTGGCAACCTTCAGAACTGTACTCTGACAAGGATGAAGGCTCTGTGGATGAGTAAGACAGAGGTTTATTTATTCGTTTGTTTGCTTGTGTATTCATTAATTAGTTCACTTATTTACATATTAACTTCTTCATTCAAAAAATATTTATTGAGCATCTAATATGTTCCAGGCAATCTTTTAGGTGCTAGGGATACAGCTGAATATACAATAGATAAAAATCCTGGCCTCCATGAAGCTTATATTTCAATATTCCAATAGTGGCAGATACTAAACAAACAAATAGGTAACGGGTGAAGTAGGGTTAAGAAATCTGAAAAAGAACAAAGGATAAGGATATAGATTCAGGAATGGGGAAGGTGTTATTTTCTTTTATTTTTTTTTAACTGAGGTAACGTTGGTTTATAAAATTATATGAATTTCAGGTGTACATTCATTATATTTCAATTTCTGTGTAGTTTACATCATGTTCACCACCCAAAGACTAATTATTATCACTAAATACATGAGCGAATCACCTCTTTTGCCCTCCTCCTTCTCTCTCTCCTTCCCCTCTGGTAACCACCCATCCAATCTCTGTCTCTATGTGTTTGTTGTTGTTTTTATCTTCTATTTATGAGTGAGATCATATGATATGTGACTTACTCTCTCTTACTTATTTTGCTTAGCATAATACCCTCAAGGTCCATCCATGTTGTCTCAAATGGCAAGATTTCATCTTTTTTTTACAGTTGAGTAGTATTCCGTTGTGTGAAGGTACTATTTTCAGTGTACTTGGTATGTGGGAGGAACAGCAAAGAAACCAGTGGCTACAGCCGAGAGAACATGAGGAGAATGTAGGAAATGAAGCCAGAGCAGTGGTGGGGCCAGAGATTACAGCATCTTAAAGGGAGGAAGATGTTTGGGCTTTAACTCTGAATGAGATGGGAATCATTATAGGGTTTTTAGCGGAGGTGTATCATCATCTGACTTACATTTTAGGATTACTCTGCTGCTTTGTGGAGAATAGACTGCACAAAAGCAAGGATAGAAGCAGTCGCCAGTCGGGAGGCCATATAAATAATTTAGGAGGAAATGGATGGCTATCAGATCAGGGAAACAGCAATGGAATGTGGAGAGACTTGGTTTGGAATCTAAATATATTTCCAAGGTTGAGCTGACAGAAGTTGCTGATGGATTGTCTATGTGGCATCAGAGAAAGACAGATGTCAAAGACGACTCACATGAAGGATGATCTTAAGAACTTTTGTCTAAGCAACTAACTGGTAGATTGGAGATGTCATTTGTGAGATAGGGAATACAGGGAGAGCCTGAGGACATTGGTGGAAGGCTTCAAATCAAGAGTCCTGTTTCAAATATGTAAAGCTTGAGTTGCCTATCAGACATCCAAGTAAGGATGTGGAGTTGGAATTTGTAGACAAGCGTCTGGAGATCAAAGAGAGGCCAGAAGTAGAGAGAGAAATTTGGGCCTCATCGGCATATAGACAGTATTCAAAGCCATAGGACTGAATAAGTTCACCAGGTAAGAGAAAAACAGAGAAGATGACCAAGAACTGAGCACTGGAGTTCTCTAACATTTAAAGGTCAGGATAATGATAAGAGTAAATGCTGCTAGTAAGTCCAATAAGATGAGGGATTTTATTCAGAATCCCCATTGTGACACAGAGGACTTTTCTTCCTCATGTACCACTGTGGTTCTCATCAATAGCCTTTCCTGCTAATTTGAATATGAGAAATGACCACTAGAATGAAACCAAAACCTTCATCCACCACTTTCTTAAAGACTTGGGTTTGGGATGAAAGAGTGTGTGTGTGTGTGTGTGTGTGCGTGCGTGTGCGTCTGAGAGAAAAAGAGACAGAGACAGATACAGAGAAACAGAGAGATATTATGCAGAAGTACAATAGAATTAGACATTGTCCCTGGCTTTGAGGAGTTTCCCTAGGAAAAAAATGACAAGAGAACCACTAACAAGTCCACACAGATTCAAAATATACTTAAATAACTGTCTTCAGAAAGCCAAAATGGAAAGATTAAGCAAGCAGACAGGTGCTATGGGGCTGGCAAGGATCTATAATGCCTCAAAATTATTGTGACTGTCTTTGAGAAAGCTAAGTAATTAATTTATTTTCAGGAAGCCATGCCTTGGAGTGATTTCTCAAGTTATGCTATTACATTCTCGATTTTTGCTTAAGAATGTCCAAAGGCATCCCACAGTCTAGAGCATAATCTCTCCCCATAGCCCTGGCTGCCATTCAAGGTTTTTTAAAAACTCATCCCAATCAGTCCTTCTAACTCTTCTAACTTAAAATGAGCTCTCCCTTCAAATTCTTAGATCACTGATTATCTTCCTGCCATTCATTAGCAGTCTTTTAAAATAATTATGATTTTCTTTTTTAGAGTAGTTTCAGATTCATGGCAAAATTGAAAGGAAGGTACAGAGATTTCTCACATGTCTCCTATCCCTGCACAGGCATAGCCTCCCCTATCATCAACATCCCCTACCAGAGGGCACCTTTGGTACAACTTATGAACCTACATTGACACATCATAATCAGTCAAAGTCCATAGTTTACACTACATCTCACCCTTGGTGTTGCATATTGTATTGGTTTGGACAAATGTATAATGGTAGTATCCATCATTATAGTATTATATAGTGTCTTCACAAAAAATCTTCTGTGCTACACCTATCATCCCTCTCCCTAATCCCTGGCAACCACTGATTTTTTTTTTTTGAGGAAGGTTAGCCCTGAGCTAACCTCTGCTGCCAATCCTCCTCTTTTTGCTGAGGAAGACTGGCCCTGAGCTAACATCCGTGCCCATCTTCCTCTACTTTATATGTGGGACGCCTACCACAGCATGGCTTGACAAGCAGTAAGTAGGTCCACACGTGGGATCCGAACCAGTGAACCCTGGGCCGCCAAAGCAGAACATGTGAACTTAACCACTGCCCCACTGGGCCAGCCCTCCACTGATCTTTTTATTGTCTCCATAGTTTTGCCTTTTCCAGAATGTCATATATTTGGAATCATGCAGTACGTAGCCTTTTCAGATTGGCTACTTTCACTTAGTAATATGCATTAAGTTCCCTCCATGTCTTTTCATGACTTGATAGCTCATGTCTTTTCAGCACTGAATACTGTTCTATTGCATGGGTGTAACACAGTTTATTTACCCATTCACCTACTGAAGGACATCTTGGTTGCTTCCATGTTTTGACAATTATGAATATTTGTGAGGATAATTTTCAACTCAGTTGAGTAAATACTAAGGTCTACAATTGCTGGATTGTTTGATAAGAGTATGTTTAATTTTGTAAGAAACTGCCAAATTGTCTTCCAAAGTGGCTGTACTATTTTGCATTTCTACCAGCAATGAATGAGAGTTCCTGTTGCTCCACATCCTCGCCAGCATTTGGTATTGTCAGTGTTTCAGATTTTGGCCATTCTAATGGGTGCATAGTGGTATCTTATTGTTGTTTTAATTGTCTTCTCTTTTAATAAGTGTGTGTCTTATCTCCTAGAACAGGTTGTAAGCTATGGGAAAAATAAGACCTTATTTTACCTTTTTTCTCTGTCCACTACCACAGAACTATTATTAGATGGGTACTTAATAATGTTGAATGAATGCACAAAAAAAAATCAAATATTTTGTTTACCTGCCATTCCAAGTATTTACCCAGATGTAATGCAACTCAGAAAAAGATAAACAAAAATATTTTGTGATGGTGGGTGACAAATGATGAACTATTCAGCCATGTGTTTTCTAAATTTAAGCAAAATATAAAATGAGGGAATTTAAATCAAG
Organism: Equus caballus; assembly: GCF_041296265.1. Lineage (NCBI taxonomy): Eukaryota > Metazoa > Chordata > Mammalia > Perissodactyla > Equidae > Equus > Equus caballus. Next base: position 72,683,067 of record NC_091691.1, read on the forward strand.
AGTTCGTATACATATTATTTGTCTTCAGAGAATTTCATGAAATTTCTCTCAAAGTTGCCTTTGCTCCTGCAAATTAAGTCAAGACTTACTTCCACAAAAAGAGAAAAGATTGCCTTGACTCATGGGCCCTAACTATAGTGGACAAATGATTTATCTTCTAGGCTGAGACAATTTTGAGAGTGAAGGGGATGCTAACAAAAATCATACCAGATAAACAGGCATAAGCCAGGACTGTCCTGGATACCTTTTTTGGGTCATAAACTTCTTGGAAAAGGGATGGAAACTGTAGTTTCCTTCTCCAGAAAAATTGTACCTTAAGTTACAGGATATACTCAGCCCTTAGAGCCTGTCCTGATTCACTATTTAAGAATTCCTGACCCTCGGCCCTGCCCAGTGGCATAGCGGTTAAGTTCACATACTCCCCTTTGGTGGCCCAGGGTTCAAAGACTCTTTTGCCATTATTTGGCATCTTTCCTAATGGTGCAACAGTGGGAAGAAACTCCATTTGTAGGGTGTTAGGATGTTGCTAGTCAAGTAGGGACTTAAACGGACTTTGACAATGAGTAGCAACACGTTGATGGAGTGAGAATAAGAATAGAACTGTTGTTATTGCAGATGTGGCCAAAAACAAGAGAAAGGAAGAAACGAGAAAGAAGGTGGCATTTATCGGATCAGTACAGCAACCCATATGGCAAGAATCCTGAGACCACAACTTGAACAAGTGTTTACAGCCAGATCAGGAAGAGCCAGGAATGCCCAGATGAAGAATTTGGGGTTTACCATTAAAGAATTGAAGGCTTCTAAAGATTTTTAAATATGAGGTGTGCCATTGGGGAGGTAGGTGTGCCTAGAAGGGGAGGATGTCCAGGTTAATGTAATTGGCATTGAGCAGGAGCAGCTGTCAGGAGCTTCAGCTTAGAAGCTCATCTTTGGTTTTGCCTGCGGAGTTATGGAAAAGAATCTTTGCTGTCCATGGTTCTATTGTAGCTACAGCCTGGGGCAAGGTTGAAAAAGAATGTCAGGCTGGTTCCCTCTGTTGAGAAGCAAAAAAGAGAGCATAAACTCTGCTCTGCTTTAGCAGTTTGAATTTTAGAATTCACATTTCAATGGTTCTCAAGCCTGGCTGCCTGTTAGAGTTACCTGGGGCAACTTTCAAAAGCACTCATGCTCCAGATCCACCCCCTGGAAATTCTGATTTAGTTTCCTGAGGGAGGAGCCCAAGCACTGGGACTTTGGAAAGCTCCCAGATTATTCTAATGTGCAGCAGTGGGTTGAGACGCATAGCTGCAGTGGAGGAAGTTAAAGCTAGTGCTGTGTGTGCCTTTCCTTAAGGTCTTAAAACAAAATCTCCTTTCCAAATCTATTGTTTAAACCTGAGCCTCCAGCCTGATGTTAGAGGGTATCTTTGGATGCAGAGGCCAAGAGAAGGAATGGAAAAACTAAATTGTCCTGTCAGGTGTTCTTCCCCCGATTCTATTTGTCTTATGTCTCTCAGATAGAAGGGGTGGGGGCTGATTCTACGTGAGAACTCACCATCCAGACCTACCTTCCTGCTCATCTGATTTTCCCTCCATGAACTTTCCCAGCTCATTCAACACCTACCATCTTCTTAGCAACTGGCATGCAAGTAAGACATCTCTTTCCTCAAGAAATCTTGATCTGCATCATTCTTCAAGGCTCAGCCAAGACAAGTCTTGTCTCCTCCATGAGTCTTTCCCTGGTGGACTCCATCCTGAGATTTCGTTTTTCCTCACTTATTGGTATCTATGACACAAACAGTGCCTTGAGGCATCAAGCTTTTTTACGTAAGTGTTTTATCTCTTCTGCCTCAAATTGCTATGCCTTCGGTACCTTTATATCTTGCTCATAGAAGATGCTCCATGAACCTTTTGTAACAGTCTTCTGTGATAAACTTCTCACTCATCACTCTAACTCTGCTTGTGGGTTCTGATGTTTAGGTTCTACCACACTCTCTCACTGTTGTTCATTTTCTCACTGTTTCTCTTCTGCGCATTCTAATTAGAGTTAATGATTCACTGACTGTAGCTTTTTCCAAAATGGCCTCCACAGGTTCCTGAACACTTCCTCTTAGGACGAGGCCTGGAAACGCATATTTTTTACAGCTCCTAGATGATTTTGATTGTTAGCCAAGTTTGGAAAGAACCTTCTAGAGCAATATTTTAAAATTTTTTGGTTACAATGCATACTAAGTAATACATTTTTTGCACTGTGACTCAACACTCCACACACCCATAATGGAAACAAATATATACCTATCTTCATGATATGTGAGGTATTCCAATATTTTCTATCCTATTTTATTGCATTTAAAAAAGTGACGATCTTGAAATTCTGTGTTGGGTTGCAACTCTTACTTTGAAAAGTATTCTTCCAGAAACTTACACAGAGTTACTCAGATACGTACTTGAAACATGCTACTGTTATTGATCTATATTTTTTTGCTTTACTTCTAGGGAATGATTTCTACTTAAAATCTTTCCCTACCCCATTTCTCTCTCTTTTAAGCTAAGTTATGAGTATGAACCACTCCCTGAGGCTGCTTACTCTATTCCAGCTGTTTCTTCAGAAAATCTTGGAGCTTCCAGGAGGTCTTTCTTTGGAGACCCTCACCCACGCTTCAGCCCATAAGGACAAGAGAGTGCTTCCTTTCAACACTATAAGGACCCTACCATATATCTTGGTTTGAGTGTATTGTTCATATTTTTTGGTGGACTTTAGCCTTCTTGAGAACACAGACCTTGCCTACCTCTATCCTTATTTCAAGAACTGACAATGCTGCTCCACACCATTTTTTGTTCAACATGTAGTTCTTGAGTGGATGTCTTGTGCCTCCTAGCTTGGTCTATGTGTAATAAAACTTGACATCAATTTATTCAGGCAGAGACCTCTTAATATACCAAGCTGTCACTTCTAGCTTTCCAGTTGAAACAGAAGATGGTTGACACTCACACCAACATGGATTGTGTCACCTATTTTCCAAAGTGAGAAAATGGGATGGGAGCTAAACCAAAGGTAATCAACAGTACAGGAGCAGATTCATGCTTTCCTTTTCTTTTTGTAATTGCTGGACGAGGCTCTAAAAAATAAAATAATTGACGAGTCAAATAACCTTATCGCAGAGGCAAAGCTATGAAGACTTCTCTCAATTCTCCGTTTAGTGTTAGTTGGACCAAAGGTGATGCTAAGAGGAGCCCTCAGAGCTTGAAAGTCTCAGTCACTTGGCAAAAAGCTGATGCAAAGCATCTCACCTAGCACGTTGGATTTCACATGGATGTTGTGGATGCTGCCCAGAGAAAATGTCCAGATTAAAATATTGGTTTATGGGCAATATACTGTACTCCAGATGACATTTATAGTGTTAAATTTGGGCTTGCTTTTTAAAATGTTCCAATTTAGATATAAAGGTTAAGTTAGGCTAAATTGAGATCATAGTACAGAAACTATGGAAAGAAATAATAACAGTTAAGAAACATGTAGAACATTTCCATGTTGAAAGATTGATTTTTATCACAGTGAGATCTAGTTAAACTTACAGGACCATATTTTATATACATAAGTACATGCACAAGTATACACATAGATATATATGTATATATACACACATATATATACATACAGATATATATCTTTACATATAATATATAAATATATATATATAAATGTATCTATCTCTATCTATATCTATAGATAGATATTGAGTAAGACAAGCTAATACCATTAAAGAGGTTCAAATACTGTTGGGCATGTGTAGCTGTGTAGGGAGAGAGAATTAACACTTCTGAACTGACTATTGATATTTGAGACTGATAACTTCTTTGAATGAATTGGATTAAATAATTGCATGAAGATCATAAGATGCAATTTTCTTTTGATTCTCATAAATTTGCTGTACAGATTTATTTTCATTCCTTCAGCAATAATTTATTGAGTACATGTGATGGGTCAGGCAAAATGCCAGGTTCCTGATGTTAAGGAGCTCTCAATCTAGTGAGAAAGAATGTAAACAAAAAGGTTTCTTGAATGATAAGTTTCAATAGAAAACATAACAGAAGCCTTCTCGGCTGATGTAATTCTAACTAATGTTTTGTTTGCTGAGAAAGTTAAAGGGAAGAACTGTAAAAACTATATATTTTGCTTAAAATAATAATTAATTAACTAATTTTAGTGTAAGGATAAGGGCTTTTGCATATGGGTTCAATGATTGGAGTCTCACATGATCTTTCTTACATAAACCACATCTGTAACGCATTATATAAATTTCCAATTTTCTTTCACTTTTTCTTTTGAAGAAGAGTGAAAAGTTTAAAAATACTTGCATCAAAACAATCTGACTTTGGAATGCCTCTGGACTTTTATGTTTTTTACCCCTACTCTTATAATTTTTCACCCATCTCTAATTTGACATGATTTTATCAAGTCTTTTCAAACCAGTTAACTTAATTTTCACAAAAACAAAAACTCATATTTCATCAGTTTAAATAATATAGATTTAATTACATAATTACAATAGAAAATTCAATTGTCATTAAAAAACTGGGGAACAAACATGGCTGGGAAGTGTGCCATTCAAATGCTGGTGGGAATAAAAGTATGTGAGTGCACTAGGCAGCAGTGTACCAGCCTCATGCATTCAGTGTGCCCTGTCAGCTGTTTTACAGAGGAAGGATAACATACTTTAAGGTGAAGAATTAATTATTTGAAAAGTTAAGGGACATCCTAGGGTAGTAGTTGCTGTCATTGAGAGTCGAGCAAAATGGAGCAGGAGCATAAGGAAGAAGAGTCTAACTAGCTGGGGAAGTTAGAGAAGTTTTCATAGAAGTGATAACATTTGAACTGGATCTTGAGGCTTGAGTAGGAGTTTTCTATGTGAAGAAAGTGCCAAGGGATAGTCCAGCCTGAGGAAGCAACTTGTACAAATGCAGAGTCAAGAAGGATATGGAGTATTTGAGGAAGACTTGGAAGTTGAAGGTGATTGCAGTATAGGATTCAATGGGCAGAGCAGTGAAAGATGAAGTTGGAAAAGTAGGATGGGATAGATTGTAGAGGGATGTACAAATTAATTAGGGACTTCAAATATAATTTAGAATAAATGGTTTATTAATTTATAAGAGCAGGCAGGGTACACATTAGGTATTTATTAAACAGAAACAAAGGAAAACAGCTGAGTGTCTCTTACTGTGCATCATTTTCAACCGAACAACCAGGTCAAGATTAAATCTTGCCTGGAATGTAAAATATAAAAAAATATTTTAATTGTCTTTCTAGTAGAAGACTTGAAGTAAATGCTTGTTATGTGAAAAAACCTTGTGTGTCTCAAAACTCAACATAAAAAAACAATCCAACTAGAAAATGGGCAAAACCATGCACAGACATCTCACTGAAGAGGATACACAGATGGCAAATGAACACATGAAAAGATGTTCAAAATCATTAACTATTAGAGAAATGCAAATTTCAACAACAATGAGATGTCACTACACTCCTATCAGAATGGGTAAAATGAAAAATTACAGTGGAGGAAAATGGTGGCAAGGATGAAATGGAACTGGATCCCTCACACATTGCTGGTGGGAATGTAAAATGATATAGCTACTTTAGAAAATGGTTTCTTTCAGAACTGAAAATCTATCTAACATACAGCTCAGAAATTTCAGTCTTGAGTATTTATTCCAGAGAAAGAAAGACTTATTTTCATGTAGGAACATTGCATTAATGTTCATTGCAACCTGATATGTAATAACCCCAAACTAGAAACTATCCATATGTCCTTCAATGGGTGCATAGTTAAATAAACTGTAGTAATCCAAGCCATGGAACACTATTCAGCAATAACAAGGAATAAACTATTGGTATACACAAAACTTGAATGAACCATAAGAAAACTACGTTGAATGAAAAAAAAAATCTCAAAAGGATATGTACCACATAATTTCATTTATGTAACGTTTGTGCAATAACGTAATTATAGAGATGGGAGCAGATTTGTGCTTTCCAGGGATTGAGGGTGTTGAGGAGGGCTTGGAAAGGGTGGATGTGGCTATAAAGGGATAGAATAAGGGAAATCTTTTTGTACAGTTGGCTATCTTGATTGTGGTGCTGTTTATGCAAGGCTACATATGTGATAACATTTCATTGAACTATACACCCACCCACATAAATAAGTGCATATATAACTGGTGAAATTTGAATAAACTCTATGGATTATGCTAATGTCATATTTGTGGTTTTAATAATGTACTAGAGTTGTGTAAGTTGTTAACACTGAGTGAGGATGGGGAAATGGTGCCCTTAACCTTACTGTACATTTCTTTTCAGCTTCCTGTGAATCTAGTTATTTCAAATAAAAAGTTTCAAAAAACTTGGTGTGTGTATGTGTTATAATTTTGTTGTGTCCAATCCATTGTGCCAAGCATCAGTGTTCAGCCACGTCTGTCACCTGGTAGCAGCCTCTGTGTTGGTAATTCTTTACTAGGATGTGGAAAATCTATTAAGAATCAAGTTAAAGCTCAAAGCCACAGTATAAAGGATGCATATATCTTTCACCCTTGATGAGTAAGGGATAGGCTTTGTGATGGTTAGGTTCATAACTCCCTACATACCTTGTATAGAATGAGTCATGGCAAGAGAAAATTGTTCATGGGAAATATACATGGATTATATTGAGTGATATCTGCCATATGTTCAACCTCAACATATTAATGCATTTTTTCTTTAGGGAAGGGAATAGAATATAGCACATTGCAAAATAAACCAACTGAAACCTAAATGATATCAACAAAGATGTTTCTCTGACCAATATCATAATGAAAGCAAGAAAATTGCTTCATTTGAATGCATATGAATTCAAGAAAATTCTAAAGTCATTCCTAAAGAGTTTCCTTCCACATGCAAACTCTTAGAGCAATCTTTATTTGCAGGCCTGCAGGGTAGGGTTTCAGGATGGTCATGAAGATGCCATCTTTTACTTAACCTTTTATTTTGATGACTAAATTTCCATATCCAAAGGACAATACTCTACCTTTCAGATGCAGAAATCAGACATACTGCAAGATCCCCTATAGAGGGGATAAATAACTTAAATTTCTCTTAAGAGACAGGGTACTGATATAAAGCACTTTGATGATTACAGGTTTGATTAGGAAGGCCAAGGTTTACCTGAAAAGAGGAGGCAGATGTGGAAGAAGGAGATGGGGGAAATGGCCGACAGCAGGCTCCAAAGAAAGACTAGTTGGTTTTAAATTCAAGTTCTATTGCTTGCTAGCTGTGCCATGTTTCCTCCTTTGACAACAGGTATATTCATAGTAACTACCTCATGGGGTAGCCGTAAAGAGTACATAAACCCAGGGTCAGGTTCATAGGGGCCCACAGTCAATAATAGGCAGTGGTGGGTGGCTCTTTTTTCCACCTTGGCTCTCAGTCATAGGAAGGACTATACAGATCGCAGATGCTGGGCACCTGCAAGTTCCACTTTCAACAAAGAAAGATGCAATTCTGTCTAATGCTTAGAAAAATCTCTCCAACTCAGTTATAATTCCCTGAAAAGCAATAACCACTTCTTTTGGTTTTGAGTGTCTCTGGCAGGGTTTAGTGTGCTACCAACAGCAAGCAATAATAAATGTTTGTTGACAATCATGAAGAAAGTAGATCATTCTAGGGGCTCTTTGAGTGTGTGAAACAGAAACCTACTAAAGCCAGTTTAGCAAAAAAGATAAGAAAAGTGCATAAAACACAATTGTGAGATGTGCAGTGGGTTTTACGCTCAGGATCTGGAAAGTTGTCGAGTAGCCATTCTTCCACCATTTCTGTGAGATAGCTCTTCTCCACACTTGCACTTAAGTCTTTATTTCTCCTTTCCGCATTAGAACATCTGCAAGACTCTTAGATTCTGCTGCCCCATAGTGTTGCCTTGAATGTGGCTTTGGTATCCTGTCACCAATTCCAGCTTGGAAGAGCTACAGTTTAGTGCCTAACACTCCCTGACTGTCTCACTCTCCATACTTTAATTCCATCCTCCTGAGAGGATGAATATGCCTGATCCACCTCAGTCAGGTATTCATCTCAGGTTCAATGAACTGTGACAAGGGATGGGGTCATGTGGTTTGAGTGCTACCTTTCTTGGGTTGTGGGTATAGCAGCAATGAGAAAAGATGAGCAGAGAGAGGATAATGGGTATCTCTAGAGCATGGATGCAAATATTTCACATTTTTCCCCCAGAAATAAGCATCAAAGAAATTGTCAAATTGAATATGAATGTAATTTGCTAAGTAACTTCCAAGATGGATCCTGAGATTGATCCAACTTTAGATTCAAGTTATTAGGGCTGTCCTCATGTGTGTGCAGAGTAAGTGCACCTCTGCATTTCATGAATTCAAGACTGGCAGAAAAAGACCCTACTTCAAAAACTTGACATTAGATAAGCCCATTGTTCTTGGAGGATCCAGATGCTATGCACATACACGTAAATGTACATACATGTACATGTATATGTATATGTGCTATGCTTTTCCTATTTTGCCCCAAGCAGGCAATGAATGTGAATTTTCCCTGCCACAGATTGAAATCTCCTGAGAACCCAGTTCTTTTGCTATCCAAGGCATCAAGGCAAAGAGGCCGAGAAGTGCCTGCCGCAGCCCTAATGCGCTGCTGTGTTGTGGATCTTGACTCTTCATTCAATTCCTTTGGTCTTGTTGTCTTGGTCTCTGATGCCTCAGCTGCTCTCTGAAGCACATTAAAGACTTGCTGTCTCTATTAGCCACCAATAATGCACTAATACATTTGTTCTCCTATTACCTCGGACACTAATTTGGTGGAATTGGATAGTGACAGCACATTGATGTTGTTGAAGTTAATGACCCAGCAATTTACAAGATAAGTCACATTAGTAGTCAAATTGATTGTAATCATTGTTTCACTGAGCAGAATCTGCATTAAGTACAGTATGCTGTGCTCTGTCCTTCACTACCCCATTAATGGAGAGAAAGAGATGATCGCAATCTTCGCCCTTCATATCTTCCCTCATGTTTTTGCAGTAAATATGTTGGGACTTCTACTTTCTCTTACATCTTTAACAGAAATACCCTAAGTACACATAGGAAAGAATGGAATTTTAGTTTACTCACCTGTGAATTCAAGTAGGCCACTCAATTAATTATAGTTATTTATTCTTATACCTATTTATTCTATAGTTATTATTTCTTCCTTTATTGGGTACTCTGGTCTTGATCTTATGATTCGGGCTAAAGGTTCCAGGACAAATCGTAAGGCACGGCTTTTGCCATGAAGCAACTCTCATTCGAATAAAAATCATGAACCTGATGATGAGACAGTAGAAGACTCAAGGTGAAATTTCCAGTCAGTGGAATAATCACTTCTGAAGAGGAAGAGGCTGGAGCACACAGGGAGAGTGTCGCACCGGAGATGGAATTTCACATGGGGATTAAAATATCTCTAAGATTTTGATAAATAAATATTTTGATAAGTATTGATAAATATTTGAATCTTTGTCCTTTAATTTGCAGTTAGAAAATGTTATTTAAAATGTATTTACCTCTTCCAGTTGTATAATTTTGGCAAATTATTAAACCTTGTTTTCCTCCTCTATTTAATGGGAATGATATTGCTCATCTCACAGGTCATTGATAATACGAGAATGATCACAGAGGATACAAATGAAACTTCCTGGCAGGATGTTGGCATATAGTATTTCAATAAAAGCTACTCAATTCCATATGTGATTTAATTTTTTAAGAAAATTAAAAGCCATTTAAAACCAAGATGAAAATAAGGTGAATAGTTGGACTCAGAAATGCCACTTGGACTATAAATAAAGATGTGTCCCTGAAATGATTGTCTCATCTGTGGTGTGTGTGCACATGTGTACTTGTGTATGTGGGTGTGTATTTTTGTGTGCTCATGTGGCTGTGCATGCAGATCAGCTTTAAAGGTATTGGAAAGAGAGAGATGCCACAACTGTTATGAGAGTTAGAAAGAGAGTTGACTAGTGTGGCAGCATGTGAGAGCAGAGGGAGAGCTGAGAAATCAGGTGACACAACTTCTTAATTGTACAGATGAAGAAACTGCAGCTAAAAGATGGGAAGAAGTGGATTGCTGCATGACACACAATTAGGTAGGCACAGAGTGTGGACTAGAACCCCGAGGAACTACCTCCTAGCAAAATGTGCTTTCTGCTACTTCAAGACCCTAAGGCATTTCCTGTGAAGGACAATATTGATTACACATTCTGGCCTGTTTTCTGGGCGTGTAGTCTCATTTCTTCATCTTCCTTTAAGAAACTCTTTCTCTATCCTGGTTACTAGTGTCTTGTTCTCACTCTTCCATTTCTCTGATGCATAGGGCCACCTCACATCCTGGCCTCTGTTCATCTGAGCTTGGAGCCCTCACTTTGTCCGCTAGTTTCATTGCAAGCTGCCTTGACTATGGCAGATGAGCTTCCTAATCTGGGCTGAGAACCCCATAGTGCCACCAGGCCTGGGCAGTCTTCAAGTGACTTTCCTGCCTGTCATCTGGAGCTGTCCAATCACAAAGCATCCCCACGTCCTTATGAATTAAAACAATGACTTCGATGTTTCCTCATTTGAACTCCTGCATTTGTGCTGTCAGAGACTGTGGGCTGCATAAGGTCCTCCTTGTGACGGGGTTGTCTGCCTGCTTTGCAAGCCCAAGGACCCTTTAATTAATGCCAAATAAACAGTTGAAAGCAAAGGCTGAGAGAAACAATATCAATAATAGTAGTAATAAATGGGTTCCTTCAAGTCCAAAGAAGCTAGAGGGAAGGGCATGTCAGCAACTTGCAGTGTGATGTACTGTGGGAATGCAACCGCTCACCCTCGAACAACAGCATAGACCAGTTATGAATCTAAAACACGCTTCACTGCCTGCTGCAGACGCACTGCAAAAGCACCTGGCAAAAGTACTGTCCGCCCCGTGTTACACTTTTTTATTATCTCATCATAATTAAAAGTTGTTGGGATGCTGAGCTTCCCCTAATCCCTTGTTGGGCTCCTTATACTAATCTTGTGGTTTAGGATTCGAACTGTTGGGCGTAGATTACTGTGGTATTATGGTTATGTGGGCCAAAAAGGACCATGAAAATTATGTTCAAAATGCTGGTGAGATGGGGCCAGTTCAGTGGTATAGCGGTTAAGTTTGTGCACTCTGCTTTCGTGGTCCAGGGTTCACTGGTTCATATCCCAGGCACGGACGCATGAATGGCTTATCAAGCCATGCTGTGGCAGGTGTCCCACATATAAAATAGAGACAGATGGGCACAGATGTTAGCTCAGGGCCAATCTTCCTCAATAAAACAAGCAAATAAAAATGCTGGTGAGATTTGGAGGAAGGTGTTCCAGCAGGAAATCAGAGTTGAGTACGTGCAGGGAAAGGCTTGGCTCCTAGGGACGATATCAGGTAAGATAGAGGCAGCAGGACAGCAGAAATGGTGCCCCTCAGAGTGACAGGAAGGAACAGGCAGGGTGGAACACCAGGCTCAGCATTTAGAGACAGAAGCTGTCCAATGCGCAAAGGCAGAAGGAGTTGCCCAGGAGGCTTTGGAGGTTTTGGAATGTGAAGCTAGACTTCAGAGCTGGCACAAGGAAATGGGGGGGCTCAGAGAGAACAGGGCAAGTGCAAAAGCCATGCTAAGATATGAAGGGTTAAAAATGCTAATATTGGGACACTAGATAAGTTGTCATCGGCCCATTTAGTGCCCTATTTTTTTAATCTAGTGATGAAATCACTACCTCAAAGAGATATCTGCACCATTGTGTTCATTGCAGCATCCTTCACAGAAGCCAGGATGTGGAAACAACCGAAGTGTCCGTCAATGGAGGAACAGATAAAGAAAATGTGCTATATATACACACAATGGAATATTATTCAACCATAAAAAGAAGGAAACACTGATATTTGTGATAATATGAATGGAACTTGAGGGTATTATGCTAAGTGAAATAAGTCAGAGAAAGATAAATACTCTACTATATCACTTACATGTTGAATCTTAAAACATCAAACTCATGGAAACAGATAGTAGAAAAGTGGTTGCCAGGGGCTGAGAGGTGGGGGAAATGGGGAGATGTTGGTGTGTGTATATATATATAATCCTTTCATCTGTCAGTGGATACTTAGGTTGTTTCCACATCTTGGCCACTGTGAATAATGCTGCAATGAACATAGGGGTGCATATATCTTTTCAAATTAGCGAATTCATCTCCTATGTATATATACCCAAAAGTGTGATTACTAGTCACATGATAGTCCCGTTTTCAATTCTTTGAGAAACCTCCATACTGTTTTCCATAGTGACTACAGCAATTTACATTTCCACCAACAGTGCACAAGGGCTCCCTTTTCTCCACATCCTTGCCAACGCTTGTTGTTTCTTGTCTTTTGGATAATATCCATTTTAATGGGTCTGAGATGAAAATTCATTGTGGTTTTGATTTGCATGTCCCTGATAATTAGTGATGATGAGCACCTTTTTGTGAACATGTTGGCCATTTATATGTCTTTTTTGGAAAAATGTTCTCTTCAAGTCCTTTGCCCATTTTTAAACCAGGTTATTTGGGGTTTTCTTGCTATTGAGTTGTATGAATTCCTTACATATTTTGGATATTAACTCCCTAACAGATATATGGTTTGGAAGTATTTTCTACCATTCCATAGGTTGATTATTTCTTTTGCTCTGCAGAAACTGTTAAGTTAAATGCAGCTTCACTTGTTTATTTTTGCTTTTGTTGCTTGTGCTGTCTGCTGGCTTCTGTAAGCCCCACCCTTGTCTCCATCTTTATCTGATCACCAGTGGTTGAGCTCCACAGATTCCTCAGGTGATCCCCATGAGGCAAGACATGAGTAGGTCTCCTGGGAAGTGTCACAATGCTGGGGAAGCTAGATGTCCACCTTGGGCACTCTTTTCTCACTGCAGATACCATAGGCCCAGAGACGTCCTCCTGGTGCGGTACTCTGCTGGCCTGGGAGTGGGGGAAGGCAGTCAAAGTGAAACCACCCAGCTTACCCTTCCAATATAGTGTTTCTTTTTCTCTGTGGTCCAGAGGTGTTTCAGCCTCACTCCCAGCTTCTGGAATTTTCACAACGGTTTCTTATCTAAGGCTAGTTGATAGTTTGTCTTCTTTGTAAGTGGGACTGAAGTCAGGAACAAACTAAGTCTCCATCTTGATGACATCCTCTATAAGGGGACAGAGGAGCAGTCCACAATGGAAGCATTGAAGAATTTTCTCTTAAAATATCATACAGGACTTCTAGTTACTGATCTGGCATGTACGACATTGGAAATTGCCGCTCTGTCTTGAGCTAGGCGTCATATCCCATTAGGGATGTGAAGTGATGTGGATCTCCTTCGGACGGCTGCCCTTGAATCTGGAGTAGAAGTATCAGCAGCCATCACTACACAGATCCTCAGAACCCACCTCCTTCAGACACCTGATATGAGTTCAGCTACGAAGAGCTGTCTTTACCTCTTGCACCTCCAACTCTAGGAGGAAAGTAGCTCCAGGACACCCTTGCAGCAGGACTCTACACTCAGTGGGACAGAGGGAGTCCACAATGGCCCATCTCTCTGCCTAAGAGACAGTGGGGGCATGGAGTCCCAAAGTGAGAAAGAGGGCGATTTGGATCTGGGTTCTTTTTGTCTTCCCACACCCCAGGGTGGATCAGTCCCTACTACGGGCACCCACAACCTCAACTGAGTCCCAAACACCTGCGTTTACCTATATCAATGTCATTTCCACTGTTCTTCCTTTCTTTCTGTAGATCCAGGCTACTCTCTAGTATGTTCCTTCTGCATGAAGAACTTTTAACTTTTCTAATCGTCTACATCTACTGGTAATGAATTTTCAGTTTTTGTTTGTCTGAAAAGGCCTTTATTTTCTCTTTATTTTTGAAAGATTTTTTTCCCAACCGGTAGAGGACTCTGTGTTGACTTTTTCTTTTAGCACTTTAAAATTGTCCTGCCTGTCTTCTGGCTTGAATAATTTCTGATGAGTAGTCTGCTATAATTCTTATCTTCGTTCCTCTATGTAATATGTCATTTGCTTTTTCTGGCTCCTTTCAGTATTTTCTTTATCTTTGATTTTCAGTAGTTCAGTATGGTGTGTGTATGTGTGTTTATTTTTGGTGGAGGCATTTCTCCTGACTGGTGTTCCTCTGAGCTTCTTGGAATTGTGATTTGGTTGCTTTCATTAATTTTGGAAAATTCTTGGTTATTATCTCCTTCAATCGTTTTTTCTCCCTTCTATCCCTTTTCTTCTGAGATTTCAATTATATATATGTTAAATTGTTTAATAATGTTCCACAGCTCTTGGATGCTTTTTTTATGCTTATTTTCTTTCCTTTTTTTTCATTCTTATTTCTTTCTGTTTCAGTTTACGTACTTTTGTTGACCTGTCTTCGAGTTCACTGATCTTTTTTTTCTCCTCTCTCTGGACTCTTCTTATGAGTCCATCAAAAGCTTTATCTCTTTTTTCTAAGTTTTTGATTTTTAGCATTTTCATTTGATTTTCTCTTATAATTTCCACTTTTCTGCCTGTTCTATAAAACACCCTATATGTTCATGCATGTTCTCCACTTTTTCCACTAAAGCCTTTAGCATACTAATTATAGTTACTTTAAATTCTTTATCTGGTAGTTGAAGCACCTGGATAACATCTGAGTCTAGTTTTGTTCACTGCTTTTTCTCCTGATAGTGTGTTTTCTGAGTTTTTGCTTCATAGTTTTTTGTTGGAAGCAGAGTATTTTGTGTAGGACAGTGGAGACTAAGACAAATAGTATTTTTTATTAGAAATGGGTATGCATTTCCCTTTACTATGTCTTCAGGGGTGGTGGGAGGAGTGTGTTAAATCAATCTAGTTTGGAGTTGAGCTGGGTTTGGTTTTCTTCTTGCTATGTTTATCCTCGGGCTACCACAGCCTTCAAATTCCTCTAGCGTTACTTTGTGCGTGGGAGAAGGGCTAGTTTTGTCAGTTAGTTTCTCAGTGCCTGATTCCCAGTTAGCACTGGGTCTTCCCTTCACACCTGAAACTTAGAGGCTCAGTCTGGTTGTTCTTGCCTCTCATCTCCCCACAAACTGCTGTTATTTGTTACTCAATATTTGCTAGCCAGGTTTAGGGCAGGCGGAGCAGGTGTGTATTCTCTGTTGTCCTGGTTCAGCCTCAGTCATAGGCAGATGCTTTGTCCCTGAGACTCATGTGTGGGGCCTTCTCCATGATCCTGCCTCTCTCTCAAAAGTATGGGATCTCTGTGGTTCTAGATGCGAGATGTTTTCCCGTCCTCCTCCATTCCTCAGGGATAGAGGGGATTTTTTCCTGTTCCCTCCCTCAGCTGTGATGCATCTCCACTTGTACCTGGTACCTTGAGAGTTACAGGGTTTTATGCTGTTCTCTTAGACTTTTGTTCTGTAGGCGAGACAGAGGAACTGAATCCATGTGGGACTTTTTGACATTCCTGCCCTTGCTGTTGCTCCCTTCTTCCCAGCTTGCACCACATGGGAGTCTGTCTCTATCCTCTTACCTTCCCCTGTCTTTCTTGTGAGTACTCAATGTGGCCCGTGGAAAAAAACCTGAGAGTAGGTATTAATTTCCTCTGTGTCTGTGGCTTCCACTGTTCCTATATTCTCACACTATGCCATACTCAGCCTTTAGCATTGTTACAAATTTTAGCTGGGTACTTTTTACCAGCTTATATGATGCTCAGCACCTACCCTCAGATGAGCAAGTGCTTGCATCCCATCTGTCCTTGGAGAATTTCCTTTTCCATAGATTTCAACCTAGTAAGCTGTCCTACAACCTTAGCTCTCTGATCGCTTCAAGAAAAATTATATTTTCCTAGATTATCTGGCTTTTTCTTGTTCTAAAGGTGAGAGCGATTTTTTTTTTGAGCTTTCTACATCCTACGCAGAAGCCAGCTATTTGTTTCTGTTGTTGTTTAATTTACTAACCTACTTTTTATGGTCTCCTGTTCCCTGAAGATATTTCCAAAAGCTTTTAATATTTTTAGCCATAGATATAGTAAACACAGTTATTTTATAGTATTTGTGTGATATTTATAAAATATGAAATCATTGTGACTATATTTTTGCTGTCTGTTGTTTCTGCTGGTTTGTGAATGTATTCTCGTTTGTGTCTCTGTTTATATTGACTATAAACTGGTCATTTTCCCTGAAAATTTATTTGTGTGGGTTCCCCAAGTCGTAGGATGAAAATATTTTCCTCTAGAAAAAGTTTGTATTTCTTTTGCTGAATCTTTGTAAAGTAAATTAATTACTTTAAATCAATTCTTGCATGGCTTGAGGTTTCTTTGGTGATCCTGGGGATTCAAAGGTAGGATGTACACCCATACACATGTCTACCATCTTGGTATTGGACTGACTTTCTCACCTTTCTGTTTCTCTTTCTGTTTCTTCCGTTTCACTTGTTCCCCTTAATAACAAGGTAATTATTCCCCAGTTTTAGGAAGGGAAGCTGTCAGGATGAAGCACTTTGGAAAGACTCATTCATACTGACACATAGAGACATAGGAATATGGAAGCACTTAAATCCAAAAAACCCATCCTAAATGATAAAATATCATAACTTCGCAGCAGATTATTAAGGGAAATACTCTGTGGAATAAAGGAGAACAAAAAAGAACTCTTCCAAGGGACCCTCCAAGGAACAAGTAACAGCTGGCCCAGAAGACGAGTTTGCTGCAGTGTACGCTATATAGGCAGAAACATAGCTGGATGCTGGATCAACAACTCAGTAGGTGGTCTAACAATTGAAGGGTAGAAACCGGGACAGGGTTAGCATTGTCACTTTGTTTAGGGGCTAGGCTGAGAGTTTCAACTGGCTGGAATGCATTCTACAGAGAAGGTCACTGAGACCTGGCCTGAGTACAGGTTCCCAGAGCCAATCAGTGGTTTCCTGGGCTTTTCTGCATGCTGGTCACTGAAGCCTTTTTTCAAGAAGCCTACTTTCCGTATCCTCCACAGGCATTCAGCAAAGAACAAATGTTGATCTTACAAATTTTTTGACATTAAAATCTATACCCGTATGGTTGTCCTTAAAGCAAGTCAAAGTTCAGAGTTAACCCAAATCAATAGAATTTAAGGAAAGGAATATCATTACAGCTTGGCAAATCAGGAACATAAACAAGGGTCAGCTTTCTCCATTTCCTACCTTCTAGTAGATGAGAACTTGAAGGCCTAAAATTATCTTTTTATTGCTCAGACTTGAGGACTCCAGGATTGTTCTTTGAAATTCACATCTTGGCTTTGTTTCAGTTTGTTCTGATCATGAAGCAAGAGAAGAGCTTTGTTCCTGTGTTCCTTCAGGGGACTCTGTCTACTTTTTCCCAACATTCACAGTAGAGCAAAATAGCCAAATATTTCCCAGAAAATTCATCCCTAAAAGTTGTGACGTGACCCTAGTCCCATGCCAGCTCTGTGCTACTTTGATAATAAAAGTCCAGTGCAAATATTGCTTTTATTGATTTAGAAAGGTTGTTCAGTCTAGAAGGAACTTAAGGTATCTTACCAGGATGTGCAAAATTTAACAAAATGGAAGAAAGAAAGAAAGAAAGAAGGAAGGAAGTCAATGGAGCCAAACATTCCACAAATTCTGCCTATGAGTTTGCCAAAAATTTGGCTATAAAATATAATTTTGTCTTCCTTGAAAAGGAAAATCTGATGAATTATGCAAATTGTGTAGTGTCCTATCAGGTGAAAATAGATGCATTGTTCAGGAGACCCAGAACTCTCCTAATACTGGCCCAAGCTAGGAGTGTCTCTCAGGGATCATCATAAAGAGGGTCCTGAGTACAAGCATAAACAATATTCTTTACAAAATCATTTGGGCAGTGACACAGCACATAGTTCTTGGAGATTTTACTTACAGGGCCCCTCAGCATTGAACAATAACACTAAATGAAAGCACAGTCTATATAAATAACACTTTAGGGGAACAAAGCACTATATAATGGGAGTCTCGGATGGGGAAGACAGTTTCTAAGTCTTGGGAGACAATAGAATGTCTTGGGAGATTATAGAAAGAAAATGTGGAAGACATGTCCTTGAAGATGGGTATTTGGATAAAAGAAATGATGTTGGAATTCTCAGAGACTGAGAACGTTGGGCCTTTTTCTGCTACAACACTAACATTGGAAAGTTACTTAACCTTTCTGAGTGTCCATTTCCTTATTCATTAAAGGAAGGAGAATGATGTTTTTCACATCTTAGTCATGGGGCTGCTGAGGGCAGAGATCCTGTCTTATAAGCTGATGCTTAGCACAATGAAGTAGGAGAGGATCAATCAATATTTGTCTAAAGAAGGGATAAATTAAATAAGGAATATTACAATGTTGAGGCAAGCCTACAGATCCCAGGAATTGACATTACTTAAAAAATAAAACCATCTCATATTTGCGCTATTCCCTTCTGGAACTCCAGCCTCAAAGAGAGAGTAAGTTTTTACTCATGCTCTGGGGCTCGCTGGGGCATAGGTGGTTGTGGAGAAAGGACAGAGGGTACTGGTGCTGGAGACATGGTGAAATACTTTAATCCTTAAGCTCTGGGTGTCTTGGAAGATGTCTACAGAGCCTGGGCATTTCTGTAGAGGATTCTAGATTCCACCCTCCTTGTCAGAGGCTTCTGTGTCAACAGCCAGAATTGATGTATGTCTAATTTTAAGTCAAGTGGAGCAGAGATTTATTTTGAGAAGACAGGATCCTTTAGAAAATGGCTGCAATTGCCTCTGGGCTGGGTCAGAGCTGAATTTCTTGATCATCTTCCTTAGCTGGTGGGGAAGATTTTATTGAATTTTTATCTGTTCATGATATCATCTTTTCCTCTAACTTTCTGAAGGATGCTCAGGAGAATTTATTTTAACTCCCCAAGATGCCTCACTTGTTGCACACTTCCTGGAGTTTATCTGGGTTAGCCTTTATGTGTTTCCGAAGGAATGTTCAAGTAGTAACCTTTGATGGCATTTTAGGGGACCACATACCCCTCACCCACCAGGGTATAGCAGTTGTGATGAGAATAAAACTCACTGACTGAGAGTTAGATAGACAAGGAATCCATTCCCAGCTCCTCTCCTTATTAGCAGCATAACCTCAGGCGTCTCAGGCATGAGACTTGCTAAGAGCCTCCATTTATTCTTTGATAAAATATACATTTGTATAAAATAATATTACTTTTCTTGACTCCATAAATATGCCTGGAGCTTACAACATTTATCTTATACCTAAACCTTTCAAGACATATGTAAGTTATTGTTCTTGGAATCTCTAAGGCCTGATTCCACAATCACTCTTCTTATCTTTTTATACTGCTTTAATGATGAGTTGGACATGGAAAAAAAGAAAGAGACAAAGGAAATTTCCAAAGAATGCCTTCATAATAGGGCTGCTTCTATTTGAAAGCCAGATACCAGTAAAGGCTCTAAATAGGTCAGAATTATCTCTTGGCAGGGAGCTGGTAGCATCTTACTCCCAGCAGGATGAGTATAGATGGATGTTTTCTCAAGACCATATGACCAAGTTCTTTTCTCAAGACCAAGTGCTGTTGCAGAGGTACTTACAGGGTCATGGGGCACCTTCAGTCTGAGAAGTTTCCCATTCAATTTAAGGAGAGTCCATTGGAATCTTCTCTATTCTTGAGCATATGACATATGCTGCTGGGATAAGTATAAGAAATGGTCCTTGCTCTCAGGAGTTCATGTTTCACTGTAGGTAATGATATAGACACAAAAAATGATCAGAGAACAATAGACAGTGTATAATAAAATCTAAGTGGAATGCAACCCAAGTAGGGTGGCAGAAAGAGCAATGGAATGTCTGAAATGTAACTCAAGTTCAACTAGCCCCGTAAACCTCAAAAAATCTTTTGTCTTTTTTGGGCCTCATTATTTTATATTTTAAATAAGCAGTGGTACAGTGTATCAGTTAAGTGTGGGTCTTGGACCCAAACAGACTTAAAGTCTCTCTCACTGACTAGCCCATAGTTGCGCCTTTGGTAAATTAGCAAAAAGGATGTCCTTTTCTCTAGAAAGGGCTCATTGTTGGCTTGTTGAATTGGAATGGGTTGAATATCAGACACCACTTGGCCCCATCATGCATACTTTTGTACAATGCCTAAACTGCACAACCATGTACAACAGCCCTTGGGCTGTCCTGGCTCTGACACGTACTTGCATTCTGATCTTTAGCAGGAGACTTGGCATCCCTAAGCTTCAGCTTTCTCACCTGTAAAGAGGGAGTAATAAAAATATTTACTTAATTGCATTATTTTGAGGATTAAGTTGAATAACAGATGCAAAGTGCTAAGTATATACCAAGCATTCAGTGTTGGTTATCAGTAATATTAGCAAGATAATTTTGAAAATGCCAAGGTGCATTGAACAAACACTGCATTTTTGAGAGCCAAGAAGGAGAGGGGGTCTCCATGAGCTAAAGATGACTTTGTAGAAGAGATGTGCCAGAGGTGGCCCTTGAGGGATGACTGTAGTTTAGATGAACACATATCTGGCTGTTGGAGGAGGTCATCGAGGAGATGAGATCATTGGTTGACCTGCAAGCTGGACCTGGGAAATCAGAGGCTCCTCACCCACTCCCCTGTCCTGAACTGTGTGTTCTGCTTGCCTTCCCTGCACTAGAAGCTGCCCCTAGAACACAGTCTTGAGATAGAAATGTGTCGTTAGGCCATCTGGACTGTGTATGTGACTGAACCCCATTAAAGTCTCTATATAAACTTTTAAGATTGTGGCAGGCGTGTGCGGAAATCTATTCATCTTGCAGCTGCCCAAGACAAGCCTTGTAAATAATTTCCCTTGCTTATTAAAGCTGTCATCTACCAATCTGAAGTGGCCTGCCTATTTCTTCATTCTCTCCTTGACCTCTGTGCAGGGGAGCCAGTTTGTGAACCAACAATTTGCAAGCTATCCAGGAGACCAAAGAAATGGGTCTTGGGAAAGAGACATAAGGGGGGAAAACCAGAGTTGGCTATCATTCTCTAGGTGGGGAGAGGTAGCTTGTATGTTAGATGCTTGTGGACCACTGAGTGAGTATGAGGATGCCCCCAAAACACCAGCTGGTTTAATGTTTTTATTTGAGGACCTGCACATAGCACTGTGTCAAAGAAGGGAAACAAATGGCTCCCACAGTTGGACTGGCATCAACTGGCAGTTCAGCTGGCCACCGATGCCCAGCTAGAGGCTGAAGCTCGAATTAGAAAGTTGGAAGAAGAGCTGAGGTTAGAGGAAGCCTACAGTTGTCCACTACTCTGCTAGCTTTGGAGCTGGCAGACAAGGTGGGAGAGGAGGATAATCAGCTGGAGACCTTAGAGTGCTACTTTGCAAAGCCAGGAGGGTGCAAGCTGCTGCGAGTTAAGGTCTGAACTCTTGTGACAAAGACTGGTTCAGAGGCTAAGAGGTAGAATCCCTGGGAAAGTGAGGAGAGTGAAGAGGAGGATGTTGTGATTGATAGTGAAATGGACAAAGTTCCTGGTGCTGTCTGGTCCCTAATACAAAGGAAAGCAAAAGCACAGCAACAACCATCCCAGGCAGCAGGGCAGCCCCTAGTTCAGGAAATGTCCATGATGAGAGAATATACTCCCACTGAGTTTATTGACATAGCTGCCAAGTTCCAGCAAAAGGCCAGGGAAGTATCCAGGCATGGTTAGCATGGCTACGGGATACAGGGCTTGATGGCATTTCTATGGCTGGGCAGGAGGCAGAGAAAATGAGCAACACCTCTGGCAGTGCCTGCATGGTGCTCAGGGGATTCAAGGGACTCAGTCCATTATAGGTTGGATTATTCTAGTCTACAGGGAGGCTTGGCCAAATGAGGGGGATCTCCCCAGGCATGTAGAATCCTGGAAATTTATAGAGGAGCTGCAGCAACTCCTTAGGGAGCTGAGAATGAGATAGGCCATCTATACCCTAGTCTTTGAAGGCCCTGGTTGGGCCACATTGACTGCAGGAATGAAAGCCAAGATACTCCAGTTCGTCCTTATGGGACACTAATATCCATGCTGAGCCCAGTCATGGGACAAGATATTTACGACGTTGGGAAATCCATTGCTGATCTGGGGGAAACTGACAAATCCCAGAAACGGGTATGAGATGGGAAAAACCCAAGACAGAGAGGGAGCTCACAAGCCAAAAGGCTATCCCAGTCAGCTGTAAAGTGTCCTAGAAAAGTAACCTGGAAGCAAATGTGGCTTGACCTCATTGCTACCAGGACCCCACCTAAACAGATAGACTGACAACCCAATGTTGTGTTGATCTAACTGTGGAAAGCCTTCAAGCCTGAACAACAGTTCAGACCTGCTCTATCCGCCCCTACTATCGCTGATGCCACGCCTGCTTCAGCAGAATCCTCAGGGATACAGTCCTATTCGGCATGGGTGCCTCCCTCTCCCTGGGTAGGGTGCAGACCAAGATTGCCTCCAAGTGAGGGCTGTTGGAGGCAATTAGACATTGAATCTGGAGCTCACAATTCACTGGTCCTCCAGAAAGAAACAAAAGGTGATGGCTCTGGTGGATACCAGAGCTGAATATACTCTAATCCATAGTAGCCCCCAGAAGTTTCCCGGCCCCCTTCCCTGCCATTGATGGATATGGAAGGCAAGTGGTTATAGTGGGAGAGGTCCTTTTGATATTGTAAATTGGGTGTTCTCCCCCATGAGAATATGGGTTTTTATCTCTCCAATATCAGAGAGCATACTGGGCATTGATGTCCTACAAGGTCAATCTCTGCAGACCTCTATGGGTGAATTCCACCTCCAGGTTAAAGTAATCAAACCAGTGCTGAGGGGAAGACTGGGACCAATTAAGCCTGCCACCCCCACAGACTGGTAGCTGTCAAACAATATAACTTGCTTGTGGGGAGGGCATAAGGAAATAGAAGAACCCATTCAAGAACTGCACTAGGTGGATATGGTACTCCCTGCCTGTAGTGCTTTGTAAAGCCCAATATGGCTGGTAAAAAAGCCAGACGCTTATGGTGGATGACTGTGGACCACTGAGAAATGAACAAGGTAGTGCTCTTCCTCCGTTAGACTGTACCTAACATTGCTACCATCTTAGATACCTTAGTGTGCCATGCTGTACTGGACTTAGCAAATGCTTTTTCCAGTATACGTCTAGCTGCTGAGTCCCAAGATCAACTTGCCTTTATGTGTAAGGGGTAACACTGGATCTTTCAAGTGCTTCTGCAAGGTTGCCTGCACAGCCCCACAATATGTCATGGGGTGGTAGCCCAAGATCTGTCCCTCTTCTTGCTTCCCACATCAGTAAAAGGGTTTATTATGTTGATGATATAATGTTAACATGTGAAGATTGCCTCTGCTGCAGGACACTCTACAGACTTTTCTGGAACATTTTCGAGGGGGAGAGGATGGGTGGTGAACTCACAGAAAATTCCAGCCTGGGGCACCACCAAAAGGTTCTGGGAGTTGTATGGCTGAGTAAGACATGTTTGTCCCAGAAGCTGTGATTGACCAGGCGCAAGCCTATCCAACCCTAAGAACGTGAAACAGGTGCAAGGCTTTTCAGGGATTTGGGGGTATAGAGGACTTTTATTCTCACCTGGCATAGTACCTCCACCCCTTATACTGCCTGGTAAAGAAAGGAGATGTGGGACTGGGGATCAGAGCAACAAGCTGCTTTTAAGAAGGCAAAATACTAGTTGATTAGATTAAAGCTCTGAGCATCTCCTAAGCAAGGCCACCATTTGAGTTAGATGTGTCTATGACCCTGAAAGGTATGGGTCAGGCATGTGGCAGAGACAACAGAAGAAGAGAGTGCTCATAGGATTTTGGTCCCAGCTCTGGAAGGGGGCAGAAACCCAACATATCCCCAAAGAGCTACAGCTCCTAATAGTGTACACAGAGCTCCTCCAGGTAGAGCCTCTCATAAAGGAATGAATCGCAGCAGCCAATGGGCTGTATTCAGATCAGTTTGGCTGGTGATTACTCATGAGTGCTGCCTGTTAACCCTTTCACTGACAGTTGGAATGTTCTACAGGAATTAACCCTTTATCTTGGACAATGGGAAGCCAAGAGGTAGATGATTATAAATAAGCCCTTGTGAGGCCAGGGTGGGTGGAAAGATATTTGGGTTCACCTGTAGGAAACTGCGGCAATCCTCACAGTCTTCCACATCCCAATTCAACGCGCTGAAACCCCCTGGCAATCAAGAAACTGATGCCCCAACCCAGCTTCAAGCCCCAGCAACTGACCCTTCAGAAGGTACAGCAGATTGGGTGTGTAGGAAAAGTGGCCACCTTTGCCCTCAGACGGGATGGCGCATAGCCAAGGATGCCAGATTGCCTTTGAAGTACAGTGACTTGGTTAATGCAGTAACAGTACGTCCTGTGTGTTCTAAGCAATGCCCAAGGCAACTGCCAAAGGAGTCTGAGGCCATCCACTGGAGTTCCCAACAGATAAAAGATTGGCAAATTGATTACATTTGTCCCCTCCTTCCAAGTAAGGGTTATAAATATGCCTTGGGTTTGTGTGAAAACTGCATCTGGCCTAAACCAAGTTTTCCCTTGTTGCCGCACAATGCAGACTGACACCATTAGGGCATCAGAGAAGCTGAGTTCCATGTACAGATACCCTCATCAACTACACAGTGATTGTGCAACAATTTCAGAGGCCATGATGTGAAAGACTGGGCAAAAGTGCACGGCACTGTATGCAGGTTTCATCTCCCCTATAACCCAAAAGCAGCAGGGTTGGTAGAAAAGAAGAACGGGATATGAAAGCAGCAGATTAAATTACCAACAAGTAAAATCCCCTTGGTCAGGTGGGCTAAAGTGCTGTCCCATGCTTTAATATACTTGAATGATCAACCACTAGGGCCTGTTGCCCCATATGTCAGACTGGAGCCCCTGCCAAGACACCCAACAGAGTAAAACTATGAAAGTCAAGGGAGACATTGTCCCAGCTCTTGCCATGGATCAACGTGCTGTGCTGCTGAGAACACCAAGACCCATCACACCTGGGAAAGGCATTGCCTACTGGAATTTGCAATGTGATGTCCCACCTGGACAGGTGAGTTGCCTCGCACCCCTCGGTGAGGGGGAACTACTCAGTCTCCACTGGAGTCCACTTGTCCTGTTGCATGCTGGACCTGTTGAAATGTACTATGCCTGAAATGGAACATGGACCATTGAAAGAAGGGAAAAGGTGAGGGTCCTGGTCTGGCATATGCCACCCCCGGTCCATCTCTTTAATCCATCTCTTTAGCCTCTTTAGTGCTGCCTCCCCCAGCCAAAAAGTATGATATGTACAACCAGGTCAAGTTCCTAAAGCTGTCAACCTCCCCTTCCTCAGGGCCAGGTGGGCACAATCTGTTTTCCACTGGTACAATCATATGACCACCATCTCTGTTCCCTCCATCGGCCTGGAGGACATTATAGCACACATAGAAGTCCTTACTAAATTCACCCAGCGAGCCTTAAATAATAGCCAACACAGCCCGTCCTTACTGAACACTGAGATGTCTCTAATGTGGAAAGCTGTCCTCCAAAATAGGACAGCCTTGGACATCATCACTGCCTAACAAGGAGGCACGTGTGCTGTTATCTAAACAGAGTGTTGTCTGTCCATAGCTGATGAGCTGGCCAATGTATCATCTTTCTCAAGTCACATGAGAACACAAGTGAATACTCTTAATCATTTGACCTAGGGGACTTGATAAATCAGTGGTTCGCATCATGGGGCTCTTGGTGGAAAAAATTGTTACTTCTTTTGAGAATCATTATCTTAATCTGTGTTTTCTCTTTCAGGTGTCTATACAGTGGCTGTGGCATCTGCCTCCAGTGCAGCAGGTAGCTGCCAAATGAGCCAGCCCCAGGCTAATGAAACCCCTTGCTGACCTCTTGGGGCACACTGTGGAAGAGGGGAATGTTTAAGATTGTAAGACCAGATCACGAGGGGTGGAGTATAGGCTGAGATCATCGAGACGACCTGACCACTGGTTGACCAAGAGCTGCAATCAGAGGCTGCTCACCCTGGCCCCTGTCCTGGACTGTGTGTTCTGCTTGCCTTCCCTGCAGTAGAAGCTGCCCTAAGGACACAGTCTTGAAATAGTAACGTGTTGCTAGACCATCTGGATGGTATACATGACTGGACCCCTTTAAGCCCTCTGTATAAACTCTAAAGATTCTAGCAGGCAGATACACAGATGTCACCTTGCGGTTGCCCAAGACAAGCCTCAAATGTAAGTTCCCTTGCGTATTAAAACTTCCACCTACCAATCTGGAGTGTCCTGCCTCTTTGGTCTCTCCTTGCCTTCCATGCAGCCCAGTTTGTGAACCAACACTGGGATGACACCTTCAAGGTAGGAGAAACTTCATCAAGCCCAGGGTAAGTGTAATGTGTGAGACAGCAAGTGAGCAAATTCACTTTTTTGGAAAAGAAACTTCATGTTGGGAGAGCCAAGAGGAGGGTGTGAGTATACTGGCACTTCAGGGGATATCTAGGTATGAAAAAAGCTATGAGAGGGGTATTGTTGCTAAAGAGATTCTGCAGGTGTTAGGGGTTAGCATTCTGTCTCCACATTGCAGAGAAGTGAAACATCCCAGTTGCCCCTTCAGTCCTCAGGCTAACATCTGTCTTCTTCCAGGGAGAAACATCACCCAGAATGCAGATGTGCTCAAAGTTTTCCCAGTGAGATGGCTGATGTCACTCTATTCTCATCCCTTAGTAGGGAGTCTGCCTTTCCTCTCTGGCGGATTTTAGGAATTTCTTTTCCCTTGATGTTCTGAAATTTTACAGCTATGTTTCCAGGTTTGTCATCATTTATAATTCTCCTCAGCTTTTCACATTTTTACAACCCAAGGACTCATGTCTTATTCTGTTTTTTTTTTCTTAATTTGGAAACATTTTTCAGGCATTATTTCTTTAAACATTTCTTCTCCATCTTTTTCTGATTACTGTTTCTGGAACTCAGATGGATTTGAAATATCTGGATCAAGTTTCCACATCACTTAATATCTGTCTCCTATTTCCTATCTCCTTGTCTTCTGTCTGTGTGAATTCAACTTAATATTTAGCTCGCTGGTTAGCCCTTCAGCTGTGTCCTTACTTTTGACCATTATATTTTTTATTTTAAAATCTCTGGTTCTGTCATAGTTGCCTACCCTTGTTTCATAATCTCTTGTCTTTGTTTCATAGCTTTTTTTCAAGAGTATGATTGTCTCCTTGAGGATATTAAGTGTGTTATTTTAAGAGTTTTTCAGATTGCTCTGTTATCTCGGTTTCCTTTTTATAGTGCTGGATTTCCTCAGATTATTGGTGGTTGTTGGTTAAGTGCTTGTCCTCAAGAAAATTTTCCCACATCATTTTCCCACACAAATTTTCACTATCCTCAAGAGCCTCCTTGTGGGTGGCAAAGTAGCAGGTGTCTGTCCTCATTATCAGTATGGCAGAGGCATCACCTGTCAGTGTATATTTGTCTTTTAGAGATGTTTTCCTTATTTTTGAGTATGGCTTTGTAGTAATCGATATTTTTCTTATATATGTGATGATTTGGTGCAAGAAGTGGAATTTTTATAAAGTGCCCAGTCCACTTTCTTAAAATCAAAAATCCAAAACTACCTGTGTCTAAGATCTCCTATAGGTCTAAAATTCTATAATTCTTTAAGTTCCCTTAAATATATAACTACATGTCAAAAAAAATTTATAGATTTTAAATCTCTTTGTTTTTACATTTCTTAAAAAGGTCAAATCAGTGTCTGCACTGAACCCGTACTAAAATATTACAGGAAACCGAGTTTTTGCTTGTTTCTGTTTAGCCTTATTGCTATTTATTTCCAAATCAGACTGAAGCCATATTGAATTTTGCCATGATATAGATCTGCACTATCCAATATAATAGCCATGAACTACATGTAGCTGTTTAAATTTAACTTCGTTAAAATGAAAGAAAACTAAAAATTCAGTTTCTCATCAGCAGTAGCCACGTTTCAAGTGCTCAGTGGCCATACGTGGATAGTGGTTACCATAGAGGACAGCACAAATATAGAATATTCATCATCACAGAAATTTCTGTTGGACAGTAGACTGATTTAGATCATTGAGATTTCAGAGATACAAACAGAATTTGTCCTTACAAATATATGTGTTTATATTTACGTGAGTGTGTGATTTCACACATAATGCTGAATTTCTTTAATATATTAAGTATATTTATTTAGATCCTTTAGCTAAAATCTTACTCATATGAAGAGGCTGTGAGTTCTTCACCAGTAGAATTCCAATTGGAGTGGTCCCAACTCTACTGCTGTCTATGCTTTTACCTCCCTGTCCTGACAGATCGGGAATCAGGATCGATGAGATTAGCGTAAAAGACCTACATGTTCCATTTTTCGGGAATAGAAGCAACAACTGCATCTCATACCCCCTTTTGTCTTAATAAGAAGCCACTTCCATAAAGATAATGCATTCGTTTGCTAGGGCTGCCACAATGAAATACCAGACTGGGTGACTTAAACAACAGATATTTATTTTCTCACAGTTCTGGAGGCTGGAATTCCAAGATCGAGGTGCTACTAGGATTGGTTTCCTCTGAGGCCTCTCTCCTTGGCTTGCAGATGGCCACTCTCTTGCGGTCTCTTCTCCTGGTCTTTTCTCTGTGTGTATGCATCCCTGATGTCTCCCTGTGTGTCCAAATTTCCTCTTCTTGTAAGGTCACCAGTCATATTGGATTAGAGCCCATCCTAATAGCCCCATTTTAAATTAATCACCTGTTTAAAGGCTCTATCTCCAAAGACAGTCACATGCTAAGGTACTGGGGTTTAGGGCTTCAACATAAGAATTTTGGGAGAACATAATTCATGCCATAGAAGGTAATATCTATAGAATTGTAAAAGAAATTATGGTCAACTCATGACATACTAGAAGACTGGGAGTTCTCCCAGTAAATTTAATTTTTTGTATACTTGGAGGACAAGTAGATGTCCAGTGATTTCACGGTGTTATTTCCTTGTAATTGAAGTCCATTGGGTTTCAGTACTTATTTTTCCCCACTCATGAGATTTCTTCTGGGCATGGGAGTAAATATTCCCTCAAGAATATTGGAGGTTAGAGAGTCATCTAGGGATTGGCTTTCAACTCCTTTGAACCTTTATGTCCTCCCCTATGAAGTTGAAATAAACATAACTACTTTACAATGCTGTTTTCAGAGTTAATACCTTTGAAACAACCTACTACAAATCTTATTTCATTGTCCATGCTCTATAAATGCCTGTTAGAAGGAGAAGAGACTGTCTGTACTGACTTCCAGATAACGTATATTTTTAAAAAATTTTTTATCCAGAATGTTTCTCTTCCCTCTTCTGATACAATTAAAATGCTTAGTGTGAATAGTAAGATCATGTAATTACATACCCCAGTTAGATGAACTGTAGCCGAGGAGAATTAGGATGAAATATAGAGAAGACATTTTTCCCTTTGCCAAAAGATTGATAGTGATCCCTGCACAGCACTCTTGGGCTAGCTGAGTAAGAGCTTGGGGAATCATCTAGTTTGAAACGACTTCTATTCTTGACAGTCTTCTCTTGGGAAGGTCCCTCTGCTCTGACAATCCATTTGGGAGCTCCCTGAAGGAGTTGCTCCATTATGCGTCTTCTCAATTAATTACATCATTCCAAGAAATAACTGAGAAAAGAACACAAATGCTTTTGAATTAAGATGAAACATAATCCAACCTCCCACCCGGTAGAGATATCCTCTCCCGCACCTTCAGCTTCCCTTGGGCACTCCGCAGCGAATTAACTTTCTATCTGACAAGACACACCTTTCCCTTCTAGGGTCTAGTTGTTAAGAATTCCTACCATATATTGAGAAAGAAAATCCTCCTGCCTATTACTTCTAATCCTGGAAGCAATTTCAACACCTCCCAGTCTAGTTTAAAAACATTCTTTAAGCCACATTTATGGACTAGAAAGAGAGCAAACTCCTTGATTTAACGACAGCGTTCACGTTCCACTGGCAGCCGTTTTGAAATGCTGCTCTGAGGACCATCCCTGCAGTTCAAGTTTGCCCGTTGTGAATTGAGTCATTAAAGGTGTGTGGGTGAGTAGGTGATGCCAACCTTATGGAGAGTTGGCTGAATGATTAATGGCCTTGGCTTCTGATTTTAGAGGTTCCCATTAATTACAAGAGATTGAGCCTTTTTTTGAAGACTCTGTTACAGCTTCTCCTGCCACCTCCTCACTTCCTTTTAAAGTGAGTAAGATGAGTATTTTTAATTTTAGAGTGTGGAAACCACTTCTTGTCATTTCCTTTTGGAACTTTTTGGACCAAATCATTCTAAAAAAACATTTCTTAATCCTATAATATCTGAACAGTTCTGGAAAAAGAAGAAAAGTGGTAAAAATGCCAATGAATGTATTTCTGCAGCTTCGTCTTGTGGAGTCATTACTTTTATCATGGGGAATTTCAAGGACAGGTTTTATAGAGATCTTAACAAAACCAGAATGTCAGTATCATTAGAACCATGAAAATGTTGAAGAAGTTTGCATTTGCCCTTATTGTCTCTTTCCCATGGATGGATAAAGAGTTGTACAAGATGACAGTGCAGTGGAGTGGAACCAGTCACAAAATGTGGGTCAGGAAATCTGGGTTCAAATCATGGCTCTAAAATGTTGTACCTAACTTTTTTTGTCTGAATTTTCTCATCAGAAATAACAAGTGGGAAATATAGATAAGGCTATGTGAAGAACATGGAAAAATCTATATAAATATTAATCAAGTTCTTATTTAACCCTTACTCCCTTCTTGTCTTACTACCCCTCCTTACTCCCACATTTTAGCCATACTGTGTAAAATTGAGGTCGTTCTCGTGGATAAACTTTCAAGGCCAGTAGCAAACTGACCAATGGGACTGGAAAGTAGCATAGTGAGGTGGAATGGAATTGAAGTCATACATTCCCGAGTTCAAATTCTAGCTTTATTTACCTACATAATCTTAAATAAATTCCTTCACTTCCTTGACTTAATCTCTAAAATGGCAATAATGCAATTTACTTCATAGGATTATTGTAAGGTTGAAAAACATAATATACATAAAGTAACTACACAGTGCCTGGCACGTAGCAGGTACTCATTAAATATTATGAATATATAGACGTCTCTATTCTCTCCCTTCTTCCCTCCCTCCTTTCCTTCCCTCATTCCAGAAATATCACTCAATCTCCATCCAGTCAGTAGGGAACATGTGATAGGGGATGGAGGAGGCGGAATAAGTCATAGATTTGGCTAGATCCAGAGAGTCAGCAGGGCAGGAAAACAACCTAGCGTGATCTTGCCCATCTGTTAAGGGATAAGAATGCTGTGAGGAATTTATTCTCTCCTTTCAGCACAGACCCCTGATGAGTCCTCCCTCCAATACAGTGGAGGAGCAGAAGAAAGATAAAGGAAAGATGCCTGCTCCTAAAAGTTTCTATAATGGCTCTCCTACAATATCCCGTTTTCCAGGCCAGAACACCAGGCTGAAAATAAATAGTTAAGCTCTCTGAGTTACTTGGAGAAATGCCAAAAAGATGCAGTTTTGACTGGTAATTCATGTAGAAAATGAGAGAATTTCAGATTTTGTTTGCATATAACGATATTGTTAGGTCCCTTATTCTCAAAATGAATCTACTTGGAACTTCCCAGTGATATTTCTCCAGTGTAAGTAGGTTGTGAATACTCAGCATCATTCCTGCCAATATAACAAGCCAAGCTGGAGTTCATCCTGGTGACTGTTGAAGTCAGGAGTGGATGGGGTGAGTTCCTAATTAGGCATGTACCTAGAAGGCTCAGGTCAGACCAGAGGCCACCCAAGGTGATGTGAAGAGCTGTGTGTGACAAGTTCAGAGACATGGATGCCAGTCCGTGATTTGTTTGGGACCTCAGGAAGGTCTTCTGAGCTTTCAAGAACTCAATTCCTCACCTTTAAAATGTGGATAATGATCATTATATGTTTTTGCCCCACAATGATATGATGAAGATTAACGCAGATTATAGGTGATTACAGGTGTGAAAGTGTTGTATAAAAACAAAACGCTATTATTATCTTTAATAATAGTCTTCTGAAGTCTTGCCATAACTTTCCTGGGGCTCTAATCTATGGGACCACTTTGTAATAAGGTCTTTTGGGAATTTCACTAACCAAATTTCCTTGGATGCTATTCAAATTGGACCAGAATCACAGTATTAGAGAGTGTTAGAGCTGGAAGGGATGGTAATATATCTCATCCAACCCTCTCATCTCACAGATGAAGAAAATGAGTCCTAGAGAAAGAGAGGGACTTGCCTCAGGTCACCCAGCTACAAAGTGGAAGAGGTGATGTAGGAGCCCCTTGGCTCTATACTCTCTATCCACTGAACTCTACTTCTGCATAGAGAGGGCATAAACCAAATCCACTTCTTCCCTTCCGCACTGTGAAAGTAAGAGCTTGATCCCTCCTTATTTTTCACCTGAAATCTCATAATAGTCCTTTCTAGCCTTCCATTTTCTAGGGCAATCTCATTCTACTTACTGCCACTGTGAACTTTTTGAAGTACAGATCTGATTATAGCACAGACATCGCCCCCAACACATTCACCATTTAAATCCTTTAATGCATCCCAACTACCTTCAATATAAACTTAAAATTTCTTAAAAATAGGGAATAGGATATTCCAGAATCAGCTATCCTTCCACCTTACCTCCAGGCTCCCTTTCACAGGAACTTTACCTTCCAGACATCCTGACTTGCTTGCAGTTTGGCAAGTGGTCCATGCTTTTTCTTCCTCCCTTTCCTTTGAGAGTGTTCTTTCCTCTGCCTGAAACCCTGCATCCTCACTTCTTTATATGGCAAATCCTTCCCCTCAACTCCCATGTCCCCATTACAGGTGCTTTATTCTCACTCCAGACACACCTTTATTATAACATCCCCACGTTGCAGGAGTTGGGAGAGGGAGATTAGAGCAGGTATAACTGACCTTTCACGTCTGTGCCAATCCCAAGTTTCTACCATTCTATGAAACCATTGAGGAATGGAGCTTCACAGAAGACCTTCTGTACCAGTAGAGATTTGAAGGATAAAGGTGTTTGGAAAAAGAAGAGAGAAAAGATATGTCAATTTCTACTTGTCCATATGTTGTTTTATAAGATACTTAAAACTGTCTGTCACCAAAGTTATGTTATAATGCTCCTTATAGGCAGGGCTCGTATCTTTCTAATTTTTGACTCTTGCTGTCTCCTTGTTTCCACACCTTCTGCCCAATCAGGGGTCTATATGCAGAAATGTGGTGGCACAATTAGGTATATTTGTCTCAGAATATTGCAAAGAAAAATTTCTACCGTGCCACTTCTTCTGCATTCAAATGATCCCACTGCCCCCTCTCCCCTTCTCTCCTTCCTCTTCCTCCTCTTCTTCCAGGTATCATCACAGGGGAAAATGTAGGAAGGACAAAGAGGAATGCTCCAGGTCACTCAGAAGGAATGGTTCAGTTGTCTCTTGTAACTTCATCCTACACTAAACAAGGAAAACTATTTCAAACACAGGATTCAGTAATTATCACATAACCCTACATATTTGTAGTGTCTATAATGTCATAAAGCATCATTACTAGATGTCATAAAAACCTATGAAGGAGGTGGAGGCCAATGTTATTATAGCCATTTGCCAGATAGGAAAACTGAAGCTCAGAGGGTATAAGTTCCATGCCCAATTGGAAATGCTTGGATTGGAAGCCAGGGCCCTGACTGTCCATTCTGTGATCACCAAGGCCAAAGTTCCGCCACAGATGGAAAGGGCTGAGCCCCTTTCTCATCACCTCCTATTCATTGCTTTGATAAGGGAAGGATACTCCGCCCTAAATAGTAGGAGATGGCTGAACACATGACACTTTGACACTGGACAAATGTGACTGACAGCAGTTTTTTAGTACCATATATCACAATGTGGGGGATGGGGAGGGGAGAGGACACTGCACACCATGTAGGGCCACATGGGGGTTGCACTTGGGATGGAGTGAGTAAGCAGAGGCTGTGGGAGGCAGGGTGGTAGTAAGAAGAGGGTGAGGTGACCCCTGGTTCCCGCAGGAGGATATGATTGTCTTGTTTGAATAATTCTGTAGGCTACCAGGGAGATGAAACCATTAGATTGAGAACTCAAAGTAGTCTAGCTGGATCAGCTGATAGGGAAACTAGCTAGGTGGAGAGACTTTCTGCTGGATTAGGGGCATATGTGGAGAGAGCAAAGCAATTCAGTTAGGCCTTTGTGGCCCCATGGTGCTCAGATATGTCAAGGCAGCACATGAAATTTTAGATTTTACAAAATTTTAGGTCTTACAGCTCCTATTCCTGTGTACACTGCATCTGCTCTGCAGAAAATGCTCTTATTCGCTGGCACTTCCATTAGGGCTTTCACCAAGATTTCCCCTCTCACACAAATGACTCTTCATAAAAGAATCCTGTCAAGGAGCTGGCCTGTCCCTTGATGGCCCAGTAGATAAGGAGGCCAGACGTTAATTTATTTGCTTAATGAATAACATGGTAAAGCCTTGGTTTGATAAGTGCACCACTTACACCAAGGTCTTTCATTTCACATTCAGCTTCTGGAAATGGACATCCCTGTAGAAACTAATTGAATCTTGTTGGTGTCTGGGATAATGAACAATGTCAGCACACTTCAGAGATTAAAGATCCACACCAAAGGGAAGTGGCAGCAGAAGAGATTAGCTGTGCTTGCTGGAGACATCAGCTGAAGCAGGAGGTCACTGTGGCCTCCTGTGGCTGGACCATGTTCCCCACTGCAGCCAACATGATAATCGATTCCACTCTCCAGTTTTTCTTTTCTGAAAGCTTCCAGGTTTGAACTTCAAGATTTCATCGAAAGCACGTGACTCCAAGAATGTTCATGTTGAATGACCTTCACAGCAGCTCACAAGACTAAAAATTATAGCTGGTTTCCAAATAGGTTTCCAGTTATTGTTATAATTGTGTTTTGACCCCTACACCAAACCTCCTAATGATTATCAGGGGTGTGATCAGTGGGGCCAGATGGAAATTTAAGATGTCTGTGTCCTCTCTCTCTCCAGATAGTGCCTCTGCACTGAATCTTGCAAAGATCAGGGTCATTGTTGTGGTCAAATTAACTGGCACCTGGGAACATCTGGTCTCCTCTGTTTTTGTCTTTGCTACACTGTGATAGGCAAGTACATTTTTGGACTTATGCAGCAATAGGAAATGGCAGGCCTAGGAAACTATGACTTAATGTCTAACTAAATGCTTCTCATCCCTGTCTGTACATGAGAATTATCTGTGGGGTTTTCTCTTGTTCTTCTTTGCCATTTTTCTTTGTTTGTTTGTTGATACAGGTAACTGTACTCCTTCTGTTTCTGCTGAATCAAAATTTCTGGAGTAGAGGCTATGCAACTGACTTCACATGTGATTATCATTCACAGCCAAGATTGAGACTCCTGGATACCTTTTGCATAGGAAGGGTTGGGCAGAGACTACACATCCAGGACAGCCCTGAGTTCAGATCAGGGGACCAATTAATATGGAAAAGAGTAAACAGATCCAGAAGAAAGAAAACAAAGGTGGTCAAAAGTCACCAGGAAAGAACATGAAATCCAAAGTCAAGCAATAAGCAAGCAGCTAGAATAAGGAGGACGATATGTATGGCTGTAGATGAGGACATGGGTCTAATCTTTTTTCAAGATAGGGTCTATTTTCCCTTAGCCCTAGTTTTATATTCCACACTGTGACAGAGCCAAGGCTCACAGAAGTCAGCTTGGAGTTGTCACCGAATGGGAGACTTGGAAAGATTCTGATTCCAAGGAAGCCCAAGAGTAGGAGGGGTGATGGAATGAGGTTTGTCATAGTAGATTCTACAGGGTGACACATAGATTCCAAATAAAATAAATTTAAACATTAATGAATGTGTGTACATGTATGTACAACATCCATCCATCCTGCAAAGGGTTTTTGACACTATTTTTATCAGCAAGTAACTTATGACTAAGCTTTACTAGGGGAATACAAAGAAGCAAAAATTACTGCACTATCCTCAGTGATTTAAAGTCTAACTTTGGAAGCAACACTCACCAACTGATTATGCTAAAGGGAGGAGACATTAGGATGGGCTAGATTCTCTTACTGGGCTTCCACATGCTCCTACACTCCAGAGATGCCAAGTGACTTACAGTTTCCCAACATGCCAGGCAGTTTCGCTTCTTGACTTTATGATGCTGTTCCCTGTCTGAACTAACTACAACCCCCCGTAGCCACCTGGCAATGCCTTTGCTGCATTCAAGATCCAACTTCAGTGTCAGTCTTTCTTCAAATCTTTTCCCCACCTCCATCTGTCTTCGGAGAACTGACACTCCCTCATTTGCAAGTCTATCTTCATTCTTGAATGAACTCTTGATTACAACTGGTTAGAAAGTTCACTATGGAACCAGCTCAGGACTTTTACCTGTTGCCTGGGGTGCCCTCCTCCATGGTTTTGCAAAGAGAGGGGAAATAAATGCATAGAATGGTTAAAACAATACTTTCTTGTTTTCTTTTATGTAGTTCAACTCTTTTAGTAAATGTGCACTGTACAAGAAGAGCAGAAATGCTGAGAAATGTCAAGGCCACTTCATACTTAGTAATTAAAAAAAAACAAGAATTGGAATGAATGGCAAGCAAAGGACTTTCTGCGTTCAGCTCTTAAAGCAAAGGCACCTTCACAATCTTATGGTCATGGAAGCAAATATCTTTATGTGACTATTTC
Source organism: Equus caballus (assembly GCF_041296265.1). Classification (NCBI taxonomy): domain Eukaryota; kingdom Metazoa; phylum Chordata; class Mammalia; order Perissodactyla; family Equidae; genus Equus; species Equus caballus. Next base: position 72,719,862 of record NC_091691.1, read on the forward strand.
TTGATGGTAATTGTCTTTGATAATACTGATTTAGTGTTATTTATGGAGTGCTCACTGTGCCAGGAAATGTCTTAGGTGTTTTGCATGTATTAGCCCCTGTTATCCACACAACATTACTATGAGGTAGGTCTTTTTGCAGCTGAAGATGCTGAGGTTCAAGGCACCATAACCAAGAATGAGTGGAGACAGGTTTAAACCCAGGTTGTCTGGTTCTGGAGCCTCCACACCTAACCATTATGTGGACTTCTAGTGCTAAAGCTGAGGGAGTCCTGGGCAAACTGGGACAAGATGGTCACTTCAGCTGTGCTCTGGGATCAGGGCTACTTCAATGAGATCTTGAGGGCTATATTAGTTTCCTGGGGCTACCATAACAAAGTACCATAAACTGGAGGGCTTAAACGACAGGAATTTATTGTCTCACAGTTCTGGAGGCTGGACGTCTGAAATCAAGGTGTCGGCAGGGCCATGCTCCTTCTGAAGGTGCAAAGAAAGGATCTGTTTGAGGCCCCTCTCCTCAGCTTATAGATGGACATCTTCATGTTCACTTGGTATTCTCCCTGTATATGTGTTTGTTTACAAATTTCCCCTTTTCATAGGGACACCAGTCATACTGGATTAGGGCCCACCCTAATGACTTTATTTTAACTCGATTATCTCTGCAAAGACTTTATCCCCAAATAAGCTCACATTCTGAGGCACTTGGGGTTAAAACTTCAGCATACGAATTTGAGGGGTTACAATTCAGCCCATAACAAGGACCATTCAGTAACCAGGGATCAAGGGCAAAGTCAGGCCATTGAGTAGATCACGGTTTCTCCATTTTATTGCATGTTAGAATCCCCTAAGTGGCTTAAAAAACAAAACACAAGTAAACAGCAAAAACAGCACCTTCAGGACCCACACTAGATCAACTGAATAACAATTTTGATGGGGGGCCAAGGCATAGGAAAATTTTTTTAACGTTCCCCAGGTTATTCTAATATACAGTTGGGGCTAAGAATCACTGATCTGTCTGAGCTGCGGACCCTGAAAGTAGCAAGACCAGAGGAACAAAGTTAGGGGAAAGGGTAAGACACAAGCAGAGGCAAAGGTATGGCCAAGGGGATATATTGATAGTGAAATCGGCAACTCGGGCTAGGTGTGTGGCACAGGAGGTCAGGAGAAAGAGGAAAGTGCGACAGGGTCAGGCAAAGAGGTGATGGACAAATGTGGACTTGGGCCCAGCTGTTGGGTCCTCCAGTCCCAGGAGGAGCAGTTTCCTGGAGAGTAACTGACCAATGGCTAAATTCAGGGGCTGGATTTGCTCAAGCGTCTTTCAGAGGCACCTTCCACCTCCTCTGCTGCTGCCTTTTATTCACATTACAGGCTCAGCCAGCCTCTAACCACCCCTAGTCGGGAGAAGCGCGGTGTAAGATTGAATAGCTGAAACATGCAGGCTCACGTGCTCCCCACTTGCAGCAGATATATGTTGTTTGCAAATCCAGATTTGTTAAATGGATGCATTAGAGAATATTTACTTCATAAAACGACTCACAATGGGACTCTTTTAAATAGCGAGTTTCCCCTGGGCCAACTGATTTTATTTGCCAGAAATCATTTCACACAATAGCTTTCCATAAACATGTCTGAATCATGAACTAAATTTCAGGAGACAATATTTCTCGTTTTTCTGATACTTAACAGTTTTGAACTTAAACACAAAATTTACCTCTCTGGGACTTAGTTTACTCATTTACAAAATGAGATAATACTGGTCCTGAGGAATTCAGTATTTTAAATTAATGAGATAGTATGTGTGAATGTGTCATAAATGGACGGCCAAAAAGATTTTCACTTCTCTCTCTTTCTATCTCTCCTCAGCAGCAGCACAAACTCACAGGAGTAGATCCCAGAGCCAGAGGATCAAGCGGGTGCAAGGTAGAAACAAAGCATGTGGAAGACATGATGGGAGAGCCTGCCCACATCTGAAGAACTCATATTTTATGCCAGGCCAGTTGAGAGTACATTTTTACAAAGAGGAGAAAAGGGAATTATATTGGAACTATTAGTCTGAATGAAAACCTTGAAGATTTTAAAGAAGGCTTGTCAGCCAGCTTGCTTCAATGCTGGCTAATAGTCTTTACTGAGTCTAGCTATTTCTATCCTATATTCGCTATATTTTTAAGAGATCAAACAGGGCTGAGCCACAACTAGGAATCTGAGTGGGAAGCAGAATTTCTTCAGTGAGTAGCATGGAAGGTAAAATAGGCATTTGAGGGCATTACTCCTGAGAACATAGTCCTTCAAAATTCCTGAAATCATAAAGCATGTTGAACAGTTACTGTCTAAGGTCATGATCTGGGTCAGCTGGAAAAAGTTCTTTTAGAATACAGATCATTTGATGATATGTATGTCTACAAAGGATCTGAACATTATGCTAAGAGTCACGGTAAGTGAATTGTCAGACTAACTCCACCTGTTTCTTTAAGCAGGAGAGAATACATGTTTGGAAGTTCTCCAGTGGGCTTGCCTAAGACGTTCAACATACTGTGCAAAGTCATCTAAAAGTGGATTTGGCCTGACGGCTCTGGCTTGGGGAGATTCCTCTTACAGCGTTGGAATATACGCTAAAGAACAGTAGCCCCTGTTGTAATGTTCATGTCTGAGGAGGTTTTCCTAAATACAAATGTGGTAGGACTTATGGTCTGACTCATAGTATACATGATCAGGTTTTTCTTTCTTCTTATCGACTGTGTTTCAAAATGCAATATGCTATAACACAAACATTGCTCAAGATAAGCACATGGTCTTCAAGATATTTCTGGCCCTGACCCAGATTCTATTTTTGAGTTTAAGTGGCTAGCCCAGGTATAGATGCCAATCTGCTCTGATAACCACAGACTGAGTTCAAATGCCAACGTCATGACTCGCCAGGCTCGTGGCATTGGGTAGCTCATATAAGCTCTCCAAGCCCTGTTTGCACCGCAGTCACCGCAGGGCAATGCCAACATCCCATAACAACTGGGAAGAGTATATAAGCTAATGTATATGGGCATGCAGTATGGAGACTCATTCTCAATACACGATCCTTTTCCCTCTAGATTTGGTGTGGTTACACCCTCCTATTCTCTGGGGCCTCTGGCCTTGGCCCTCTCTCTAAGTTGATTTGGCTAGAGGCCCAAAGAGGGCAGCACCAGCCTGTCTGACTCTGTGGGCTTTGGTTGCTCTCTGGTCTGGACTCATAAGCTTCTTGATGTGGTGAATTAGGCTAGTGTCAAGAACTCGGGGTTGCCCATCAGAGCTCCCAGGAGAATGTTATGGTCAATGAGGGAAAACTCAGCTAGCCACAGCTGGCCCTGCATTGTATAACGGCTCAAAGAAATCCTTATCTCTGCTCCCTACTGCTCCACAGAGAGGTTATTGCTTCAATCAGCCACTTGATATATTTTATGTTGACAGTGTGGGACGTAATGACTTACAAATATATTGACAGTTTCTTTTTTACTACACACCATATACTACTGGATGATAGCAGCATCCTTGTTAATTCTTATGTGCAGTTGGGTCAATATCAAGCCTTGCTGCAGCCCTGGATGTCAATAGCACCCCACCCCTCCCCGACCAAGCCATTGAGCGCGTTTCTCAACAACCAGTGAACTGACCACAGCCACAAAAAAGCATTTGAGGGCAAATGCTTTCGTCCTAGAAACTAAAACAGGAAGGCACAGGTAAAACAGAGCTGACCAACATTTATTGTACTCAGCCTGTGCCAAGCATTGCGGCTGCAAACTGGCTTCAGTTGTGTTCTCTTTCATAGAGGTGGTAAGGCATATTTATTAATAAATCTGCAATCCCTATTTTCTAGACTATACCAGTCTGTGAGTGAACAATCAAATGTTGGTTTCTGACTTGAGAACTTCCCAGTGAAACTTGGGGACCCTAGACCATCTGTCCCCAAGTCTCACCTTTCACCCGAGGGCCCCAGGCAATCCACCTTCCCACTTTCCTGCCTGGCAGCAACTCTGCTACCCTTCTGATGACTTTGGCTGGTGCTCATTCTCAAGATTTCCAGTTGTTGTCTGGTTTTGTACCAGATAGGATGTTATTTGAGCTCTCTGCATGGGAAACAATTTGAGAGTACTCAGACAAAAATTGAGACATAAGTATTTGTCGTTTCCCAGTTAAGTTCTGCTGTTATATGTCACAACCTGACTTGAGCTCAAATTTTCTGTGTCGGCCTCCTTTATGTGTTGTTGTGCTGTTTGCATTTGTATAATTAAGTGTGAGCCTGGCTGTGGCATTATTGCAGGTCCACGTCCTACTGAGCATGGCTAGCTCAGCAGACAGCCACTTTGTTGAACAGCTTCCTGGGGAGTTCATCCATCCTGATGTTGCCCTGATCTGCAACTTCATGTTAATGCTGAATACTTCTCTGTTATCATTATTATCATTATTATTTTGATTGATTGACTGATTTTTTTTTTTTTTTTTGGTTAGGAAGATTGGCCCTGAGCTAACATCTGTTGCCAATCTTCCTCTTTATGCTTGAGGAAGATTGTCACTGAGCTAACATCTGTGCCAGTGTTCCTCTATTTTGTATGTGGGACACTGCCACAGCGAGGCTTGATGAATGGTGTGTAGATCTGCACCCAGGATCCAAACACCTGAACCTGGGGCTGCCAAAGCAGAGCACACATACTTAATCACTACACCACCAGGCCAGCCTCTGAATAGCTCTGTTTTATAATCATATGGTTCATGACAGTGTCATCCTTGTCAAACTTTACCTTTCTCATTTCTTCCAACTTTTTTTTAAGGTAACACATCAATGGAAAGAAGATGAATTGTTTCACTTTAAGTTTTTAATTTATTTCCTAAATTTCTCCAGGGGAGAAGAAAGACTAACATGATTATTAATATGAAATTTATTTATCATGAGGGCAGACTACTTACCAGTTTGTGTAACCAATAACGTGTGCTCTGGAACTGGACACTTGGATTTAAATTCTGGCTCAACCACATACTAGCTCTGTGTTTATGACCAAGTTGTCAACCTCTCAGTGCTAGTTTCCTCATCTGTAAGATCGAAATAATAAGCAGTGGCTGTTTCTTAGAATTTTGTGCAGATTAATTTCAACCACAAACAAAAAGGGTTAGAATAGTACCAGGCATATAAAAAGCATTCAGTAAATGCCAGCTTTTAATAACATTTTTGAGATTTATTTATATTTCAAGCATAGAGCTTGCATACATGAGCCCTTACAACTTGGTAAAAGTGACTTTCTTTTGAAAATTTACCATATTGTGATCCAAGCGCTTGGAATATGGCTGATCAGGAGAAATCTACTTCTTTTGATGAAGTATTCCAATCAGGGTATTGTTTTGGTGGAAAAAGGAGATCTTTTTTAATGAGACAGGGAGTGCCTTGAATAGGATGTCACATCTGAAGATAGAACAGCCCTAAAAGTGAAAAGATGGATTTTCAGCATAAACTAGCTGCTCCAAATTTGTTAAAACTTATTAGATATTTCAGTTCCTATGTCAAATGGTATATAAAGGGTGTGTTTACAGTCTTGGATCATGGGACGAAGTCATGAGGACTGAGGTGATATCTGTTTCATGTACTGCTCTATGTGGGCCACAGCTCAGCCCTGGACACATAGAAGCACGCCTTGAATGTTTGTTGACTAGATACACAACCACTGGAGGTTTGAGACTTTCAGTCTTAAGAAATTAACCATGTGTGGTTGTTGTCTTCATATACATTTCTTTTATTTCAACATTCTGAAAAATAAGAGTTTTGAGAGAAAATGGTATTGATAAAAACCGTGTGATCATGTGACTTAAAGTTAATTATTTGCCACAAGGTAGATAGTTGATGATAAACTTTCCATGTGAAGTATAATATATTTTTTTAATTTGACCAGGTTTAATCTAATATCGTATGGAACTTTTGTTGAAACTATCTGGTGATCCAATTCATTCTGACATTGAGACCTGTGACTGCCACATGTCACTTTACATGTCTGACTCCATCATTCATGTGATAACCAACACTGACGTACTTGGTTCTCACCCAGCCCTCTCCCTCCCCTTACTGATTCATCCTTCTGCTAAAGTTGCTCCCACTAGTGTCACCTCCAGAGCCTTTTAATAATCTGAGAGTCATGGTTACATTAGTGTTTTATGATGCCCCTAGCATAATAATGCTTCTTTCATATGTCTCTCTCAATCAATTTATGACAAGCTACCCTGAGGTAGGTTGAATACAATGAGACATGGCTAAGTTTTACTCAAGGCGATTTCTTCCCTACCACACTTAGCCTGTGTCCCTGGGAGAATCCGGGGCACCCCTTCCCCTGTGTTGAACACTGCCCAGCAAGTGAAGGGCAGCCATAATTCCTTGCTTGCAAAAACCTCAGTCAGGGGTCCAGCAATTGGGGAACACCATGTACCCATTTTTCTTCCCAGAAGAACCCTCAGGCTGTTAGGAAAATAGCACTCCAGAGGCACACCCCGTCTCTTTACTTTTAGCACAGGGAATAGTTTTATCTTGGAACCTTTTCAACAACAAAAACACAACCGAAAAAGAACTAAGTACCTCAAGAGAGCAACAAATAAATTTCTGCCTGGGGTTAAAGGAGAGAGAGAAAATTTCTGGCTGGGGCGATGACAAAAGCCTTTGAAAAAGAGGTGGTAGTTGAAGGTGGGGGACTTTGGGGACGTTTTTGAGTCATGGCTCTGTCACTCTGCTATAGAGTGTTGTTGAATAGATCTGATGTCCATCATTACTTCATATTTAAAGTGACAGTGTCACACCAGATTCCTAGGGTCCCTTCACTCCACAACTTCACAAACCAGTGACTCTATGACTGGGTGGAATTTAGAAAGGCAGAGACAGTGGGCACTAGAGACAGAGGCAGAACAAGCAAAGGTTCAAGGTATGTTTGGGAAACGATGAGTAATCAATGGAAGGAAGCAGGACTTGAAAGAAAGAGAAGAGACTCAGCATGGGAATGAAGTAAAAAGACTTTATTTTGAGGCGAGAGGTAAGTTGGGGGCCTTGGTTTTCTGGGGCCAGGGATACACAATATTGAAAGTTTGCAGAAAAAGAACCCTCTACCTTCTGCACCTTTTCAAAGACATCTGGAGGTTTGGTGCCATGCACAATGGAGCTTGTGGATTAAGAAGAAATAAGACAAAATTGGCAAACTAAGAGTTCAGCTTTGCAACTGACCTCATAGTACTTTTCATTTCACTACAAATCATCAGATAATTTATATTTTTCTTTGTCACCAATAACACTGATCAACTGTTGTGGATCCCAAAGTTAATTTTCATTGAGTCCCATCCTATTTTCTTGTGGATCTGGGCTAATGTGGCATGATTATGTTATCTTAGCTGGAGGAAGAGATAGGCTGTGAGTTAATAATTGGGAGCAAATGCAAGGGTTGTAAAGGGGTCTCAAGGGAATCAGCCAACTGTGAAATGGTAAAAAGCACCATTGGGAGTAGGAGGAGATGTAAAATGTGCAGCATCTAGTTGTGTCTCTCACAGAATTTGTAATCTAGTTAGGGACATCAGATGAACACAAACACTGAAAATGTTGGATAATAATGTCCATGCACGTAAGATGGTTCAAATGGAGTTCTATAGGACTTTGGGAGTAGGATAGGGAACTCTGGTCAAAGGTAGGGTTGCTCTGGGGCCAGCCTAGTGTCATAGTGGTTAAATTTGCATGCTACGCTTCAGCAGACTGGTGTTTGCAGTTTCTGATCTGGGGCGTGGACCTAGCACCACTCATCAAGCCACTCTGTGGTGGCCTCCCACATGAAATTGAGGAAGATTGGCACCGATGTTAGCTCAGCAACAATCCTCCCCAAGCAAAAAGAGGAAGATTGAGAACAGATGTTAGCTTAGGGCCAATCATCTTCACACACAAAAAAGGTAGGGTTGCTCAAGTTAGCAAATAACAATATAGGATGCTTAGTTAAATTTGAATTTCAAATAAACAATGAATAATTTTTACTGTAGGCATATCCCTAATATTGCATGGAATATACATATACCAAAACATTATTCATTCTTTATCCGAAATACAAACTTAAGCAGATATAGTGCATTTTATTAGGCAACTTTATAAAAAAACAGTCTACCCTCTAGCTTGATGGATGTTAAAAACTTTAGGAAGAATAGGATCTTTAAAGGAAAGAGGAAGTGTATAATTTTAAAAGGAGGTCACCATTTGCAAAGGGAAAGTGAATAAAACAGGTAGTCTAGAATGGAGAGCTTATGCAGAAGACAGACGTGGACTGACGAGAATTCGCCACTCTAATTAGACGGAAATTTAAAACTGATAAGTCTGATGACCTCTGAGTTGAAGATATAAATGTTAGGTAGATATGATCTTTATTTTTTATAAAAAAAAGTTCATGGACAATTAATGCTGGGAGAAATCTTAACAATCATCTCTCCCCTCATTTACAGATGAAGAAAGCACAGCCTAAATTCATAGAGCTGAGACCAGAACACTGATCTCTTAATTCTCAGGCCAATGCACTTTCCACTTTGCCATCCTAGTTATATTTTTCTTATTTCTCAGATAAACTAGTAGTTCCAAACCAACAATGGACCCAAAACAACAATCTATTGAAACACGGTGATGAAAGCTAAGTAATAAAATTTGTGCTAAGTTCCATCATGACTCTCTCAAATCACCTCAAACAACTTTGGAAACCTTCCTTGGGTGTTCCTATTTCTCTAGGACACAACTTCTATTAGCCATTAGTGGAGCAAATTGCTACTGACATCCTAGAAACTTTAGAGAGGCAGTTTTCCTTCAGAGTTCTGGTAGTTGTTATTTTCCACAGACAACTAAATTCTCCACATACAGATTTGTGCCAGAAAATAATTTTCCATGAGTATCAATGTTGCAAGCAGTGATTGGCTTGGGTTGAGCGTGTAAATAAGTCTTAACTTCACTGAAAAAATTATTCCCTCAGCTACTTCACTCCCTTCCTGACCTTTGTCTTGCACTCCCCTCAGGGACCCTCACACTAGCTGGCACTGGAGTTTTGGCTTAGGCCATCTCCCAAGTGTGGCCTGCTCCCTCCCTAAGCCAACCAATATGTTTAGTCATCATCAAAATAGTTTATAAAAAAGAACCCAATAATTCATAAAGTTAATTCAGTGTTCTCCTTTTAGGTGAGGTGATGTTTCACAGAAGCCAGGGCCATTCATACAGTAAAATAATGAAGAGTCTAAGGGGAAATGTCGTATCAGAAGTCACCAAGGATGTGGAAGTCCTGTTTTATCTGAAGGTTCATGAATATTGGTAGTAACTGGAGCTTTTTCAGAAAGCCTGAGCTTTATCTCCTGGATTATTATCTAATTTGTCTACATATTCAGTTGGTCATAGGAGTTCATGCATTCCTTTGTTTACCGTTTTTGGTATCTTCCTTTTGCAAAGCGTTTGTTGTGGCCTCATTAAAAGTTACAGCCAGGGAGGGAGGTGCTTAGAAAATTTCTATTCTCTTCCCTTTATTTTACATATTAGGAAACTGAGAACCAGAAAGAGAGGTGACTTTCCCTAAAGTCACCACTTGTGAGCAAAGCTGTGACAAAATTTTGGTTCTCCTGTCGTCCGATTCTGATTCACCCATAGATTGCCTCAACTCTGATGGAGATGGCTTCGTAAAATGTAATCACTGGGCTTGTATCACCAACACAAAACAGCTACTAAAGATTACAGCTGGTATTTGAAATTTTTACTATTAAATAAACACTAAATTGGCATTATCAATCTGCCAAATGCTCTCTCCTAATTTAGGATGAGTAGAGGCATGAAGAGCAATGGATCAATGTCACACTGCTTCTAAAAGGGCAAAATAAAAGCCACTTATTGTCATTGTTAAGATGCTAATGCAATTATCTGCCCGTCAGATAGTGAGTTCCTTGTCAGCAGGAGTGTTCAGCAACTAGATGGCCCTTTGGCAAGGATGCTGCATAATGAATTTTGAGATGGGTAGGAGATGAAGCTCAATGATATTTTCAATGTTTCATCCATCTCTAAGATTCTATAATCAAGCTTAGGAAGTCTTAAAGGAGAATTCATATCTAGTCACTTAAATCTAGAAGCAATGACAATAACAACAATAATGAAGCATTATATACCATGCCTAGTAATAGTACCTGCTCAACTATGGAAGGCCAATATCAGTTTAAAATTTTCCTTTTGCTGGCATGCAGATGAAAGGAGAAGTGTAAAGAGTAGAGGAGATGGCCTGAGAAAGTGTTTACAAAGAAGAAAAGAGAAACCAAGGCAAAACTTCATGGATGGAAGTGGTAAGATGACTCAGCAAAATATCCTGATATTTGAAACTGATAGTTCTTCCCTGAGCACAGTTGTTTGGGAGCTGAAGGGCTGGAGAAGGGAACAATGGTGGGCAGTGACGGCTGGGAAGATTTAGAACCTGACCTGCAACTGGAAGCATGAGTGGAGGACCATGAATAATTGTCAATTATTTTCAATTAGTGATAAGTACCACTTAAGTATAAATTTTCTTTATATGCTTGGAAACGAAATTTATGGCCCTGTTTGTTAGCATCCTAGCTCTGTGGTCCTGCAGGGAATCGCAGTGTGATGAGGCTGAAAAAGGGTCCTGAGATGCCCCAACCCACCCCTCCATTTTACAGAAGAGGCAACTGAGCCTAAGAGTAGTTCAACAACTTGTCTCAGGACACATAGCTAATAAGTGACAGAGCTTAGATTAAAATCAAAGTCTCCTGGCTTTGTTTTGATTGCATTGGCCATCCTATTTCAAATAATTTTCTAAATTTCATTTAAAACGATGTTATGGAGTAAGCCACTACCTCATGTGAGTGTGTGTTGCTGGGTCAATTCTTGCATTTGATTATGCTTCCTTCCCACCCCAAGCAGCCCATGAACTGGGCTCACCATTTCCATTTTTAAAGCACAGGATAGATCAGATAGGTACACCTAGGGAAGGAATTTTCTTTCTGGCAGTGAGCATGTCACAGCAGATCTCTCCCACCATGTCAGTGTCTCTATTAAGAATGACACTCTACCTTCCCCCTAGCGATGACGAGTCCTGGCCATTTTTCTTCTTTGCCAATGGATTTCTAGGTGACTGACAAGTAGTTGTAAAGGTAATTCCTCCTAGACAATTTCCCCCAAATCCTATTCTTTGCTCCACCATTTTTCTAACTATTGTCTTGAGAGTAATTGTTCTAGGAGGAAGACTCTAGTCCTATTCTCTAATTTGCACATTTCTTTTAGAACTGGGAAGAAATGAAACCTTGCAATAAATGGAGAGAGGCTACCAGAATCACCACTAAAAAAAAAGTCAAAATTTGATTGTCAGTCATAAATTGCCATTTCTCCCTCTTTCCACTTCTAATAAGAGTCTCATGTACCCCTTCTGCACATATATACATTTACATGTTTATTAACAGGGAATTAAGGCCAAAAAGGGCCCTGACGAAAAACATAAGGATTGAATCCCAGGGTGGTATGTCAAAAATTATGGAAGGGGGGGCTAAAAATGTTTAAAATATCTAAGAAAAAGAACAAGTCACTAGATGGATGTATCATGCATATGGACGCACAGTGAACAGAAATGGAAATACAAAGGGCTCTTATATGAAAATATGCATAACTCATACATAATAAGAGAAAGGGAAATTAAAGTTACACTGTGATCCCATTTTTTTACTTATCAGATTGGAAAAAATCCAAAAGATCAAAAACACACTATGCTGGCAAGGCTATGGGGAAATAGGCCGGCCCTTTTCATACATTGCTGGTGGGAATTTATATTGGTCCAACCCCTACGGAGGACAATTTGGTGATATCTGTCAAAATTATAGATGCAAATATGCTTTGACCCAGGAATGCAACTTCTGGGAATTTATCCCACAGCTATATTTGCACCGGTGCAGAATGATATGCCTGCAAGGTTATTCCTTGCAGCCTTGTTTGTAATAGCAAAAGATTGGAAACAAATTACTAGTCTGTCAATAAGGGTCTTTAGAATATATCATCATATATCCATACAATGACATCATATACAGCTTTCAAAGAGAAGGGAGCTCTCTGTACACTGATATGGAAAGATCCTCAAGATATATTGTTTAAAAAGAAAAGAGGGTGAAAAATAGTATCATGATATACTACATTTGATGATTCAATAAATGGGGTGAGGGAACAATAATACAACACAACAACAGCTCTGGAAGATTCGTGAGAGACTGAGAGCTTTGGCTGTCTGTGGCAGTACTGGGGTCTTCATGTGATGTCTGGGCAGGTGAGAAGGAGAGTTGAGCCTATTCACTCCATATTGTTTGACTTCTGTGACTTATGAATGGATCATGTTCTGTGCAAAATAGGATCACAGATCTAAGTTCTTGAATAAGCCATTTTCTAAGGTGACAGGCAGGAAGGAAGAAGACTTGGGTTCAGTAAGTCACACTGCAAGCTGTTCATTGTGAAGGGTTACAACATTGTGGAATATTCTGTGGTGTTGACTTACGATTGGGCTATGGGGTCAGCAACCTTGATGAGCCTGCTGTAACGGGTGCTGACAGCGTACTTTTGAAAGGGGTCACATTGTTTGAACACTATTTTTCAGAGGAGTAAAACATAAGGGTCTTATCAGTTTGCTGAGCCCTTAATTGTCAATCTATGTGGACAAGTAGTTCTGTCTATTGTGAGAGGCTGATTTCTTCTTCAAGTACCTGTTCAAACAAATACAGTTTAAAAACTATAGCACAAAAAAGTCTCTGGCTAATAACGTTCTATTACCTCCCTGTAAAATTCATATGAAGAAGCAGAAAAGATAATATATCTTAGCAACCTAGTGAAATGGTGGCAGTGAGCCAACTGCCAGGGAGGCCGGACTGATATCCACAACCGGTTGTCCACCTCTGGTAGTCCCTGGAAAGAGAACGAGCTTGCCCACTTGAAGTAAAAATCATAGGCAATACTCACTGAGTGTTCCTAAGTGATAGCACTGTCAAGGGTACTTTGCAAATATTAATTCATGTAATGCTCACAGCCACAACATGTGATAAGTAACATTTTTATTCTCATTTTGCAGCTGGAGAATATGGGCACAGAAAACTTTCTCAAAGTTCCTTAGCCAGTGAAGAAGCAAAGCCGGGATTTGAACTCAGGCAATCTAACTCCAGAGGTCATGGGATCCTTTTGCTCCATCACTACCACTTCCCACTCCTCAAATCCCCCTCCCTCTCCATTCTCAAATTTACTTAGTCAGAAACACAGGATTTGCACCATACAGAAAACTTCTACACAGTAGATGTTGATTATCCAGCCTGGATTTTTTTCCTTCCTTTTCTCCCCTTCCCAACGAGTCCTACCATTTCTATATCTAATCACCCATGGAAACCCCCTAGAACAACATTTTTACAATCCTAGCTAGAAAAATAGAAAAGGATGGCTAAGGGTGACAAATTTCTTATTTGACATTGTTGACCATTACTCCTTCTGGAAACTCTGCCTTCCTTTAGTTATTTTCACACCCACTCTCCTGATTTTCTTTCTACATTGTGGAGCACTACCACCTGGTCTGATTTGCTGGCTCATTCTCCTCCTCCAGCTAATAAATGTGGAGTTCCACAAGGCTCAGTCCTCACCAACTTCTCAATGCATGTTAATCCCTCTTCCTTGGAGATCTCACAGACATCCACAGCATCAGTTACTGTCTATTCACCAAAGATTCATAAGTCTTACAAATTAAGCCTAAACCTTTATGCTGAGCTCCAGATCTACATTTTAACTGCCTTCTTGACATTCTTGCTTGCATGTCTCAACAGCATCTCAAACTTAAATGTTATCAACAATAATCTCATGCTTTTTCTTTCCAAATCTATGTTTAAAACTTACCTCAATGAGAAACTCTACCACGAAACCAAGTTGCACAAATTAGGACCTAAGGGGAGTCCTTGACCCTTGTTTCTCCTTCTACCCCATTCTTCCACAAAGTTCTGTCATTTGTTTTCTATGTCTCTGCAATCTACCCACTTCCATCCCTACACAAACTAACCTGGTAAAAGCTCCCATCTTCTCTTACTCAAGGCACTAAAAAAGCCCCTAGCTGTTTTACTATGTCCATGATTGGTCCTCTAATTCATTTTTTACTCTCTAATCAGGGAGATCTTCTAAAGACAAATTCTGCCTACCACTACACTGCTTAAAATCTGATTAGTGGCATTCCATTGCTTTTAGAGTAAAGATTAATGTCCTTAATAAGACCTGTGGGCCCTACCTGAGCTGGCTCCTGGCTATTTTTGCAGAGCATTGCATTCCAGACTCCCCAGCCATAGGTTTTCTTTCAGTCTGACATCAGTGTATTTACATACCTGTTTCCTCCTTCTATAATGTTCTTCTTCCCATTCCTTTGAATGGCTCCAATTCACACTTCAATTATCAGCTTAAATGTTAGTTCCACAGAAAAGTCTTCCTTGATTGCTACCCAGATTGAATTTGTTTCTGCTCTGAAATATTTGTTCACCTCATTACTCTTTCTCCTCACAGTCTTCACAAATTCACAATTATATATTGCTGGTATTACTTGTGTGTGCTTCTTGAGGGATGATATCAAGTATGTTTTGTTTCATTCCCAGTGCTTAGCATAGAGTAGACATGCAATTCATAGTTATTAAATGTGTGTCTACATGAATGAATAAATGACTGAGGGAAAGAGGATGACCCACAGAAAAGAACTGCAGATGAAGGTTAAGTTTGAGCACTGAAACCAAGACATTCATGTATTTCATCTGTTCAGACTATCAAAGCCCAACGGGAGAGGATGAAGAAGCACCATATTAGAAAAAAAAAATCTTCTATACACTGAGCGTTGTGCTCAGTGTTCAATTGCAAACCTAAAAGATTTGACTCACAAACAAGAGGGCAGAGAGAGAAGCCCAAGGCAAACAGCACAGCCTGCCTGTGAGCAACAGAGGGTCTGGCTCCACTTCTCTTCCAAGAAGAAGAAAGAATTCATTGATTATTGAGATTGATAAAAAACAAAACACTTAAAATAATGGCAACATTTCATATCACAATATAATAAAAATGAACTCCTATGAAAAATCGTTTAATATGGAAAGCGGAAGAAAATTTAAAAACAGTTTTGCATTTTTAGTAGGAAGCAATAGGATCTCGTCTCCATAAAAAAGTGATTGAAAGTCATGCTAGGAGGGAAAGTAATGAGGGGAAAACATCAGCAGATGAGATGAAAGAAATGGGTAAGATAAAGAACAATTGCAAGAAAACCGAAAACACAGTAGCAGAATTAAATTATACATTATTGACATTAAAGAACAAGGAAGACATAATGGAAAATTAAGGCAGTGATTTAGAGGACAAACCTTAGATATTTTCCCATAATATGAAGCAAAAGCAAAATAAATTATGAAAAAGAAGTATCAATGCTTCTGAATAAATAAGTAAGAATTATAGCCATTCCTGAGGAAGAAGGTAGAATAATTGGAACAAAATTGATAGCCAAATATGCAATCATAATAAGAGCTAACTTTTATTAAGCCCGTTCTCTGTGCCAGATGTATACAAAAGCATCTTTATATCAATAACACATCATTACTACTGCACAAAACAGTACTCATATGTGCAATGTTTATCTCCGTTTTATAGGTGAGGAAACTTCGGCACCGAGAGTTGAAGTAATGTGCACAAGGTTTCACAACTCACACACAAGAGGGCTTTGATCAGACCTTGGCAATTTGAGTACTCAGCAACTGTACTCCTACTACTATGATTAATTAGAAAAAAATTTTGAAGCAAATGTCTGATTGTGTAGTTAGAAGGGATTAATCACTTTCCCAGTAAAATTCATAATTAGAATGCTACAACAAGTTTATATCTAGAGAACTTTGTAGAATAGACGGCTGCTGCAGATGTCAGCTGGGGCCTTCCTGCTCCTGACAGATCTAAATAAACTGTCTTTAATCTCTAATTCCTGACTCCTCTGTCCAAAATTAGCTGTCCATAAATGTGTGGGTTTATTTCTCAGTTCTCAATTCTATTCCATTGATCTGTGTGTCTGTTTTGTACCAGGCCCATGCTGTTTTGATTACTATAGCTCTGTAGTATTCTTTGAAATCAGGGAGTGTGATACCTCCAGCTTTGTTCTTTTTTCTCAGAATTACATTGGCTATTTGGGATCTTCTGTTGTTCCACATCAATGTTAGGATTCTTTGTTCTATTTCTGTGAAAATGTTGTTGGAACTTTGATGAGGATTGCACTGAATCTGTAGATTGCTTTAAGTAGTATGAACATTTTAACTATTTTAATTCTTTCAATCTATGAGCACAGAGTATCTTTTTATTTCTCCGTGTCTTGTTCATTTTCTTTCAATAGTGTTTTATAGTTTTCAGTGTATAGGTCTTTCACCTTCTTGGTTAAATTTATCCCTAGGTATTTTGTTCTTTTTGTTGAGATTGTAAATGAGATTCTATTCTTGATTTCTCTTTCTGCTATTTTGTTGCTAGTGTATAGAAACACAACTGATTTTTGTATGTTGTTTTTGCACCCTGTACCTTTACTGTATTTTTTTTATTATTTTAAATAATTTTTTTGTGCATCCTTTAGAGTTTTCTATGTATAAAATCATGTCATGAGCCAGCTCTGATGGCCTAGTGGTTAAAGTTTGGCACTCTCACAGTTTCAGCAGCCTGGATTTGCTTCCCTGTCTGTCAGCTGCCATGATGTGGTGGTGTCTCACATAGAAGAACCAGAAGGACTTACAACTAGGATATATAACCATGCACTGGGCTTTGGGAAGGGCAAGAAAAGAAAAAAAAAAAAAAAGAGGAAGAATGGCAACAGATGTTAGCTCAGGGTGAATCTTTCCCTTCAGAAAAAACAAGTGCAAGTTTAAAAAAAAAATCATGTCATCTGCAAATAGTGACAGTTTTACTTCTTCCATTCCAGTTTGAATCCCTTTTAATTCTTTTTCTTGGCTAACTGCTCTGGTTAGGACTTCAAATACTATGTTGAATAAGAGTTGCAAAAGTGGGCATCCATGTCTGTTCTTGTTCTTGGAAAACATACATGGAGAAAAGAACTTATTTTCAATAAATCTCATTGGGAAAACTGGACAGCCACCAGCAAAAGAATGAAAATAGACTACCATATTACACCATACACAAAAGTTAACTCAACATGAATTAAAGACTTGAATGCAAGATCTGAAACCATAAAACTCCTAGAAGAAAACAGGCAGTATGCTCTTTGATATCAATCTTAGCAGTATCTTTTTGAATATATCTCCTCAGGCAAGGAAAACAAAATAAAAAATTTAAAAATGGGACTACATTAAACTAAAAAGCTTCTGCACAGCAAAGGAAGCCATCAACAAAACAAAAAGACAACTTACCAATTGGGAGAAGATCGTGTCAAATTATATATCTGATAAGGGGTTAATATCCAAAATACATAAAGAACTCAACCAACTCAATAATAAAAAAAAAACCTGATTAAAAAATGGGCAGAGGATCTGAACATATAATTTTCCAAAGATGATATACAGATGGCCAACAGGCACATTAAAAGTTGTTCATCATCATAAATTATTGGGAAAATGCAAATCAAACCACAATGAAATATCACCTCACATCTGTCAGAATGGCTTTGATTAAAAAGACAAGAAATAACAAGCGGTGGAGAGGATGTGGTGAAAAGGAAACCCTCATACACTGCTGGTGCAAACGTAAATTGCTGCAGCCACTATAGAAAACAGTATGAAGGTTACTCAAAAAATTAAAAATAGAACTTCCGTATGATCCAGCAATTCCACTTTTGGGAATTTATTCAACGAATATGAAATCACTAATTTGAAAAGGTATATGTGCCTCTATGTTCATTGCAGCATTATTCACAGTATCCAAGACTTGGAAGCAATCTAAGTGCCCAATGACAGATGTATAGATAAAGAAGAGGTGGTATATATATGCAATGGAATACCATTCAGCCATTAAAAAGATGAACCTTGCCATTTGCAACAATGCAGATAGACCTTGAGGATATTACGCTAAGCAAAGTAAGTCAGACGGAGAGTGCCAAATACTGGATGATTTTACTCATATGTGGAAGGTAGAATAACAACATCAAACAAACACACAAATACAGAGAACAGATTGGTGGTTACCAGAGAGCGAGGAGTTGGGGGGAAGGTGAAAGGGATAAAGGGGCACATTTGTACCGTAAAGGATGGAAACTAGATTTTGGTGGTGAACACGATGCAGTCTATACAGAAAATGAAATTTGTGTAATGTTATAAACCAATGTTACCTCAATTAAAAAAAATCTCCTATTCCCTTGGCTGATTTGAAGCCTTCCCAAGTGATTTCTGAAAATTCCCAGGGAACTTACTTTCTCTTTAGCCTCTTTGCTCACTTCCTCTGCCTTCTCAGGCACTGTCGGTTCCACCTTTATCAATCTGTGTGTCAATCCAAGCCCCTTCATCAGTTTCCACAGAGCCATGTCCTAATATAACACTAATTTGTCTATTCACGTCCATGAATTTAGAGCCTTGGGCAAGGTCCTGAGGAGCCACTGCAGAGCATGACGTAGGTCCGCAGCCATCTTGCTGGCTCTCGCTTCCCTTTCTCCTTGTCTTGTCCTCCCATCTCTTGCCTCTCTGCCCAATCTTGCCTCATGCACACCAGTCTAACTAGCTCCTTTGCAACAGAAACATGCTCTCAGAGTCTCGCTTCCTGGCCCTAGCAATGTTCTCTTTTGAAAACGAAAAGAAAAAGGAAAAAACAACACAGAATTCTCCCCAAAAGCTATTCTGTAAATAATGTTTTTTCCACCTTGTAAATAAGAATAAAGATTTTAAAACTTTATAATCATCTAGCTGACGTCAAGATGTCTCCTCCGTACCACTGAATACCAAGAGACAGCACAGCACGGTTACAGGGCGATTCCTTTTTGTTTAAAGAATATGTTCCATATTAATTTAAATAAATAAATTTGTATTTCATAAATGAAAGGAATAAATAATAATTCTCAGGCATGCAAAGATTCTGAAAATATACCACTTAAGTATTGCTTTTGAAAAACATAACAAGAACCTCTAGAAAGACAAGTTAAAGTTAAGAGCTTATGCATTAGAGGCAGCATAGCAGATCTACTGAAAAGATGAACTCAGCACCTCACTGCCTGGTTCAAATCCTGGCTCTGTTGACAACTAAACACGTGACTGTGGGTGAGTTATTGTCTCTGTGCCTCTGTTTATTCATCTATAAAATGGGGATAATATTAGCACTCATCTCACAGGGCTGTTATGAGGATTAAATGAGTCATTGTTCTAATGTGCTTAGAATCCTTGGTACCCAGGAATCACTGTGTAGTTATTTGCTAACTGTAATAGGAAATGTAGAAGTCAAGGTATAAAAGATTGAGAAATAAGCATTGAAGTGATTCATTAAACATAGAATTAAAACTAAATAATTCTTATAAGTGTGGTGGTTTAAAAAATGATGTAAATGTCAAGAATTTAAAGATGAACTATGTATTATAAACAGAGTAGCGATTTATTAACAAGCTGTATAAAAATCCCAGTTTATATTTTAAAGGAAGAAGACGAGTGTCAAGGCAAGGCATTAAACCATGCTAAATCCCTTCCCTTGAATAGCTAGGACTCAACAGATTCCATCCCATTCCTAATTTTAATAGTTACAGAAATATCAACTAAAACTTAGTAAAATGATATTTTTGAAAAACTGAAAGATAATCACTAATAGAATTCAAAGCAAGATATAATTCTTCCAATTCTCTGGAGCATATAAAATCAAACAACATATATTCCACAGAGCGAAATACATAAAATAAAGAAAAGAGCACAGAAGGATAATGAATGGAAAATGGGAAGCAATTGGTTACAAATTCAGACACTCTCAGGTTCTGTAGTGTGGAGAGGGGCCCTGGGGAAGTAGAAGAGCTGAGGACACCACCCTGCAGATGTGATGGTGACCTAGAATGCCACTCAGCTATTGCCCAGTTGTTCTCTACTCCCCACACCAGTTCCCCACTGCAGCCCATCCACCACAGTCTCAGCATCCCCAGATATCACTGAGCAACTGCTCTCTCACCCCCTCTGCTCCTCCTTGAGACTTCTGCACGCAGTCTGTGTGTCTCCAGGGGTTTGCACCTCTCTCTTGACTGCTGGGTCTCCCTCTTTGTCTTGCTTTCAAACTCCTGTAAGGTAAGGGAGTAACTGGGCTGTCAAGCCATCACTTCATATTAGGGTGCCCTATTGAGGTCTTGAGTCTGGCCATTTGATAGCATCTCTTTGGATCAGGTGACTGATCAGTCCTGTTACCTATTCCTATTCCTGGTTTTATATCTAATCCTATTTCTGGTCTTATTATCTTTGCTCAACAGAGGTATAAGGCCTCAGGAAGCAAGTGTGGGTGGAGTAGGCATGGTGGCTTCTCAGAGAGAGTTAATGTCACTCAAAGGATGATTGCATGGTCTTTTCAGGTACGCTGAAGGAGGCCCAAACAAGAGAGAGAGTGAATATAAGTTATCTTAACCTCTCTACATAAAAGACTCTCTGTTTGTAAAACTCCAAGTATATGCTGTTTATAAGCAAAACAATTCTCAAAAGGTTAAAACTAAAAAAACAAAACAAAAAAGCTATATCAAGGAAATTCAAGCATAAGAACAAATGGCAATATTAATTTCAGATAAGTAAAATAAAAAGAAAAATTGTTCAAAATAAAAGGATCATTTTAGTTGATAAAAGATATCATCTGAAGGAGAGATTTATATGTTAATTAATAATATCAAAATATATTTACAACCCACAAGAAACATAAAAAGAAATTTGCAGAAAAACAGGACACTTTAATACATCTGTGTCACTCTTTAATGTATGCAGTAGATTAAGAGATTTGAATATAATAATTAATGAAGTTCAATTAATATATATTAAACAAGAGTTTATTTTTTAACCCAGGTAATTTCCATAAAAATTCCTTGAGTTTAGAGAAAACCAAAACTATAATTATAAACTGGTTAGAGAGTACCTAAAACAAGAGCAGTATTTATCAAAATGTATGGTTTGTGACCCAAACAGAATCACTGGGCAAATTCACACAATTACATACATATATATATTTCTAATTAATCAATAAGGAATAAAAGGAATGAATTAAGCAGTCAATTTAATAAGCTATAAAGCATAACACACTAACCTAAAAGATAAAGGGAGTAAAAGAGTAGATATGAAATAAAAAGTTAACAAACTACGAAATAGAAAAACTAGATAAACAGAATTTTTAAAATAATATTTGGTACATCAGGGGAAAATGATCTCAATAAAATAAGTGACCTCTGGAAAATCTAGTTGAAAAAGATAACATATTCTGTGCTCTTGGATTGGAAGAATTAACATAGTTAAAATGTCCATACTTCCTAATGCAATCAATGCAATCCCTATCAAAGTTCCAACATCATTTTTCACAGAAATATAACAAAGAATCCTAAAATTTATATGGAACAACAAAAGACTCCGAATAGCCAAAGAATTCCTGAGAAAAAAGAACAAAGCTGGAGCTATCACACTCCCTGATTTCAAAATATACTACACAGCCATAGTATCCAAAAAAGCATGGTACTGCCACAAAAACAGACACAGAGATCAACGAAACAGAATCGAGAGGCCAGAAATAAACCCACACATTTGTGGACAGCTAATATTCAACAAGGGAGCCAAGAAGATACAATGGAGAAAGGAGAGTCTCTTCAATAAATGGTGTTGGGAAAACTGGATAGCCACATGCAAAAGAATGAAAGTAGACCATTATCTTACAATATGCACAAAAATCAACTCAAAATTGATTAAAGACTTGAAAGTGAGACCCGAAACCATGAAACTTCCAGAAGAAAACATAAGCAGTACGTTCTTTGACATCAGCTTATTTTCAAGTACCATGTCTGACCGGGCAAGGGAAACAAAAGAAAAAATAAACAAATGGGACTACATCAAACTAAAAAGCTTCTGCACAGCAAAGGAAACCATCAACAAAATGAAAAGACAACCTAACAATTGGGAGAAGATATTTGCAAACCGTATATTAGATGAGGGGTTCATATCCAAAGTATACAAAGAACTCATACATCTCAAAAACAAAAAAAACCCAACAACCCAATTAAAAAATGGTCAAAAGATCTGAACAGAGATTTCCCCAAAGAAGATATACAGACGGCCAACAGGCGTGTGAAAAGATGTTCAACATGGTTAACTATCAGGGAAATGCAAATCAAAACTACAGTGAGATATCACCTCACTCTGGTCAGAATGGCTATAATTAACAAGACAGGAAACAAGTGTTGGAGAGGATGTGGAGAGAGGGGAACCCTCGTACACTGCTGGTGGGAGTGCAAACTGGTGCAGCCACTATGTAAAGCAGTATGGAGCATCCTTAGAAAATTAAGAATAGATCTACCATATGATCCAGCTATTCCACTGCTGGGTATTTATCCAAAGATCTTGAAAACACAAATGCATAAAGGTACATGCACCCCTATGTTCATTGCACCACTATTCACAATAGCCAACATTTGGAAGCAATCAAAGTGCCCATCAGGGGACGAATGGATAAAGAAGATGTGGTACATATGCATAATGGAATACTACTCAGCCATGAGAAATGATGAAATCCGGCCATTTGTGACAACATGGATGGACGTTGAGGGTATTATGCTAAGTGAAATAAGTCACAGGGAGAAAGCCAAATACCGTATGATCTCACTCATAAGTAGAAGTTAAAAACAGCAAACAAACACATAGCAACAGAGATTGGATTGGTGGTTACCATAGGGGAAGGGAGGAGAGGGGAGGGAGAAAGGAGTGATTAGGTTCACATATGTGGTGATGGACTATAATTAGTTTTTGGGTGGTAATCATGATGTAATCTACACAGAATTCGAAATATATTGCAATGTACATCTGAAAGCTATACAATGTTATAATCCAATGGTTACCATAATAAAAAAGTAAATAAAAATAAAATAAAAGATAACATAAAAAATTAAAAGGGTAATATAAAAATTAATACACCCAAGGAAAAATAGACAAATTGGACTTCTTGAAAATTAAAAAAATTGTGTGTCAAAAGCTAGTACTGACAGAAACAACCCACAGAGAGAGAAAAATATTTGCAAATTACATGTCTTATAAGGGATTAATATCCGGAATACATACAGAACTTCTAAAACTCCACAGTAAAAACAAAAACAACCAATTAAAAAAATGGGCAAAGTTCTTGAATAGACATTTCTCCAAAGATATGCAAAGATATGCAAACACACACATGAAAATATGCCCAGTATCACTAATCATTAGGGAAATGCAAACCAAAATTACAAGAGATACCACCTCATACCCATGAGCATGGCTAACATTAAAAAAAAATCAAAAACAAGAACAAACACAAAATAAGTGTTGGCAAGGATGTAGAGAAATTGGAACACTTCTGTGCTGTTGGTGGGAATGTAAAACGGTACAGCTACTGTGGAAAACAGTATGGCAATTCCTCAAAAAATTAAAAATAGAATTACCATATGATTCATCAATTCCATTTCTGGATATATACACAAAACAATTTAAAGCAAGGTCTTAAAGAGATATTTTTACAACCATGTTCACAGCAGCATTATTCACAATAGCTAAAATGTGGAAATAACCAAAACGTCCCTTCTGAAAGATGAATGGATAAGCAACATGTGATATATACATACAAAAGAATATTACTCAGTCTTAAAAAGAAAGGAAATTCTGATATCTTCTACGACGTAGGTGAACCTTGAGGACATTTTGCTAAGTGAAACGTCAGTCACAAAAAGACAAATACTGTATGATTCCACTGATATGGTACTTAGAGTAGTCAAAATCATAGGTACAGAAAGCAGAATGGTGGTTGCCAGGGGCTGGGGGGAAGGGTGAAATGGGGAGTTATTGTTAATGGGTACAGAGTTTCAATTTTACAAGATGAAAAGAGTTGCAGAGATGGATGGTGGTGACGGTTGTACATTATCAATGTAGTTAATGCTACTGAACTGGACACTTAAAAATGGTTAAGATGGTCAATTTTATGTTACATGTATTTTACCGCAGTAAAAAAAAATTGTGGAAAAAAAAGATACTCAGTATTTTAAAGTAACATACTGCTATAGAACACCCTCTGGAGATAAAATTGAAATTCTCAAAGAAATGGGAAATTTTCTTAGAAAAATATACCTTTCAACCTTGATTTAAAGAGAAGAAAAATAATTGAAAAAAATGTTCTCAATGACTCCAGTTGATTTTAAAAATATGTTATTTGAAACTTTGAAAAGCTAGATCATTCTCATGTTGAACCAGAGCATAGCAAAAGATGGAAAGTATTTAGTATTTAACTTAACTACCAAAGCGAATAAGAGTATTTGATAATTAGAAGAGATATTTACAAATCAGGATCTTCCCTATATTCCAAGAAAGATCAGATAGAAAATATTTTAACACAGCAAATTATTTTTTTAAGAATACAAAAATATATAAAGCAACAAAAATCACAATAATACGTGATTTAGCTGAGCATAAAATGTACTATAGTCACAAAAAGAAAGTCACAATGTAGTCACAAAAAAAAGTTGATTGAGGGACACAAAACATGGCTTATCATGGGAAATATGCTATGTTTGCGTATGAGAAAATTAAATATTATAAATATGACAGTTCTTCCAATTGTAACTTAAAGGTTAATTCAATCTGAAGAGATTCTAGAATTTATCTGGAAGAATAAAGGCTATAGATTGCCAAGGTTTTTTTTAAAAAAATAAAAATCATGAGGGAATAATTATAACAGTACGGTATTGGTGCTAGACTTGACAGACTGGTGACTAGAATGGTATAAACAGCCAAAAACAGAGACTGGTACAGATCAGAATTATGAACACTTAGATTTGTAAATATAGCTCATAGGTTTGTCTGTTCACAAGCCCAAAGTGATTGTGAGAGCAATGTTTAAGATGGCTTCCCCCAATACATTCCCACCAAATTAGATTGAGAGGTAGTCTTTCCACACTTTAAATCCAGGCACACTGTTAGGCTTTTTGCTGATCCTCATGCTTTAGATCATCCTTTTGGAAACCATATCAGATTCACAGAGGTTGATAAAGCCTCCCAAGATAGGCAGCTCTCTCCTTAAAGATCCCTGAATGAGAAGCTAAAATAACTTCATCTGGTTTCTCACTGCTCATTTTGATGCTCTGGTTTGAATGAGCCTTGAACTGGAGATCAGCAGCCTACTCTCACCACACAGAACTTCTGTGTTCTCAAACCTTTATCCTTTCAGGACATTGAACAAACAGGCTTCTGATGTGGATGATACTTCTCTAGCCCACACCCAAAATATTGCCCATTAGTTTTCTTTGCTAGTATGAATTATTATGTATTGCAAAAGAACCCAGCAATTTCCTATCTTGCATGATTTGTTTTTGTCTATCAGAATAATTTCTATCAGTGGAAGTCATGTGTTCAATATCTGCCATTTTCTGAGAAATTTCAATTGTTTACATCATTCTATTTTTTTAAACTTTGCTTTAAAAAATGATCTCTACTTTTGTTTTTGTCATCATCTTACCATATTCACATTGCTGTTGCATTTATCTGATATGTTGGGGTTAATGATGTTAGCAAAATAACTCAAATTTATCAATGAAAAGTGCAAATACATATGGTAAGTAAACTAAAATGACTACAGGTGACCACTAAAAGCACTTCTTGGTGGCAGACGTAGTTGATATAATCTTGCTGTGGGACATGTCTTGGTGCCTATTTATGAAAGTTCACAAGTAGAGGATATTCTATAAAAGTGTCATCATGAATCAAGGGAGAAATAAAAGATGAAGGAATGACTTATATTGACGTAAGTAGTTCATTACTTGGAATGGAGCCAGAGTTAGATCCTTACCTCGCACCATATGCACAAAACAATCCACGTAAATGAAGCAGTTTCATTTAAAACATTGAAGGCAAAAAAAAAATTAGGTAGATATTTATGTTGTCTTGCAATAGGAAACCACTTTTTAAATATAAAAGTAATGGAAGAATCACAACTAATGATTGAAACATTAAACAAGGCATAAGCAGTATACTTTCAGCTGCAGTGAACAATACATCCAATTGTTTAAATGGCTTGAACAATAGGAAATATTTTGTTTCACAACACTGGAATGTAGAAGTAGAGCAGATTGCAGAGCGTTGACTTAATCTAATAAACTACGCATCTTTTCTTTGTGATTACTGTATCTTCATCCACCTCTGTTTGCTTCATCCTTCTATAAGCTCCTCTTACATTGGCAAAATGAATATAGTAGGTCCAGGTTTCACACCTGTATCCCCTCTTAACTTGGATGTCCCAGAAGGCAGAAGCTTATGTGCTCGTATTTTATCAGAAAGTGTAATTCAAGAGAAGCTGGAGTGAGGAAAAATGATAATGAAGCAGTAATGAAAAGAGAGCCAATTATCAAGCTGGCCTCTGATTGGTATCAAGTATCACTAATTGCTTCACTCTATCTCAGGCTTGATCCACTGAAAGCCTACAGAAACACTTATGTCTCAGGGCTGTCCTTCCTGGGAGAAGGAGAGAGAAGAATTTATTTGCCATTTCTCTCATGAGTCAAAGGATTGCCCCACATAGAGATGATTCCCCTGAACCTCCATGTTGTACACATGTGTCGTTGAACATGTTCCATGGCATTCATGCTTCAACAGCAACAGAGAAGACCTGGAGCATAAAGCAAAAGAAAGGTAAACAGTGTAACACTGTCAGGTTGTGGCCACATGAGGTTGGTCAGAATCTACATAGACATGGTTGTCTCAGAGGATGCTGGTATAGGAATAACTGGTCTTTACCCCAGGATTAGTAAGAATAGAAGGAAACGTTCTCAATCTGAAATAAACCTACATCTAACATTATGCTTAATGGTGAAACAGAATCTATCTTCCTACAGTCAGCAACAAGACAAGGTCTGCTATCATCACTGTTATTCAGTTTTGTACTGGAAGTTCTAACCAGTGAAATATGACAAGAAAAAAAATGCATCTGAATTGGAAAGGAAGAAATAAAACTATCCTTATTTGTGGACAATATAATTATCTATGTAAAAAAATTGATAAAATTTACACAAAAGCTATTAGAATAATAAGTGAATTTAACAAGGTGGCAGGACGAAAGGTCAATATACAAAAATCAATTGTTTCCTATATACAAGCAACGAACAATCATAAATTCAGATTTGAAAAGTAATAACGCCATTTATAATAGCATCAAAATATATTAAATACTTAGGCATAAATCTCATCCCCAAAAAGTGTAAGACCAATGCACATAAAACTGCAAATCATTGCTGTGAGAAAATAAAGATCTAAAGAAATGGAGCAGTATATAGTGTTCATATGTCAGAAGATTCGATATTGTTAAGATGTCAATTCTCTCCATATTGGTCTCTAAATTCAATATAATCCCAATCAAAATACCAACAGTCTCTTTTTGTAGGAATTGTCAAAATGATTCTAAAATCCCTATGGAAATGCAAAGCACTGTGAAAAAGAACAAAGTTGGCAGGCTAACAATGCCACATTTCAATACTGATTATAAATCTACAGTGATAGAGACTATATGATATTGGTTTTAAGATAGACACAAGGTCAATAGAATCAAATAGAGACCTACTTGTATATGGACAAAAGTTTTGGATAGAGGGTCAAAAGCAATTAGATAAAGGATAGTTTTTTCAATATATGATGCTGGAACAATTAGATATCCAAATGTCAAAAAATAAAAAAAAAAAAATTCAATTAATACTTTGCACCATCTACAAAAACTAACTAAAAAGGGATCATGGACTTAAATGTAAAACCTAAAACTATAAAATTTATAGAAGAAAATATACAAGAAAACCTTTAGAGACTTCCAATTTCAGCTCCTACATGTAAAACTTTGGAAATCATCATTCTCTTCACTAAAACAAGGAAAGTTGAACAAACTGAATATCAAGGATTTTCTTGGGCCCATCAGAGAACTTGAGTTGCAGGGTAAATTGCCACCCCTAAATCTGGAGACACAGGTACATCCTGAGTGTCACAGTTCAGATTTGCTTGATGAGGGCAGAAGCCATTGGAGCCATAAAGTGGTAGGAACACTTAAATGATAATTTTGATGAATTGTTGAAGGCTGAGTGTGAATTCATGTAAAGTAAGAAACTCCAGGGAACTGCAGTTTTAGAGGAAGCCCTGACACTTCTGTGACCTTGCCATCCAGGAATTCCACCTGGTTCTCATGGTAAAACTCTGAAAAAGATCCTCTCATGGCTCTATCAATCCTATTTAGCTGAAACTTCACATAACCTCAGGTCTCTTCTTAAACCCTGAAATTCCTTGATGTGAATGGCTCCTCAATAATTTTCTCTGCTGGGACAATCCTCCATAGACACTTGGGAGAAGCTGTCAGAGTGTTTTCAGAAATTACTGTTGCCCACCACAGCACTCCCTGGGCTGCTATCCTAAAGAATCCTTCTTTTTTTTTTTTTTAAGATTTTATTTTTTCCTTTTTCTCCCCAAAGCCCCCCGGTACATAGTTGTATATTCTTCATTGGGGGTCCTTCTAATTATGGCATGTGGGACACTGCCTCAGTGTGGTTTGATGAGCAGTGCCGTGTCCGCGCCCCGGATTCGAACCAACGAAACACTGGGCCACCTGCAGCGGAGCACGGGATCTCAACCACTCAGCCACGGGGCCAGCCCCTAAAGAATCCTTCTTTTAAGTAGCGTGAATTGCTCTAAAAGTTCACTCACCATTCAGGAGGATTCTGCATTCTCTTTTATCTTAAAACATTTTATTCCACTTTGGTAATTGCTAAAACAAGAAAAGCCTAAGCATTGGCCTGTATGGACCAATAACAGAGGACCACAGGAGATTTGGAATGGTTCTGTGGTTGACTCGGCAAACAGACAACCTCAAAGTTGAAATGGAGCCTTCCCAATGCTTGGAACTTCGTATGCAACCCAGATTTAAATATCATCTTGAAGAAAGGGGTAGAAGGAAAGCCAAACTGAATAAGGTTAAGTGTTTGCCGCGAACTCCAATAGAATGGAACTCACAATTGGAATTAAATTAACTTGTGGAACTATAAAGATTTTATTTTGGGGATCTAAAATTGTGAAAACTGAGGTTTACATTCCCTAGAATACTCTTCTTAGGATAAAACAACATTGTTATTAACTGGAGGCTGGGGAGGAGATAGTCTTGCCATCATCGTGTTGGGAGATCCCTAGATCAACTAGGACTTCACTGGCATTAATGGGTAGTTTCCAAGAGCCCCAAAAGAAAATGAGGTCACCCAATAATGCCCCAACAGAAAAACATCTCTAACTCAAGGCAAAAGTAGGATTTCCAGATCACTCCTTCCATATATTCTGATAACTACCCCAATTAGCAATCTCTGCTCCTGGTAAAAAAATTAGTTCTTTTGGTGATAGGAGGGTTTTATCCTCAGAGAATGTTGTGAAAAATGTTTATCTTTGTGAAAATATATCTTTCTGAGCTGAGCTTGCATCATCTCATGCCAGGGGTATTATAAGTTCAGTAAAATTTCCTAGAGGATCTATGAGACAGAGTAGGCTCCATTTTTTTCAACATTACATTGAAACTTGAGGGCATCTGTGGCTTGGCTGCATGATTCCTTTAACACGAGGTATCTAAAATAGTCAAATTCGTAGAATCAAAGAGTGGAATAGTAGTTGCCAGAGGCTAGAGGGAGAGGGAAATGGGGAAATGGACGTAAAGTCTCAGTTAAACAAGATGAATACACTCTAAAGATCTGCTACCTACAGTCAACTTGAAGTCCCCTTGAAGATTTGCGACGAGGGTAGATCTGTATTAAGTGTTCTTATCACAATGAACTAAAATTTAATAAATAAATAAAATGACACCAGAAAAATAAAAAGAGATTACAATTATCATTAATGGAACCATTAATCTAGGTGTGAGGAGCTGAGGGCCATGGTTTAGAGTGATGGAATGGAGGCAAAATCTCAAATTCAACAAATAAAGGGAGAACCAAGGGTGTGTGTGTATGTGTGTGTGTGTATAAGCAGGTGGGCAGTGCCATCTTGTAGTTCCCACTTAGATGAGCCTCATCTCTCAGGAGTTCTCTGGGGAATGTCACCTCCTGGCGCCAAAAGACTCACAAAAGAACAAAGCCTGAAGTTATGGCCCTGGTTTTCTCCAAGATACAGCTGATGTCTGGGTCTGGAGCAGGGCACAGGTTTATAATACAAATTTCAACATCAGGAAAAGCTTTGCAGGTGAGATAAGAATAATTTGTAATTAGCACATTCCTTGTTTAGCAGCATTATTTGCAAACAAAGTGGCTTTTATAATTGCTTGGGAACTATTTGTTGACCTTTCTTCTTCAGCAGGCTAAACATTTTCCTTGTTTATACAGCAATTTTCTCTACAAACTCTTCCTTTAGATCTTGCTTCGGGATCTAAATCAAATCAAAGCAAGAAATCAGACTACAAAAGTTTGCAAATCCCCTTTTAGGGGACAGACAAATAAATGAGTGTTGGCACTTTGACTTGAAACTGACAGACCTCAAAGGGCACAGGTTTCCAAACACTGCTTTAGATTCCTGAAATAAGCATTAAAATTATAGTTTCCCTGCCCTTGTCCTAGGCCGAATGAAACAGAACTTCCGGGTGGGTCTAGGAGTCTGCATTTTTAGCAGATGTCTCAGATTATTAGTGTAATCAGTTGGGTTTGGGAATCAGCAGTTCAGGTCACTCTTGGAAAAATTAATAAAGACAAATCTCATTTAAAATGGAGTCAGGAGGCCAGACGCAGGAGCTCCTGGGCAGTACCCCTCAAGATTAATTACAGCTAAGATAGTCAATTACAGACCCCAACAGAAAGTTGTCAACCGAAAAAAGTTGTCAGTTACAGGAAGAAATGTAAATTGCATCCCAAACAGAAATGACTACCCCAGCAACTCAGCCAATAAGAAACTATAGCCACCCTGAACTCTTTCTTTTCACTAACGGACTTTCGTTTAAAACCACCGCTCCCAATTTTCTGCTTTTTCTCTATAATATGACATTCCTCTCCCTTGTTTGTTTGATTTGCCTATAATCCACCATAGCATGCCCATCCCCAATTTCAATTCTTTGGCTATTCCTGAATAAAGTCTTTTTGCTGGTAAAAGAATTAACTGTTTTCTTTTTAAGGTTGACACTCCCTTTGGAATTTCTGCCGCTGATTCAATGACTAAGTTGGTCAACTGGTCTAACTCCTGATTCAAGATAGAGATGGGCTGCAGAAATGTCATAAAGTTCACCTGAATCCCTAGCTCCCTTTCCCCAAGGCCAGTGTCTCCACTCACTGAGAACCAGACATCATCCTACCAATTCCATGACACAAAGGGAGTCCTGCCAGCCTAGCTTGTATAGAGCATCGATTAAGAGTCAGGCACTTTCACACAACCTTCAGGATATCACTTAATTCATGAACCAAAAATGAAAGTATTGTTATTATTCAAGTTTTGCAGGTAAGAAAACTAACACTCAGATGTGGTGAATAATTTATCCAAGGCCTCATAGTTCAGAACTGCAGGGCCAGAATTACAAACCAGGTGAATTTTCTGCTACGCCATGTAGATTTTTTTAGAAAGGAAATTCATAATGTTTCCTCAGCTCCAGGTATGGATTTGGGCTTTCACTGACACGGTACAGAGGGAGACAACACCCTCCCTGCACCGAGGGGTTTACAGCTCAATGGAGAGAAAGGAGGGCAGCCCCCCTGTTCTCCCAGCTGGCAGCCAGCTCCATGTTCTCTGAGCCTGCCTCCCCTTGGCTTGTCTCTCTCCAAGGCATCTTCTAACTCAGATTCCTGTCTGATCCCAATCCTCTCTCCCAAGACTAAGCTCCTTGAAGGCAGGGGCTGTGACCTGTTTGGAGTCATGCTCATGCCAGTTCCCCTCTGTTACCTCACCCCTGGTGCCTGACCCATGGTCTCACTCATACTGTGCCTGAGGTAAAGTTGTATTGTGTGAGAGGATAAATAAAATGGAAGCATGTGAATTAAGGAATTTCAGATAGATCTGAACCAGAGAGACATGATTCAATATATTCTATCTCATGGCCTTGTCAACCTTTCCAGGGACCTCAGAAGAATAGGAATGCCTAAGGAGGAAATTATACAAATGTACATATCCATTTATACAATTGTTTTAGAATACCTTGGATAGTGGGACAATTTCTAGGTTGTACTCTAAAAGAAAGTGTATATATTTTAAGTATTCAATTAAATAACATAGCCTGGACATCACACCCTAGTTTGGCTAATTTTTTTTTTAAAGATTTTATTTTTTTCCTTTTTTCTCCCCAAAGCCCCCCAGTACATAGTTGTATATTCTTCGTTGTGGGTCCTTCTAGTTGTGGCATGTGGGACGCTGCCTCAGCGTGGTTTGATGAGCAGTGCCATGTCCACACCCAGGATTCGAACCAACGAAACACTGGGCCGCCTGCAGCGGAGCAGGCGAACTTAACCACTCGGCCACAGGGCAGCCCCTAGTTTGGCTATTTTTCAGAGACATCAGTCAGGGCCTTCATTTGTCTCGTAGAATCAGGTACTTCAGGATACAACTCTAGGGCTTTGTCCAAACACATCTAACCTTCCTTCTCAACACTGAAACTCTGGGAGCTTGTCTACATTGGTGGCGTGAGACCTGAGAGCTTCAAGCATACACATAGAATCTACTCACCCACCGAGTCATTTAGGTAGTGTTTGGGAGAAACCAGATAGAAACAAGGTTAAAAACCCATGAACCGATCTGGAAACCATATCTTGCCTCTGGGGAAATTGAGGATGTTTATTCTGGACAAGAAGAGACCTAAGAGGAGTTAGAGCAGCTGCTTTGGTGTATTTGATGAACTGTCATGAAAAAGAAGGAACAGCCCCAAAGGAGAAATTATGACCTATGCATACAGGTAAAACTTGCCTATTGAGGAGTCCCAGCTCAATATGATATGGCTTTGCATTTTTCTAATCTCACCTTTCAACTGTGCTTCATTGAACCCCTCCTTCCTGCACGGTAACAGTGGACATCTTGTCCTAATTCTATAATTATTTTTTTACTTTCAGTTAGCAAAAATTGCACTAGTATAATTTTTCCATTTTTTCTTTTTCCTTTCTTCTTCTTCTTCTTCTTTTTTGTTTTTTAGTGCTCTTGAAGATGTGGTATCAGGCACACATTTAAAACAGTTTTTCAGTTTTATTGAACTGCCTGTATGCAAATAATACAATTTGATACATTTTGACATATGTATATATTGATTAAACTATCACCACAGTCAAGATAGCAGATATATCCATCACCCCTAAAAGTTTTCTGGTGCTCTTTTACAGTGTGTCTCGCCTGTGATCATTTCTTCTCTTGCACTGTCCTCAGACAATCAGTGATCTGCTTTCTGTCACAGTGCATTAATTTGTACTTCCTATTAATTTTTGGAAATAGAATTATACAGAATGTGTTCTTTTTTGTCTAGCTACTTTAACATACTCAACATAATTATTTTTGAGACTCATCCATATAGTAGTGTGTTCAGAAGCTCATTTTTTATGGTTGTGTAGTATTCCATTGTATAGTGATACCACAGTTTGTCCATTTTCCTGTTGATAGACATATGGATTGTTTCCAGTTCTTGGTTATTACAAACAAAGGTGCTATGAGCAGCCATGAACTACTCTTTGTGTAAACCTACACTTTTATTTCTTTTGGGATTGGAATGGCTGCATTATATGGTAGTGTTGTTTAATTTTCTAGGAAACGCTAAACTGTATTCAAAGGTTTTTGCATCATTTTACATCCTCATAGGAATGTACACAACTTCCAATTCCTTCATATCTTTGTTGACACTTGGTTTGGTTAGTCTTTCAAATCTTAGCCTTTCTGATGGGTGTATAGTAGTATCTCAACATGGTTTTTATTTTCCTTTCCCTAATAAGGATCTTTTTATGTGCTTATTTTAAAATTTTTTATCCTCTTTGGTCAAACATCCTTTGACATCTTGTTCCTATTTTTATTGGGTTGCTTGTTTTCTTATCATTCTTAATAATTCTTTATATATTCTGGCTACAAGTCCTTTAATTGGATATATAATTTGTCAATATTTGGCCCCTTCTGTGACTTGTCTTTTCATTCTCCTAGAGTGGGTTTTGAAGAGCAGCACTTTTAATTTTGATAAAGTCCAATTTATCATCAGCCATGCCATGGAGGCATCGTACATACAAAAAAGAGGAAGATTGGCACAGATGCTAGCTCAGGGCAAATCTTTCTTAACAACGTCAACAACAACAAATCTAGGTATATAAGTTACAGAGAAAAAGGATCTTATCAAATGTTCCAGAGAGCTTCTTACTGATCAGAAGTTCACTAGAAAGGTTGAAGCAGATACTGAATGATATGGGAATAAGAAATTCTTATCTGGAATGTGGGAAAAGTAATTTCTATATCAGTGTTATAAATTCAACATAGTCAGTCATCTCCAACATTTAAAAAAAGTGAATTAGAATGGAATAGAATAGCATAGGAGAGGATAGGATAAGACAGGATCTATAACATCAGTGGAACCACCTACAGCAGTCAGAATTTCCGGAAACTCTGGTTTCATTCTCATTCTCTTCCTCTCCCATTCAATCACATGTATTCATGGTGTTGCAATGTAGAAGGAGTTCTTACTGTAGATGGCACTTGAAGAATTTTGAAGCTCCTGAACTAAAAGACTTCCGCTCCGCAAAACTGTGATTCTCTGAGGTAGCAGGAGACATTACACAGTAAGGTAAGATTACAGCTGTTGCTGATAGTCCTAGGTTCTCCCTTTAAGTCAAGATCTGTTTTGAGTTTGCCACCTTTAAGGTAATATTAAGCAATATTTCTTAAAACAGACTGCCACCTTTGCAGAACAATGGAGAAGCCTGATTATAGACAATCTCAGGGTTCTCTCTGCCCCAGCTCTCTCCGCCAACTCTGTGCCTTGGCGGGAGGCCGATACAGAGGAGTGGAGCTGGTGTCTTCTCTCAACAGAGGAGGAGTCTGAGCCATATGACTTGCTACAAAGCAATCAAGAAACACGTAGATAATGCTCCAGTGCCTTGTGAGTCATCAGCACTGTTCTCAAACTGTGTTTCAGCCCCTGAAACAAGGGGCTGCTTTCAGGCTGCTCTCCCATTTACTAGGCAAACAGAACTAATATCTTCAAAATAACTCACAGACTGAGACAACGTATAAATAAAGGCTAAGCTGCATAGAACCGAAGTACAAAAGGAGTTCAGAGGCAAGAGGGACAGGATGAGCAAAATGGGCAAGCCTTCTCTGAGGTAGTCCTGGACTAATTATAAAGGATGGATTGGCTTCAGACACTCTGAGGAAAAGATAGGGGCATTCCAGAGTCAGGAGATATTAGTTGATGAATTTGGATGTGTCACACAGGTTTTGTCCTCCATCATGTACACACTCCAGAGAAAAACAGCCTATTATGGGTTCCAACTAATTCTCTAATCTGGGAGTTAGTCCAATGCCATGAAGAGTGAGTTTTCATTATATCTAAATGCATGATCACGTATTAGATTATTGATTACTTTTCTCATTCAGCTATTCTATCTCTAAAATCTATGACATGCAGTAATAACTTGGTTCCGTAAGCAGCTGAATGATAAAGGATCTTCCACCTACCCTCAAATTTTGTTCATTTGTGGAGAAAAAGTGTGACGCAGTAAAAGAGGTAAGAGACTATAGATATGAACCAACAATAATCAAGCTGGCAGGCTTCATGAACAGTGAAAAAATTCGAGGTCATAAAGAGGTCAGGGTGAGGACCAATGTAGTCAGGAGAGGCATCCTGGAAGAGGTTGATATTTATGTTTCTGACAGTCTCATTCGTGGGTGCTTTTCAGCTGTGACTCAGCAAACTGATTTCATAGGCAGCCCCTGGGCACTTACATCCTGCTGATGGGTTTATAATGAAAATGCTGACGCACTGCTAAGTCGCGCTGGGACCGTTGAGTAGCACTACAGAATTGAGTGCGTCATTTCTCCCTGAACAATGCATCTCATTCATTGCTTGAAGTGTGACCATTCATGTTGAAAATGAAATTCCACAGAGTGATCTGCTTGGGGAAATTATTCAGAGCTACTCACTTAAAGATCTTGCTATCTTTTGTGGTCCTCAATTAAGGCTCACAAGAACTTCTCCAGGGTAAATTGGTGCCAATCCAGGCACTGAGAGTAAAAGAAAAAGTGATGAAAACCCAAAGCTTGTAGGAACTTTCAAAAGTCATCTCTAAAGACCCGAGGGAGCAGCTAACATTGATTATAACTAGAACACCTAGAATATTGATGTAAAGGAAAGGACCATGGACTTGAACTTAGGAAACCTCAGTGCTGATCTTGATTCTGCCTGTAGCTACCTGAGTGCTTTGGGGTAACACAGAAATACGCACATAATTAGACATAGAAAGAATAACCTAGCCTAAATACTTTCTGTAAAAAATAGTAAAACATAAGGCACACAAGAAAAATCTAATAAGACCTGGGTTTCCATCACCTCTAATCAATAAGCCTGAATATTTTCCTATAATTGTGTTCTTAAATATATAAATAATTCGTATATTACAGATAAAGGAACATACAAATAATTCTTCTTTAATATACAAATATTATATTATAGTTAAAGGAATTCTTGGACTGCTCACCCAATATGCAACTACCATCATGAGTTTGATGAGTTGATTCTTTCAGTCTGTTTAAAATATTCTGTAGAGTTGATCCCATATATGTGTATGTGCATTATAATTATTTTATTAGGGATTTAAAAATTTTACACAATAAGCATCAATGCTACATCCAAGTATTATTCTGACACTTGCTTCTCCACGTACATTTGGATTTATTTCTACTACCTTATTTTGTGTGTTCTTTTTCTGTTACTTTTTCTTTACTTCTTTCCCTTCATTAGTAGTCTTTTATTGAGTTGATATAACTTTCTTTTTTTTGCTCTTTTCCCTCTTGTACTAGTTTGTAAGTTATGCATTTTATTTCTGTTCTTTCAGTGGTTGCCCTCAAATTTCCAATACAGATATTCCATTACTAATGTTCTAATAAAGTGTACAAGGAAGGACCTTAGATACCTCATGCTCGTTAGCTCTCCTTATCCCCAATTTTCATGCTATCACTGTCTAGAATTTTAATTCCAACATCTTTTAAACACAAAAGAAGCATTTTTTTTAAAGTAAACATCTATGGTTTTTATCATCATTAGATTCACTTTCTTTGCTCACCAACTTTCTTGAATCCCACTCCTTACTTATGAATTTATTGTTCTTTTTGATGAATTATATCCTTTAATAGTTCTCAGAGTAAGGATCTGAGAGTAATAAACTCATTCCTTAAATGTCTGAAGATGTCTTCATTTCACGTTTAGTCTTGAAGACATAATATTCCGTGTACATTCACAATTATTTTCCCATAGCACTTTGAACAAGTTCTTTTATTAATGAAAAACTGAGCTGTCAACCAGATTGCTGTTCTTTTTAGGCAATTTGTCTCCTTTGGTGGATTTTACAGTCTTCTCTCCATTGTGACATCTATGTGTGGATGTGCTTTTATTTCTCCTCCTGTGTACCCAGTGGGTTTCCCTAATCTGAAGATTCCTGGCTCACTAATTCTGGAAAGTTTCGGGCGTTACCTAATTCTTTTAGACTTTCTCCCTCATTCTTTATATTTTTCTTCTGAAACTCTTATTAGACATACGTTGGTACTTTTCAGCCTCCATGTCAATTTCTCTTTCATTTTTTTCTATTACTTTCTTTGTTTTCATCCTGGAAATTTTTCTTAATTCTATTTTTCATTTTGTAATTTCTTTGGTTATATTAGCCTAACATTTAACCCACTATTGAGTTTTCCATCCCTCTCTCTTATTTCTTTGAGAACTTCAAAGATATTGATTTTTAAACATCTTTTCAGATTTTTCCATTATTTCTACTTCCTTGAATGAGCATTCTCCCACTTTTTTGGTTTCACTCATCTCTTGAGGAGTTCTCTTCTGCGCCCCTCTCCTGGAAGGCTATTTTATGATTGCCTCAGTCCATGCTTCTGAGTGTCTGGATCCACAGGAGGCCTTATGTTAGCAGCTCAGCTCCAGTCTCAAGGCCCATACCTACAATAGCCTGAAAACCAGGCTCATGTGAGAATATTGACTTTGGCGATAGGCTTTGGAAAAGGACCATGTTTCTAGAAGCCACCTCAGCAGACAAGAGGGGATGTTCCAATCTCTAAGAAGCACAATCTGAACCCAGTTTGGAGCCCACATATTCTCATTTCCAGGCCCCAGCTAGACCATACATACCTAACTAATCTCATCCCCATGACCATGGGGCTTCAGCCTCTGCCTGTATCTGTAATTTTCTTTTCTTTTTGGTTCTTGGATTTTTTTTCTTAATGTTTAATGCAGTTTTATATTTATTTTAAAATAAATAAAAAATATGTTATATTCTATGTGTTGGAGTGTGTGGGGGGCGGTGTGTTATACATGAACATCTACATGCTTCCTCTACCATGGAAGTATCCTTCATTTTTCAGACAGAGAAACTGAACCCCAGAAAAGTGAGACACCTTGCCAAAGCCACAACCTAATTATTGCCAATATGTAAATTATGAAGTACATCTTCTTCTCTTTAAACCCATTGTATATTGTCTCTTTGCTGGAGGAAGATTGTCTCTGAGCTAACATCTATGCCAATCTTCCTCTATTGTGTATGTGAGATGCCATCTCAGCATGGCTTGATGAGTGATACATGAGTCCATGCCCAGGATCTGAACCTGTGAACCCTGGGCCACCAAAGCTGAGTGTACAAACTTAATCACTATACCACCAGGTTGGCCCCTGCTTCAAGATTTTTGATGTTCAAACTGGAGAAAGTAATGCTTACCTTGCCTTTCTCGATTCATCCCTGGAGGAATTGACATTGCAAATAAATGTGAAAGTATTTTAAAAATAAAAACAAGTCTGTTATTTGCATTATCATTTTAAAAGTTCTATTGTGATGGAGATTATAAGTGATGTCAATATACAGTCACGTGTCACTTAAGGATGGGGATACCTTCTGAGAAATGCATTGTTAGACAATTATGTAGTTGTGTGAATGTCATAGAGTGTACTTAAAGTAGATGGCATAGCCCACTTCACCTAGGCTATATGGTTCTAATCTTACGGAACCACGGTCGTATATGTGGTTGGTTGTTGACCAAAATGATGCTATGTGGTGTATGACTGTATACTTTCATTACTGCGAAATTACTTCTGATTTCTCCACTATAGACGTGCTTTTTTCATATACCATTTCTACCGTTAAAGTCATTTTTTGACGTTAAATAACAGAAGAACTTTGGATGCAAGTTGATGTACCACAGTAAACTCAAGAGACTAAGGAACAAACTTTACTTTCATAAATTCAACAAACATTTTTTGAATGCCACTATGTCCATTCGCTTAGGTTTTGTCTGGGAAGTAACAAATACATTCTATATTTAAGAAATAAACTTTTTATTTTAGAATAGTTTTAGATTGATAGAAAAATTGCTAAGATAGAGTTCCCATTTGACCTACATCCATTTTCCCCTATTATTAAGATCTTATATAAGTATGGTACGTTTCTCACAATGAATAAACCAATATATTATTATACTTTTATTCAGATCCCTTTAGTTTTTAGGATCCCATCCAGGACACTATATTGCATTTAGTCATCATGTCTTCTTAGGCTCCTCTTGACCGTGACACAAGGTCAGACTTTCCATTTTTTAATGACCTTGACAGTTTTGAGTGCTACTTGTCAGGTATTTTGTAGATTGTCTGTCAATTGGGATTTAGCTGGTATTTTGCTCATGAATAGATTAGGATTGTGGCTTTTGGGAGGAAGATCACATTCTCATCACTTCATATCAAAGATACATGCTATCAAGATGACATCTTTTTTTAGGTTTGAAGTAATATTTGTAAGTTTTTCAACCGGAAAATTATTCTTTTTCCCTCGTCCATACTGCGTACACTCTTTGGAAGGAAGTCCCCACGAGCAGCCCCCACGTGAAGGGTGGAGAGTTATGGTCCACCTTCTTCAGGGCTGATTATCTACATAAGCTATTTGGAATTGTTCTGCACGGGAGATTTCTCTGTTCTATTCTATTATCTATCTGTTTGTTTATTTATTCATTTGCTTATATCAGTACGTACTCGAAGAAGTTCAGAACATGCACCTCAAAATATGCCACTTTGACATGTTATTTCAAGCTGAAGGCACTTAATAACAGAAGGCACAAGAGAGGCTTTCTGACCTCCCCCTTTCTACCTAAAACCAGGTCTTAAAATTTCCCATGGGAAAGGTGTCCTCTCTGTTCCGAGATGAGAAGAACATTCTTATCACCAGAGACTGGGAATCAACTCTGAAATGGACCTGTGCAAACAAACCTACCAAAATAACCCTTATCTTCCATTAGTTTCCCCATCTATTTCCTAGTCACAGTCCCATGATTTACTGCCCTTATTCCAACCCCTTTGTCTTATCACATCCCCACAATTTGTCATTCTTTGTTCAAAAAACTATATAAACTTTTGTGCCTAGGGACTTCTTTGGGTTGTTATTTCCCTTCTGAAGATTCCCATGCACATATAAAAATATTAAATAAAATTTCTATGCTTTTCTCCTGTTAATCAGTCTTCTGTCAGTTTAATCCTTAGACCTATAGAACCTAAGAGAGTAGAAGAAAATTTTTCCTTCCCTACAGACTGAAGGATATTTATTTTACTACTTTATTTATTTTGTTGTTCAAATTGTTCCAGCTTTGCCCTTTGGGAGCTCTTGTCTCTTATGTTCCTTTGACATTTCCACCTCTGTGTGTGCATGCACGTGTGTGTGCATGTATGTGTATCTATGTATCTAAACACTTTCTCATTTTTTGCTGCTGCAGGGTTGTCTGGGCTTATCTTGTATAGTTCTTGTCCCAGTCCTAGAATCATTCCCTTCTCCAAGGAGCCCCAGTTCATTTTAGGAAAGAGATTATTGACTAAAAGGAAATGTTACATTGAATCTATCGTGACTAGACATTATTTTCTTTATTCATCCCCACTTATAAAATATTTGATATTTTCCTTCCTGTCGGTCGCACAAGAATGCTTAGAGTAAAATGAACGACCTCACAAAGCCATTAGATTTCTTTCAAAGGGATGACTTTCAAAATCGGGATGTATAACTCGTGGAGAAAATTAGGAAATTCCACAAAGATAACAGAGAACTTCACCTTCAATTGCCAGTTGAGACTACACATCTCTTCTAAATTTGGGTCTAATATTGAATTATAAAATAGAAATTTCTGAAATGCAGGAGCAAATTAACTGGGAAATATGCTAAATTTCAAGAAACAGAATTCCTTTTCTTTAATCAGAACCAAGGGCAATACCTCAGGAGTTGTTAATAACCTGTTGTTGCTGGTTTCAACAAAGAACCTAAAATGTTTACTATTGCAATGTATCTTTTTATGTGTGCCCAGACTCCAAAGCCTAGTTTTATTTGTAAGCTTTCCCAACAGAGTGGTTGCTATAGATATAGCAAAAGCCCAAAGGACGACATGCTGAGCCTTTGGAAAAACAGTTCCATTTCCAAAAGCAAAGGATAGATATTGAGGCTTAAAGGGAGCTGATCCTTAGGATAAAATCATAGCTAATGTAAGGTTTTCAGAATAAAATCTAAGATCTCAGGCAAATCTAGGGACCAATTATGTGATGTTCAAAGGAAACAGTGAATATAAGTGAGTCTTATTTATTACTCTATGCTTAAGGCAAATATGTGCAAAGCATTCTACCTGATGTTGGGGAATAAAAGACTATTTTTGTTTCTTTTTGTGATAAGGATAATGGAGCAAGAGAATGAAATGGGGATGATAAAAACTGGGGTTCTAACCACCTGATTTTTAAGGTGCTTCAGTTCAGAAATAGCCAGGGATAGAACCTGACTTTGATCTGGTCCTCTTTCAAAAAGAAAGGGACTCCATCCTATGGAGAGGGTTTTTCTTGACCTTTTCTTTAAACCTGCCCTGCCTGCCTGAATTTCATGGCAAAGTATGCTCATGTACCAACCTTTAAGATAGCCAATTAGTTTCTCAAATGGAGTTTTCCATCCTGGGAAAGCCAGGTGTACGAGCCTTCCTTATCTCCCATCAGCTCAAAGACAAAATATCTTATGAATATAAGATTTGTAAAAATTTAACCTCTCAGTAATGTACAAAGAAAAAAAGGAGGAAACAATGTGGCAGAGGGGAGGTCAAGCAGAACCAGAGTGACCACAAGAAGAGTGATCTTCCAGTGGTTCTCTCTGGGGCCCCTGAGATGGGCTGTCTGGCTACTTAATAAGATGCAAATTCTCTGATGGGAAAACAACTCAATCCTCACATCCTCACGTATCACTTGCCCATTGAAGGAGAACAAGATGCTAATGAGATCAGTCCAAGGGGAGCAACTTTAAAAGCAAATCTCCTAGATTGACGGACCCACTCTAGTGCTCAGTTGCTGATAAAAAGTGAGAACAACTGAGTGAGCCAGGATAGCAAACATCTGGGCACCCATGTGTCCTCCATGTTGGCTGCCTTCTTTGCCTTGACCACCTGAGAAGAATCCCAAATTCTTACTCAGAGTTGCCTCTTTGGTGACATTGGCTACTCTTCTCAAAACCATCATTTCAAGGATCAGGAGCCTCTTTGGGGTAAGATATGGCTCTTTCTCTGACTTTGTCCCCTCTTGCTAACACTTGGAAATTCTTTTCTATCTGTTAATGGGGGAAATTATTGGTTTCTAGGGTTCTTTTTCTTTTCCTCTTCATCCACCAAAATAAAAGTGCACCATTGTATATGTATGTGTTTGTGTGTATATATACACACACACATATATATACACATATATATAATCACTTTCCTGTTATTAAAACATTTGAGGTGCTTGTTAGCCAATAATATAGATGATTTGAAAAGCTTTTGAGGATGGGATCCTACTTTTGAAGGCGTGGAATGATATAGCTGTGATTTCATGTAGAGCATCTCCCGATTAGTTTACTTTCAACCTTCCTCCACGCCTCAACTCCAACCCCAATTTAGATTACAGTGTTAAAAAGATCATCATAAAATGTAGCCTTGTACAAGGAGATGATCTAATTATTCAGCCTTGCTGTACCAGCCTAATAAATTATGCAATTTTGCCTGTAGTATTTCACCTGAGAGAGTGAGTGTGTCAAACACTGTAGCACATGAATTCTCCAGCCAGTCTGTGTAGATGCCAGAGCAGCAAGTGTTCAGCACCACAATCTGAGAGTTGGTTTTACAGAGCTTGAAGAGTGAATGTTAATAATTCATATTTTTTCAGTTGGGATTGAGAATATGCATTATCCTGAAGGGGCTCGTATGCACACAGAATATACTCTGTGTGATAACTGTCGTATATTTAACAATGTTCAAACAAAGGGCATGCTGTCACCTAATTATTTGCATTTTATTTCAGACTGGTAATGAAAAAGCTAAAGGGAATCCCCCAAAAGAGTTCAAATGAGTTTATTTGGGATAGTTGAATATCAGTCCCTTGGGGCTCCATCAGTAGAACAAGAAGGCATATTTACAGCTCTATGTGTGCACGTAGAGAGGAAGTTCTAGAATCTGTTCCAACGCTTTGGGCACACTGAATGGCTGTTAAATGGAAAGCTTCTGGTCTAGCCGATGGTTTCTCTCACCTTCACCATGTTGTGATCGAGAGCTGACATGTACTGCTCCCTGTAGACTGTGGAGCCTTCTGATGGAGAGTGGGGTTTGATGACCTCTGAGGGCATTGTACAGTGGTGTGTTTAAATTCCATATAACGGTGGATTTAAAGACAAAGATGGTAAGCGTTTTTTCTTATTTTGTCCTATTGATAGCACTCTCAAGAGTAAAGTAGAT
The DNA here is from genome assembly GCF_041296265.1 of Equus caballus. NCBI lineage: Eukaryota > Metazoa > Chordata > Mammalia > Perissodactyla > Equidae > Equus > Equus caballus. The sequence continues at coordinate 72,763,983 of NC_091691.1, forward strand.
ATTGTGAATTTATTATGACTAAAAAGCAGAATGCCAATCGGCCTTTGCAATAAAAGAAAGATAGTCAACAAATCATTGCCTTGTATTCAGGTTAACTGCCTGATGTCAAGGGAATTTTACTGGACATGTAAGCCATGATTTTATATTGGTGAGTCAAATTCAATCAATACATTTTCATGAATTAAAAGCAACTTTCAATTTTTGAACCTCTATTTGAAGTTTAAAAAAATTTACCCAATTGCTTGCCAGAAATCCCCCTCTGTCTTACACTCCATCTATAGTAATTTTGCATAAAGAGAAACTGTCATGAAGTGGGAAGGAATGGGAGGTAGGGGGTAGTTTGCTGAGAGACGAGATACCTATTTTTGATAGCAGCTCCATCAGTTTTGCTCAGAATATATAGACAGGAGATGTAGGTATTGAGGCACAATTATGGTCCTGACCATGATAGGAAACTAGGTGAGAAGTGGGGGCTGCCACTTGGTGCTGGACATTAGGACCACTCTATGTCAAGATTCTTTCCTCCAGCATCCCAGCATCCCATCACCCTAGCAGCAGTGGGGGCCTAGATCTTCCCCTAGCAGCCCAGTTGTCAGGAGCAGAAAGAGCCAGAGATCAGCATTACCATTCATTCACTGATGGATGATATCCTCAAATCAGCAGGCCAAAGGGAGTTTAGGTACGATCTGTACAACTATAGGTTGCATGAACTTTGGGCCACTGAATGCAAAGGACAGGCTGGACTGTTTTCTTATCAATTACCTGACAGAGGATCTTTAACAACTTCATGCAGTAAGTTTCAAAACATTTTATTATAGTCATCTTTAAATTTTCTGGGGATGGAAGGAGCAGAAAAAGCTGGACATCAGCATTTGTTGAACAGAGCAATACAATGAGGACCGCTGGGGGTCCAACACAGAAACAGGAAAAAGGTCATTGCCTTTGTGGTACTTATGAGCCCTTGATGGAAAAATAGATTGAGTAGGTGCAATTCACAGCCACACCACTCAAGACTTCACCGCTTGTACTGAAGCTAAAATCCTATCACTAGAGAACCAATTCTGTGAGTTTAGAGATCTTTCAATCTTTCACATATTGAAAACGTGAAGATCCTATGGAACGTGGAAAACATCAGAAAGCAAGGCCTTATAGAGCGGGTTCCTGGCTGGACCCATTCTGGAATCCATTCATTCTTTTATCCAATGAATATAAAGCAAGTGCTTAATATATGTGAATCCCTGGGGTCTCAACAAAGGAATCTGCTGTGGATCCCACTGCTCAATCCAGTGGAAGAAGACAGGAGCCGAAGAGAAGGGGGCCTTCCAAAGGGATCAGAGGGTGAAAGGAAGAGCAATGGCTCAGATCACAGGTCCTGATTTGGAGTTCTACTTGAAGCAGACGGATCTCCATTGGAGTGAGAGATTGAAAGATGATTTGGAGAGGGTGGTGGGAACAGAAAGACTGTGAAAGTAGAGGAGTAAAAGTGTGTTATTTCATCTGCAAATGTGTGGTAGTGATCATACAAAACAGAATTGAACTTTATATTGAAATTTAGAAGATAATTTTTCTAATAAATCAAATGGAGATGAGATCAAGTTGTGACCTTCCACCCAAAATATCCCATGTAGCTCTTGTGTAGCTTGTGTTAGGCACTGGAGAACACACTTTCCTGAAAGGCTATGTGACAGGAGGGCACTTGATTAAACAAGCCATAACAATGATCAGTACAGGAAAATCAGTACACACACACACACACACACACACACACACACAGACACACAAACAGGCACAATCACAGAAACATATTCACAGACACACACTCACAGACACGTGCACAGACACACACACACATTTAATTTAACAAAGAGCCCTGTCTTTAATTCACCAAGGCTAGCCTTAATGTGCAATAAGTTGTAAACGATTTTATTACATTTTATTCCAGCTTGAAAATTCTGTGAATATATTTTATAGGCCTTTCTTGTTTATAATTGTGTATCTATGACAATTCACTTATTATTTCCTAGGAGGTATTACTTTCCCTGATCTAGTATGTTTTAAGGAAGGCTGAAATATTACACTTTAAAAGCAAAAATAATCTGAGCAGTTGAGTGCCATAAGCAGCTGGTGTGCAGGTGCTGGTTTGGGGAGTTCTGTGACTCAGTCCTCATGAAGGGACATTGCGCATACATTGAGCTAAGGACACCCAGAGGAGGCTGAGTTGATTCATTATCAGATCAATAATCTGCAAACGGTGAATATGCAGGAAACCAGAGTCTGTTGGCTTTTCAATCCATTGTGGAAATAAGGGTCTTTATGTCGACTCTGACAGTGTTCTGGTCCAGTGAGTCAACAATTACCATCATATTGTAGAAAATGTGTGGCCCTGCTAGGCCATGGAATGCCTAGGGAATGCTCTTCAGTGACCAAGTATCCTGCATAGTAGATTATGCATTAACTTTATAGTCTGCTCGGGGACCTAATAGGTAAATAACACACAGTTAGGTACATTTTACCTACTAGAGCCTACCTGAATACTCTGGAGAAAATGGTGAAGCTTGACAAGCTTTTCAAACAGACTCAGGCAGAGGAGAAGTAAAATTTCACTCTGGTTAAAGATTCATGTGGCATTTTCTGATGTGAATATTTCTAGACTTCCATTGGAGGAAGGAATAAAGGAAGAGATGGAAGCATGAAGGAGGGAAGAGATGGGTAGGAGGGATAAAAGGAAGGAAGGAAGGAGGGAAGAAAAGAAGGAAGGGAGGGAGGAAGGCAGGAAGAAAGAAAGGGAGGGAGGAATAAAAATAAACCTGATGGGGTGTGTGTGTGTGTGTGTGTTTAGCTGAAAGTCCAAGAATGGAATCAGCATCTAAAATGGAAAGTTTAGTTATAACACTTTATTGGGTTACAAACAACAGCTTGAGAAGCAATCTTCAAACAATATAAAGAAGAAAACTTTAAGAAGTTGACTCTGCTGAATGTAAATATGAACAAAGTTAGAACTGGAGCATGGAGGAATCATACAGATAAAAGAGAATCACACACTTCAAGATAGAAATTATTCCAGGGAAGTTGGAAATACCTCTAGTATTGACTAAAACAAATAAACCTGGAGATGCCCAGAATGTTTCCTTAATAACAACTAACATTTGCAAAGCCCGTTATAATTTACAAGGTATTTTACAGCAATTACTCCAGTTAATTCCCACAATAACTCTGAGTTTAAATATTGGACTTCCTATTTTACAGCTAAAGGGACTGCTGCCTAGGGAGGTTAAGTGGCTTGTCCCAAGGTCACTCAGGAGTCAGCCATAAAACCAGAACCCAAAGCCAGATCTTTTGACTATAGATTGTCCTTCTCTCTCAGCTGCTCTGACTTCATGTCCATTGATCCCTTTACAGTGACTTCTATAAGGTAGAGATCGAACTACCTGGAGGACACGGTATATATTTTACCTAAGCCCATGGGCACCTAAAGCTACTCTTACAACCAACACAAAAACTTGGACTTGAAAGTCTAGAATGTCAATAAAAAATTTTTAAAAGATAGAACTAAAATATATATTGCTTTCTTCCCTCAAATGCAGTTCTTTTCAGTATTTCTAACTTCTATCGTAACAAAGCTTTGTCACCATAGTTAAAATTTAAAAATAAAGTCACATGAGTTTCTGAGTGTCGGGTCATCAGATGTGACCCTGCTTGTGGACATTCGTTTTTGAGGGGCATAAGATGGGAGGGGAAGGCAATGCAAGTGGACAACTGGAGTTTTTACAACATCCCTGGTATGAGACATGGGGCCAGGTGCTGTGAGGGAAGCAATGATACAGGTGAAGAACCTCTCCTCTCAAAGGGACCTGCAGTCTATTGAGAAACACATCTGCACACGTGGAAAGAGGGGAGAACACAGAGGTGGGGGACGTGAGAAAGTGTGTGCCTTGTTTAGGGATCAGAGTGTGAGCCAACTGAGTAAACTAAAGGGCTTGCCTTCGAGAGCAGTGGAGAAAGAGCCGAGAGAGAGAGAAAGATTGAAACATCAGACTAAGTTGGATTTTCTACTAAGAACAGTGGTGTGTCATAGAGTGGGAGGAGGGTGTAGTGACAGTGTATTTAGGGAAGGCAAATCTAGTAGGAACACAGAGAATCAACCAGACGGGAAGAATTACGAAGATACGGCAATATTTTGAGGTGAGATGGTATAAACATAGAAATGCCAATAAAAGGCAAAAATTAGCTTTATTATATATACTATTACTATTAATAAGAAGCAGTCCCCAAAACTCTTTTTGAATTGCTTTGAGATGTGTTGCCCAAAATGGGTTTTGAGGAATAATGGTGCCTCTGGATATTAACAGGTGCTTAAAAAAAACACCTGTGATCAAAATGTATGGAATTTATGGATAAAACCAAGTTTTAAAAATTTACAGCAGGATTTATGAGAGACTTTCATATGCAAAATGTCCATTTTAAATTTTGGAAAGGATAATAGACAATGCTGCATTTCCCAAACACATTTGACAATTAAAGATCCTCCTTTTTTCCCCCAGCAAGGCATCTTTCAATATTTGTGAAAATGCCTTGAATCAAAAATTATTTTTGACCAGGAGGTAAGAAACCTAGATTCTAGTTTACTTACAGACTAATGATGTGACCTTGGACATCTATGGGCCTCGATTTCCACACTCATCTTACTATCCTAGTTCGGGGGTCAAGAAGATAAAAGGAGACTGTAGGGAAAGAGTTGAGACAGCCATTTACTCAACAGCACCTGTGGTTGATGGGCATGTCCTCTTAATGAGGCAGTAACTAATTAGTGGCTACCCTGTCCAATGCTCCTAATATAATTTGCTATATTCCTCTAATAATTCAGGAAATGATCTTCTGGAAACAAGGTCAAGCTTTGGGTTTATCCCTTGATTTTAAAAATCTATGTATATCCCATGAGTGTGTAAGTACGAATGTGCCAGAATGGTATGGATGAAAGCCCAATAGAGTCAGATGTCTTCCTTCTCTTGACGGTATGTCTCAACTCCCCAAATACCCCTGTAGGTAGCCTCTGTCTATTACCCCATATCTCATGGCTTCTTGAGCCCAGGGAAGAATGCTAGGCTTTTATGTTAAGATCTAGGATCTGCAAAGCAGAAACATCCAGGAAAGAATGAATATTTCAGACGCCCAGTTCAAAGTTAGTATCACTCTCCACATATGACATTCTCCCAACCTGTGTACAGATGAAAATAGAACTTTATTGAATGAGGTAACAATCCAAGGGCAGGAACTCCTTTAAAGAAAGCAAAAGGGAGCATTAATGTATACCTACTGTGTGTCGGGCACTGACGCGGGCATCTTGTAGGTTATGGAAGCATAGCACGGACCACAGAGGGCTTCGCTTTCAGCTAGCCCTAAGTTTGTTTTAGCTCTGCCAACTACTACCTATGAGACTTTAGCCAACTATTTAAATTCTCTGAGCCTCATATTTCTCATCTGTAATATGGTACCTACTCTATGGGATTGTATTGAGTATAAGTGATATAAAGCATGGAAACCAGTGCTTGGTGTATAGTAAATGCTCAAGAAATGTCAGCCTTTATTGTTACTATTATTTTACTACCAATTCAGTTTCTAGCCTTCCCCAATACCAAGGAAAGAAACAAAGACTGAGGCCTAATAAGACAAAAATCTACTTAGGAAATTTACTAAATGGAATTTTACTTACAAAGGTAACAGAGTATTTTCCATTTTTCCGCCTCTGCCTGAGTTATGAATTCTCCTTTCAGATACTGTTCATTAGAGATCAGAAACACCAGAGAAAATCTCTCTATTTTACTTTTTCTCTAGAAGGAACTTCCACATCTTCCATCTGGTTTCAGATTGCCAAAGTGAACCTTTATCATGCTGCCAAATAGTCCATTTGTAAACAACACAACCAGTATATTTTCCAAGCGCCCAGAGTCCAAGTTGATGAAATGCTGCTTGCCTTTCTCCCCATTTCAGTCCCACAATCTCAGCCAGGGGCTCAGTTCTCAGCACATTCTTCTTCAGCCTACAGAAAAGCTAACCAATCTTGGACAAAAAAGAGGAAGGAAATTGCACAAATTCTAAAATGAAGAATAGAATAATATGCACGGTGCAGGGCAGATATTTAAAGTTCCATATTGTTTCATATGATATTTTTGTACCTTTGGGGAGAAACTTTGACACTGAGAAGATAAGAACTGCAAATTGTCACTGTGATCCCTTATCTCTCACTGTAATTCCACCTTCTTCCTCTTCTCCTAGTCTCTTCTTTCTTCTTACCTTTCCTCCCACCTTCTTAGTCTCCTCTTCCTTCAGCTCTCCCTCCTCTGCTTCCTCTCTTTCTTCTCCTCTTAGTCAGCAGAATCACCATCGTGGACTTTTCTTCAGCACTTACTATTTGCCAGACACTGTGCTAAATGCGCAATATGCACAACATTCTTTAATGTGTCTTCACAAAAGCACAATTTACGGAACAACTCACTTTCTGGACAACAAAAAAAATTAAAAGGCTGGTGTCCAAAGACTACAAAGTCTTCAATGACAATGAACCACGGTGGAATGAGTTGAGTTAAGGTGTGCTCCAACCATCTCAATGGAAATGGCTTTTCCTACAACATAAAAAGGCAACATTAATGGTATTCATTTTGTTACCTTAATGCTAATGTATTTTGTAGCAAGTAGTGAATGTATTCAATTACATATGCATGTGGATTTGATATATCCACTTTCAAATAAGCTTAGTATTCTTTTAAATGACTCATTTTAATTGAATCATGCATTGGAATGCATTCTTGCGTATTTTCCTATGATGGGGTTCTTCAATAATTATCTTGGGGAGAAAAGGGGGAAAGTGGAATGTGGTATTTATTTAACTTTTTCTATGTATTTCCAATCCAGTATAGATCAAACTTTCGCATATATGTTATTTTAATTTTGTATAATGCACGTCAGTATTGTTCATGCAAACGTACCACTAGCCATATACCCTGGAGTTAATTTGCACATTGCAAGAAACTCTTGCAAGTCTGTATGATGTGAAGCATGACCGTATTATGGTTTTGAAGACCGTGTTAAGGTTTTGAAGCTCAACAGAACCAGATCTTAATCCAGGCCCTGCAATTTCTCGGCTATGTGACCTTGAGCAAATTCTTTAATCTGCATGAAGTTCATCAAATTTCCTCTTTGGTAAACATGAGGATAGTAATAGCTACTTTTCACAGCTATTGTGAAGGTTAAATGAGAAAGCATATGAAAAGGCCTGGTATACAGTACGTAGTCAACAGAAGCTAGTTCTCTCCCTCAAACATGATTTCCATTTATTGTAATAATGTCTCCCAATCTATGTCTGTACCTATATCAAGTCATATCTATATAACCTAACATAGATGTGTGTTCACACACACATTTGCACCCACATATATAATCATACTCATAAGACCATACATATTTGCCATCCCAAGTATACTCTCCAAGTAGGATCAAACCTAAAGAGGTACAAAACACGCATATGTACTTATTTAATCCATGTGGCACTCCATATAGGGCCTTGCCTACAGAGGCGTGAAAGCTGATCCTATCCTTGCTGCCCTGCCTTGGTAGCAGTACCCATGGATGCCACAGATGTATCGTAGCACCATCTAGTGGGGAATCCCACCTTCTGCCCCATAATGCCTCCTTGTGCAGGCTCCAGCCATTCTCCCAACTCACCATTTTGCAGGCTGCCTCCGTCTTCCTAAGAAACAACCATCCTAAATGAGCTCCTCTGTATTTCCATTTAGGTTCTTTCTAGTTTTCTTCCTGGGTGTTTCTGGACATGAGTACATCTCATTGAAATATTCCCACCTCTACCTACAGACAAGAAAAAGGCTTGGAGCACCTCAGTCCACTGCACCAGCAGGACTTGAATGCCTGTGAGTACATGAATCATGTCTAAGTCCATGTCTTCAGGATCTAGAAGGAAAATTCTATATCCCGAAATGGAAACTTCCTGTAATCGCTAAATTTAGGAATACTTTATATATGTATAATTCTTTCTTTATTTCAGTGAGAACTTTCGCTTACAAAAAGATGCCACAGGCCAATTGTTTCAAAGAGATCAGATGATTTTGGTCTTCCTTTGGCTGTGAAGGAAGCCAAGTTGGTTATAGAAATTGTTACTGCTGCCCGTCGATTAACCTGTGGAATTCAATCCTCATTTCCTTTAGCTAGTGAACTTAATGCACAAAAAGATTAATAATAGTAGAGGAAAACCAGGCCATTAAAGTTGTGTCTGTATAGCCAATTTATTTTGCAAGCTGTTTAACGCCTTCAGAATTTCAAAGGTGACGGAGAGTCATAGTAACGGATCAGGTAAGGAGTAAATGTGCTGCTTCAAATCTTGTTAGTTGGTTAATTAAACCAAAGAAGTAGTAAATGCTGTTAAGAATCAGTCAAATCATCATTAACGTTCTATTGAAGCGATCAGTTAATTATTCCTATTCTAGTTTTCCATGTAACAACAAAGCATACACAAATGGGGGGAAAATATCAGCCTGTGGTCCCCATTTCTTCCTCCCCTGCTCCAGAAGTCTTCCCAGAGCCCAGGCACATTTAGGTTGGCGTGACTGACTTTTTCACTGGTTCACATCAGTTAAACCAATGCTAGCGCCGAGTATGCTCTCTATATGTTCAGTAAAAATGGCAGAGCCTTCTGCCAAAGAGTCCCCCACCTCCAGGATAAAGAGAAAGGGCAAACGAGTGACAGAGAAAGGCAAGATGAGGTTCATTGCTGGAACAGAGTTGGCCCAAACTTTCTACTACTAAGTTAATAAGCCAAATCTTGTGGAAGAATACAGGAATTCAGACCAGAGGTAAGTAGACTTTTCTACTCTCTTTGCGTGTATAAATGAAAATTATACGAATTTACTCAACCTGACTCATGTTGTGAGAACATAACTCATTTGAAAGGGTTGGGTTTGTTTTGTCAGAGGTTGAATGCCCAGTTTGCCTTCCTGTTCCTTTCTTTAAGGGGCAAGTGACGCTCATTGGATGTATCTCGGGAGAAATCAGCATCTCAGTCTCTGGGCTGGGGAGATAGAGGAGGAGGAAATGAAAGCAGCACGCTTTCATTATGCTGGAAGTTACTTATTGGCAAAGAAGGTCTCCATCAATGAATCTATCTGTTTCTCCGCGTATGGCCTCTCAGTTCTGCTGCCTTTGTTGTAACGTTACATTTTGTATCTAATATTTCTTGCTACTGTTTAGAAATCATTGTGACTACATTGGTCTTTATCGATAATTTTATGTAGCCTAATCCATCACCGTGTTGGATGTAGGGGCAGGGAGAAGGGCATTACTTTGTCTTTTACTTGGTGTTCAGACAGCTCTCTCGTATTGATTTCTTGGCTTGCATGTTCGTTAGATGATGATTTGCACTTTTCCTGTATTGTGTTTATCCAGATTATGTTTCAGATGCATCTACAACATATCATCATTAACAACGAACATTTATTGAACACTTATGGGCTGTGGATCAGGCTCCAGGCTAGGTACACGGGATAATAAGAGGAATTTAATATGGTCCCTAACCTGGAGGATTTTATTATCTATTGGATCATGTTTGTTTAAAAAAGGAAAAAGAAGATGCCTAACAGCTTATGCCTAGTGAATGCTACAGGCAATAAATGCTCCTGGAGGTCAGAGAAGGGAGTGAATGGTGAGGGCTGGACTGGTCAGGGAAGGCTTTATCAAATTCGAGTGGCTTTTTAAAGGATGAGAAGGATCTTTTTATGGGATACTGAATATAGTGAGTTTCTGAATACCGTTGTGCCAGATTAGAAAAGAATAATGCCTGTATCTTTAAACTACAATTGCCTTATTAATTATTTATGAGCTTAAGATGGAGAATCAATATCACCTGCTTTCCACAGTGCTTTTTGCAGAGTTCTATTGTTAACAACCTTGCACACCTCATCGTACACACCAAGGAAAAGCCAGCCAGGCTGTTAACTTTCTCATTAAGATTTCCCTGGCTTAGTTGCCAACTTTTAAGATTGTCTTTCGCTTTGTCTACAATGTGCCCTACTTTCTCCCCTACTGAAAGCTCCAATCAGAAAGATGTATAGTCAATGACTTCTTAAAGCAAAGTGAATTTTAAGGTAAGAGAATAGGAAATAATAATAATAAAAAAAAAGAGTGGCTTTCTTGTGAGTGTTGCCTGACTGCATCTTCAGGAGAATGCAAGTTTGACCCTGGAGAGGATATTGGCTCCCCAAGGGAAATATCCGTTTATGAGAAGTTCCAGAGTTTTTCCTCTATAACAGAGAGATGTTCAAACATTTTTGAAGATTGAAAACTTTGCTTATTAGTTTTCTGGGCCTTTACCAGTCCAGATAGATATTTACCTCAGCTTATTGACAGAAAGCTTGGTAGGAAGACTGTCTGTGGCCAGCAGTGTTAAGATTCTAAGGACTAAGCCCTGTGACTTTCCTAATACCAGTTCCTTTTCCAGAACTCTCTCTGTGATTTCTCTTACATTATTTTTTTCTAGATCTCTCTGTTTTATAATTTATTTTGGCTTTGGTGGAATGAGAGGCAGGGAAGAAATAAAATCAGTATTTTCCGCCTTTTGTTTCTTCATATAGCATTTATTTAGGGACACCTATTACATACGTAGCATAAAGCATTCCACAGTCTGCTTGTTGTGTTAAACACGTGAAAAGGGATGAATATTTACATACTCTAAGTTAAATGGGTCAAAAAATAAAAGAATACTTTTTTCCTACCTGTTCTCCTCAGTCCTACCAATTGCAGCTAGGTGGATTAAAATTTTCCAGTTAAAGGCAATTCGAGCTTTTTCATTTTAGAAGTTTCTTAGGTGTAATTTGGTCTAATTTGAACAAATATTTAGTGAATTTGAAGTATAAATGCTCAATCAGGGATATTTCCCCTTTCAGAAGAAGCCTCTCTTGGACCTTTCCCAAGATGGTTGGATGCATGCGGGGAAAGCTGACAGGCCCTCTGGGGTAAAGGGGCTGTGCAGGCTGTCCCCGCTGCTGTCCACCAGAGTGAGCTTGGTCTGGACTGGCTCCTGAACCTTTTGTGCTGGTATCTGCCCACTATAGTTAACCTCACCTGTTTTTTTGTGCCGTTACTCATGCCATCAAACTATATAGTCATCAAATATATCCATGTTGGAGAGGCCCCGACAGTCTTTATCCTTCTCGTCTAACCCAGTGCTGCAGGGTCTCAGCACCTCTGTGTCCACTCCTGGACACAGAACTCACGGGAACTCAGGGGACTCCTGCATGCAGTGCACACATCATGTGGAATCAGAGCCCTCTGTCTCAGGCTCATCTATTTGAGACTTCTCCTAGCCATCTTGGGTGTAGAGGCGCAGAGGAGCAGCCTGGGTGTTCTAGAAGACTTCAGTCTGTAGACTCTAGTGGTTCAGTCAACTAACTTCCCACCTTTAGTCAAGGTCCAAGAAACCCAGGCCTTTGATTCTCAGAGAACCTGACTACATTCTTACCCTGGGGCATCTACACAAATGCTCCTTCTCTTCCTTGCCCAGGAATGCTTTCTCCTTGTCTTATCTGGGTGGAAACTTCCCTCTTGTCTCTATGTTCTGCACTATGAGTTAGGGTAAAATGCTATCATTGAGTTTGCCAGATTGGCTTCTGATCTGAAAGGGGAATTTTTGGAATTTAGAAAACCCCTTCTCTCTTGACCAAGCCTGGTTTTCAAAACCTTTTTGCACTATGGGCTCAAAACTCAATTTTCTCTCCATTCCTATTTTAACAATACTCATCATCCCCAAAGCAATGGATGCCTCTACCAAATAGGGAGAACACAGAAAAATACATAAAACTACGTATTACTCATGTTACAATGTCCACCTAAAACCATAGAGAGAAAGGACGAGGCTCTGAACAGTTACTAGATTATGATTATAGTGAGAATTCAGAAGTTGGACCACAGTGGGTTAGAACAATGAGGAATGGCTTCCCACAGGAGGTTGAGTTGATCTGGACCTCAACCATGGAAGAATTAGAGTAGGTGTGAGGAAGAGGGAATGGATCCTAAATCAAACTTATCTTTTCCCTCTACATACCCAGAGTTCTGTGTTTATAACTCATACACATCTCTTAGCACAGTTTTTATTGTCTCCAAGTTACTCATGAGTGTGTCTTACAATAAGAATATAAATCACTTGAAGACAGGGATGAAAACTTTTTGTGTTTGTATCTATAATATTACTTAGCCCTGTTCTTGTACATATTAAGCCCTCATATATACTTAAAATTTAACATGTTAAAAACTTAGAGTTTTAAAATTATTGTCCCCTTAGCTCTCCCTTTCAAAATCACTGTGCTGCTTTACTTCCTGTATTAAATAAAAATATTTTCGAAAAATAAGTCTGAATACAGATTTTATATTCTTCAAATACAAGGTACTCAGATTCTCTTTTTTCTCCTCAATGTCCCACCCTTCTTATCTATGGAATTCATATGGTGGTCACCTCAGGCTGTTATTTTTTTTTTCTTGCGGTAAAATATATATAACATGAAATTTACCATTTTAACCATTTTTAAGAGTACAGTTGGGCAGCTTTAAGTAAATTCACATTGTTGTGTAACCATCATCACCATCCATCAATAGAACGTTTTTATCTATAAACTCTATACTCATTAGATAACTCCCCATTTCCTCCCTCCCCTCAAGCCCCTGGCAATCACCATTCTACTTTCTGTCTCTATGAATCTGACTACCACAGGTACCTCACATAAGTGGAAACCTACAATATTTGGCCTTTTGTGTCTAGCATGTTTCACTTTGCATAATGTCTTTAAGGTTCATCCATCTTGTAGCATTTGTCAGAATTTCCTTCCTTCTTAAGGCTGAATATTATTTCATTGCATATTTATACCATATTTTGTGTATCCATCATCTCAAGATAAGATGCTCACTACCATCCAATGGGCTTTTATATACATCTCTGGGAAATTTTGGTGACTCGATTCTCTTCATATTATGGAATATTTGGCTATTTGACTCAAAGGCTTAAATATAATCCTTTCTAAAAAGATTATGCCATGTGGTATCACCAGGAGTAGCACTTCTTCTAAGGCAGTTAATAGTAGTTTCAAGGTCAGGTAGAGTGGTAGCTTAGATTTTTAAAAGAAAAATAAAAATGTTTTCATTTTGTGCCTTTAAGGTTTCTTTCTTCTGTAACTTATTGAAGTGACTAGAGACATCAAACTGATGTTCCCCAGACCGCTAATCCTGAAAGATCCTTTGCACAAAAGGAGTATGGGAGGTCACATCAATTTGTGAGTGTTGCTTCCAGTGGCACCCCTTGTAGGTTCTTGTGGTACGCAAGCATTTAAAAATCTCTGAGGAGTCTTGCTGCTTAAAAAAAAATGCTTAATTTATTTTATCCAGCATTTTCCAAACACATCTTAACTCAGAACATTTATTAGTTGTTATTTGGTAATGCTTCAAAATATTCTGGATTAAAACAAGGTAAAATCTTTAAGGAGATAGATAAAAGTGAGGGCATCTGAAAAAGTGGAAAAGTGAGTTCTCTCAGAGCCTTGAGCTGAGTGGATTGTGACACACAGACAAATAGATTTTCCTCTATTCTCCCATAATTAGGACAAAGGCACTCAGATTCCTAGTGAGAGAATTCATTTGTTATTTGTTTTAAAAATCCTTTGCTAAACTCAAGAATTTATCTGTGGCCACATAAAGAACATTGAAAGACAGATGTAGTAAACAATTTTAATATTTTTTGGTCTGCATTTTTGTGGAAGACATAACATGCTATTTAAATAAATTTATTTCTTTAAATAAATACATACACATTTATTTAAATAAAAGGCTGTTTAAATCAAATTTTTCTTACAGTATTTTGATCTGTGAAGAAAGAAATAAGTAAAGGCAGTTAAGTCCTTTGTTAGAAGCATGTTCAGCACAAAGAACTGAGTTTTAGCCATGGTTTCCCCCAGTGTTGGATCTAGTGAGAAGAGAAGGAGGTGAAACGTGGAAGTAGATTATCAAAGCCATGGATAAAATATTGAAGGAGCTGTGTGAGACTTGTGGGAAAAGATGCATCTGAAAAAGAGCAAAGAGAACTAAAAAAAGAAAAAAATCAATTCCCTGCTTTCATGCTTCTGAAAATCTCAAATACCAGTTACTGAAGACTTTTCATAACTTAGTAAATTTCTCTCTCTCTCTTTTTTTTTCTTTTTTTTTTTTTTGATGAGAAAGATTGGCCCTGAGCTAACATCTGTGCAAATCTTCCTCTATTTTGTGTATGGGATGCCACCACAACATGGCTTGATGAGGTCCGTGCCTGGGATCTGAACCTGCAAACCCTGGGCCTCCACAGGGAAGCATGTGAACCTAACCACCATGCCATTGTGCCGGCCCCTCTCATTGTTTGTTTTTAACCTGTGTTTTCTGACTTTCCTTGAGTGAACACCTTTAGTTTAATTTTAAATCTGCAAGGGGATTATTGAGGGATGGGGAGGCAGGACAATACATTCAGAAACTATGGTTTAGGAAGGAGAGCATTCTTGCAATGAAATGGAGTGAGTGGGCAACAGTCTATAAGCACTGCAAGGGGAAAAACAACCAACACACAACATCTAGTGTAAATAGACCATGAAGCTATTAAGGTTTAAGAAGTAGCCCCCACGGCTGACACTTGTAGAAGGTTAAGACTTTGAATCTTAGCTCAGTGATGGATGTTCTGTAGGAAACTACGTTAATGTGGTCAGGCCACTTTGCTTTCTGACCACTAGTAGGCATGCAGTAGATATTTGGTAAATGAATGGTAGTCTAACTTGGGACTCTGATAATATTATTAGATGAAAAAAAAAAGAAGAATGATGTTGATCTTTACCAGGTAAAGTCATTCACAACAGAGCTAGGAAATACCTGCTCCTAGTGCTAAGCAAGTAGCTGATTTGGAAGTTGGAAAATTGCCCCAAGAAGGAAGTGTCATCCAGTCATGTTTAAAGCAAGTCATGTGGTCTTATTTGAGTGACCACCTTCACTGGATTTATCTTGCAGGTGAGTTTGTTTGAGGTAAATGCCATTTAAAAGGAAATGCCAAGTATTTGAGGCAATCG
The DNA here is from genome assembly GCF_041296265.1 of Equus caballus. NCBI lineage: Eukaryota > Metazoa > Chordata > Mammalia > Perissodactyla > Equidae > Equus > Equus caballus. The sequence goes on from NC_091691.1 coordinate 72,779,111, forward strand.
GAGATATCCAGGTAATCATTATTCACACACCAAACGTCAGTTTTGTCATTGTTCAGTCCTAGGTTTCTGGATTCTGTTAACAGGAAAAGTTGTTTAGCAAACAAAATGTTTCAGGCAGCCATTAATTCATCACACTGGAGCAGAGTTTTAAATGTACCCAATTTAGGTTTGACCTGAGTCCATGCGTAAGCCTGTCCCTGTTGTCACAGGCCTTGGTCCTTGGACAGGACATGAAGCTATTTGGGATACAATCACTCTTACTTCTGCTGAAGATATTTGACAGCCTACAACCCTTTGAACTGCAAGACTTAGACACTGATCTTGAACTAATGTGAACAAAAAGAGGGAATGTTGAGGTCTGTGTAAATTTGCTAGCGCTGCCATAACAAAGTACCACAGAGTGGCTGGCTTAAACAATAAAAATTTATTTTCTCAACATTCAGGAGGCTAGAAGTCCAAGATCAAGGTGTCAGCAGGTTTGGTTTCTTCTGAAGGCTCCCCCCTTGGCTTGCAGATGGCCATGTTCTCTCTGTGTCCTCACATGGCCTTTCTACTGTACTTGTGGATCCTTGGTGTCTCTTAGTGTGTCCAAATTCCCTCTTCTTATAGGGACACATATTGGATTAGAGCCATCCCTTGTGCCTTCATTTTGTCCTAATTGCCTCTTTAAAGGCCCTATCATCAAATATAGTCACATTCTGAGGTGCTAGGGGTTGGGCTTTGGCACATGAATTTGGGAGTGGACACAATTCAACTTCATAACAAGGTCATTTGATCAAACCGTCTAAGTGGCAGGGTGAGAGCTCGACTGGGAAAACAAGGGATTGATCACAGTCAAGATTCTCTTCCTCTAAATGTTGTCTTTGCTCTTCTCTCTCAGTCTGCTTTATTGTTCCAGAACAGCTTTTCCAGTAGGAGGGAACCATGGCTTCCAGCACCTCTAACCTCTCATCTTTAGTGCATTATTAGAGAGGAAAAGGAGTTCCCTCCTCCCAGCTTAAGCTTGAAAAATCCTGGAGAAAGCCTCTGATTGGCCTGTCTTGCATCAGGTGGTCTTCTCTGGACCAATTAGTGTGGCCATGGCAGTGATGCACTTTGATTGGTCCAGGTTCATCCAGTGTCCATTGCCAGATCAGTCACTGCAGCCAGGGAGGCAGGGGCTTAGCAAGATGGCAATCCTCATCTGGAACATATTACAGGAGTGAGCAGGGTGGGGAGGAGGAAAAGGAGTTCTCTCAAATAACCTTAACACAACAGGAGGTGTGACCCACACAGGCACCCTAATGTGACTTTTTGGGGTCAAACACAGTCAAGGAAGCAGGAAAATTTCAATGCAATGTAATAAGGACTCTGGATGGTGATCTAACCTAACTCTATGCAGGATTATGCAATGGGTGCTAGGGCAGCACTTGGTGGGAACACCCAACCGAGTCTTGAGAGGGTCAGTGAAAACTTCACATAGGCAATGACCTTAAAAGTAAGTCCTAGAAAGAGGTTAGTCAAGTGAAGTGAGGTGTGGGGAAGATATGCAAAGGCTTGTGTGGGAGCTTTAGGGGGACTGTAGGTATTCCAACAGGGTGGAGTGGAATGTAACAGTTGAGGCTGGAGAGTCCATGTCTGCAAAATAGGCAGGGTTTGAAAGGCCCACAGTGGATCAAAAGTGAGCATATAATTTTTTTGCTGTTTACCCAATGAAACAACAAAGCTCAGAACTTCCACTAAGATAAACGTATGAAGGGGAAAGGGAAGAGGTTGGAAATCACAGTTTGGTTTGGGTTTTCTCATAAAGCTTCCTATTCCCATAGGCTGAGGAGAGAAACACTAGCCTGGGCTCTGACCTTAACTGTTACTCTAGACTAGGAACATCCCCTCTTTGTCTCAGTTTACTCATTTATTTCAAATGAAAAGATTTAGACTGTATGAACTTTGAAGACCCTGCCAGGTCAGTTGGTTCCTACTCATCTTTCTGTCCAACAAGTATGTAGCTTGCAAACTGGTTATCAGCTCCATCTGGCCTTGGTACTGACCTCAGTTTTGGCATGCAAAAAATCTGTGTTTGGCACCAATCCTGTCCATGAAGAACTGCAGACTAATCATCAAGTCTTCAATGTGAACAATGGAATATCAGTGCAAGGTCACCATACTGAAACTGACATGTGAGACAGCTCTGATTTAAGGGCTCAGAGGAGGGAGAGGGGTGTTTGGACTGCGTGGTGAGAAAAGCTTCACAGAATGGTGGGATTTGAACTGGGCTGTAAGGATGGTTGTGATTAACATAGACAAAGACAGGGAGTGAGGTCACAGAGAATGGGCCTTGGGCATGAGATTGAGAGGGTTGTGAGCAACAGAGCAGAGGTGGGAAAGGGCAGTTTACCCTAGAGAGAGGCACCCAGGCCTGCAAAGGTCACCAACCACCCTTCTGAATATCACTGCACACTATCTCTTTTACATATTCCAGACCATTTTTATCCCATTGTTTGATACTTCTTATGTCACCTGCTGGGGATCAACCTCCCCAGGAGTTGGTCCTACTAATGGGAAACAGCCATTTATGGGGCTTGAATAGTGCAAAATAGTCCCCTTTGCCAGCTCTTGTGTTCCTCAATGAGACTCAGCTGATGTCACTGAAAACGCTTTCCTTCCCTCTCTGTGCCACTCAGGGCCTTAGCCAACCCACCAAGGCAAACATGGTGTGAGGAGCAAGTGAGGACTGCCATCTCTATCATCATGCTCCTCACCACTGACAATCATGGCTAACATGACTATGTGCCAAGTAGTGCTAAAGCTTTTATAGTTATTATTTCATTTAATCCTTCCAATAGCCCTATGAGGTGATTTCTATATTATTATCTCCATTTTTCCAAATGAGGGAAATAATACTTAGAGATGTTCAGTGGTCTGCCTAAGGTCACAGAGATGGTAACTGATGGAGCTGGGACTCAGAGCCTGGTCCCTGACTGCAGGGAGCTCACAATCACTGTGCACATGAGGTCACAAAGCATGGAAGTTCAGGATGGAACATCATCCTACTATGGAGTCATTTGACATTACATAAAATATCCAAACCTTCGTTAGTCGATGTGGGATCCCTGCTCTGCCTTTCTTGATGGAGTATTTGGTTGGTGGCTGTGCTGGGACACAGTCTGGATCCTGGAAGATTTGAGGATGGGGTTGGGCTCTTAAGAAAATACAGAATTTTTGCTACATAAAAGAGGAAGAAGGTATTTCAAGTGTGTATTTCCAAGGAACAAGTATGGATGTAGATATGGTGGAAAGATGAGGCAGGACTGTGGGTGGAGGGAGACAGGAGGCACTGAGGAACATGGATTTGAAGCCAAGTGGAGCTGGGTTCCAACCTCAGCCTTATCAACACCACGAACAAGTCCCATCTCTGAATCTCAGTTTCCTTATCTGTAAAGTGATGCAATGAGAAGTTTATGGTGAAGATTATTCTTTTAAAAACACTAAATTCTGCAATAGTGCCAAGCAAAGAGTAAACTTTCAATAAATGGTAGCTATATTTTTCAATTGCTTTTGTGATTGAGGAGTGAACTCCTGTCCAGTTCCCCAGGCAGACAGTGATCACTCCTACCTGGAAACTTCCACTTACCATCTCATCGATCCACCTTCCTCCTTCATCAATTCACCTGTGCACTTATTTCATTGAAAGAACACTTACTTAACCCTGACCATGTATCAAGCACTATGGAGACAAAGACAAACAAAAAAGGATCCTTTGACAGATGCTTTACTCTTTCAGTATATATATGCATATGTCTTGTCTCCCATCTAGAATACAAGGAAAGAAAAAGTCCTTTATCACTGTCCCGCATGTCTGAAACACTAGAGGAACACCAAACACTGTCAGAAATCTTGGTCTTTGCTAGTGGATCGTCAGGGAGGAATCTCATCCACAGATAGGCTCTTATTTCCAACAGTTGTCATTATGTGTGTGTGTGTGTGTGTGTGAGTGATCCGCCATGCCTGATTAGGCTTCCATGACCAATCTCCACTAGGAGTCCTTTCATGGGAGGTAGCCACTCTCTTTCCCACTGACCAGTGGGGACACAGACACCCCTGCTCAGCTCCCAGAAGGGCTTTGAGACTAAGTGGTCCTGAGTTCCAGAGATGGGAGGTCTTCTGCTGTGGTTAGAGCCTGAGGCTCAGCTTTGGAGGCTGGCAGACCCCCAAGTCTCTGGGCTCTTCTATGTTGGAGGCCAGCTCTGTGGGGTAACGCTGGGGAAGCAGGACCTTTGTGAAATGCTCCTTTGATGAGAAGCATAATATAAATATAAATTGCTATTATGTCAGCTTCTGAGGAGCCACTTCAATCCACTTGGGCACCTTTGATTTTATTCTCCAATTCCCTTCCTCCTTGAGAAAATTTAATAAGAGCATGTTGTCATCTGGCCTCAAGGGAGTAATTTATTTATTTAAAGTAATAATAAAGTTTCAGCATAATCCCTAGTTCCCAAGGGGGAAGGAGACTCTTTGAACGATTTCTTTTTCCCATCCTTGAAGTATCTGGGAGACCAAATGGCTGCAGTGGTGGTGTCTGGGAGCCCACTGCCATGGCAACGGCCAGAGGGTCTCGGGCAACCGGGAAGCAGGGGGATGGAAAATGGATTCATAACTCTTCTTTCCTTCTCTTTGCTACAAATCCCTCCTTCAAGGAGACCAAAGGGAAGTAGGATGAGGCCCTGGAACAGCTGTGGGAGCCAACTAGCAACTGTGAGAGCCCACCACAGCTGAGTCCAAATCAGGCTCCTGAGTGGAGGGCAACTCAGTGGGTCCAGCTGGGGGCACAGGAAGAGTTCAGCAATCTCAGTCTTCACTGGGTGCTGGGGGATGATGGTGGCACCCCTACTAGGAAAACCAGTGTTATGTGACACTTATCTGCTAGCCAGTGTTTTAAGTATTTTGTATGCATTATTTCATTTGGCATTTATATGAAGCACAGAGCGCTGTGATTCTCATATCACGGAGAAGTAAAATAAAGCTTGTGGAAGTCAGGTAACTTGCCTAATGAGCAAGTCATAACAGCTAGTAAGTGATAGACCTGGGATTCAAAACTAAGGTTGGCTCTGGAACCCAAGTTTGTAACCACTGTATACATTGCCTCTCAGGCTGGATTGCTAAGGGAAGGCTGATGAGGGTGGTTATGTCAGTAAAGAATACTTGTGATTGCAAGTGATAAAAAGCCTGAATTGTGGTGGCTTAAATAAACAGGAGTTGAATTTCTCTCCTAATAAGTTTCTGGAGGTACACAGCTGCTGGTGCAGTTAACAGTTCACTGGGAGGGAGGCAGTTCCCTTGCCCTTTCTCTCATCTGCATCACCTCCTTGTCATGAGAAGGCTGTGCACCTCCAGACGTCACATCTGTATTCAAGGCAGGAAGATGGAAAAGAGATAGGTTGCTGCCAGCACTGTCTCCGTCCAGCAGGAAGGAAAATGCCTTTCAGGACCAACTTTTCCCCAACAAAAGCAGACTTCTCATGTCTCCTTGATGAGAAGGAGGTCACATGGCCTCCCCTAGCTGAAAGGAAGGCTGAGGAAAGCAAGAAGTTGTTTTTCCACTCTCTACATTGAAAAGGCAGGAGTGGCTCTGTGCAAGAGCTCCACAGATAAAATGTAACCCGGTATTGGATGGTCAGAGAGAAGGGGAAGATGTCAGAGAGGAAAGGTATAAGTATAAAAATGGCAAAGTTGGGCTAGTTTTAGATCCCAGTTTGTGTGGAGAACTGGTGGGAGCATAGATTGCAAAGCCAGCTGGGGCTTGGATTGTAGTGGAATTTAAGTATCAATCCTGAAAGTCAAACTTCATCGTTACTGGGATGTGTTGTTGTTTCCATACCCCTGTCAAAGCCACATTCTCTTGCTCCATGCTTTAACAAGATGCATGTGTTAATTACTTTAATTTGCTAAATTTCAAAGAACTTGCCCCAAGGCTTGGGGCTGGATTATACTGTAGGAAAAAAAGTTCTAGGTTCATATATGAAAAGATCCTTTGTGCTTCATTAAAAGTAGATTGTATCACTTTGAATAGATAATGGAAGAATCCTTCCTTTTCTACTTCCATTTTCTCATTGGGAATGTCCCTTCTATAAGACAAGAAAGAATCTGTCATTGATTAGAGGAATTAAGAATAAGAGACAATGACAATAGGGATTGTGTGAGGTGACAGGATATGGGGTGATTTATTATTTTTATTACAACATGTTCCTTAAAGTTGAATTTGATTTTGGTAGAAAGAAAAAGAAAAATCTTTAAAGTCATTGAAAAAGAATATATGGTTAAGTCGCCATGACGGTGGTTCCAGTAGAGAAAGGGATGAGTCTTAATAAACGTAACTGTCAGAAACCTTCCTAGAGGTGGGGCTATTACCAACAGTCTTGGGGGCGTACTCTGGGAGCCCTCTCTTCACTGTGGGACATCCTCTCTCCCCTTTCTGCCACCCACTGAGGCCCTCTGTGGATTGTAGTTTCTTTTGACCTCTCTAAGACTATTCTAGATTCTTGGTGACATAGAGGTCATACCCAGGTCACTGCCAGAAACTCAGGACACAGGCCCTCACTGTCCCTCTTTGAAGGAGATTTCTTCATGAGGGTCTCTGGGCCTGCCCCCTTCTCCTCTCAGTGGTGGTGGGGGGATGGAGAGACACCCTTCTCTAACCTGCAGGGTAACCAAAAGCCCAGAATGTCTCTAATAGGGTCCTCTACTGAGCTCCTCCCTGGCATGGGGTGTCTTCTCTTTTCATCATACTCTGATGTAAAAATGCCACCTTTCACATTTTCCATAAGAAAGCTAGTGACGTTCCGCACCCTGTAGGTTCAAGGTCTTCACAGATGCTTTGGGAGGCTGCAGGGAGACCCCACAGCGCATACAGCCCAGCTCCAATTGTCTCACCTGGATGTCATACTTCTCAGGCCCCACTCCTTCAATATGCAGCACTCCTGTTCTGTGACTATCTGTGATTGTGCAGCCCCTGAGTTTGTGGCCCAGTCTACGTCTTCAGTGGTTTGTGTGGCTGAGAGGAGGACTGTGCAGCCAGTTGGCCTTCCTCAGCACACAGATCCCCTCACCACCATCACCACGTCTCCCAGGGCAGAAATCACAGAAACTGCTGAAATCTGGTGCCCAGAGAGCCTCTCCAATTTTTAGCAGGACTGTTTGGTTTGGCATACATGTTTCATGTATCTCTGCTCCATGCATCATTGGCCTATCGTCTTTTCAGAAAGCAGATAAGGCATACATCTTCAATAAAAGAAGTTCAAGAATGCATGACTGGACCCAAGTGTTCATTCATTTATGGATTTCTTCTCTGGTAAAGCCCACTGCTGAGTTAGGCCCTATGGTAGATGCTGGACACATACATGGACAGAAGCCAGTTGCTGCCTTCCAAAGGATTGGAAGTCAGGAGTTAATACTAAAGAATTAAATGTTGACGAAAAAAATTGGAATTTAAGATGTAGATAAGCAATATAGATCTCCTGAGAGTCAAGCAAGGAGTTTTCCCCATAGACTAGTCTTTTTCTAAAATAAATGCGCCCTTTCCCCTGCCTTTCAACTCTTGTTTTCTTGGTGGATCAGGTGAAAGCTAAATGAGTTCTGCCATGTCACTTCTCCACTTAGAAACTTTCTAAGGCTCCCATCTACCTACAAATCAGAACGCAAGTGCCTAGCATGGCCAGACCTTCATGATTTGTTTTGAACCCACTTTTCTAACTTGTCTCTACCAACATACCCTCTGGTTCTCTAAGTGATGTCAACTTGAACTCTTCATCTTCTCCCAAACACAGTGGTGTTCCCACACCATTGTTCACGTTATTTCTTCCACACGGTGGTCTCACTAGTCTCTTCATTTAAAATCCTAGTCACTAGTTAAGGTCAAGCAGAATCCTATATAATCCAAAAGTTGCTGCTGGATTCCCAAGTAGGACTCATCTTTCTACCCTGTGGAATGAATATGGTTTCAAATCCTGGATCTGCATGTGCTTGTGTATAAATTTGGGCAAGTTAGTTAATAGCCCTCTGCCTCAGTTTCCCTATCTGTAAAATGGGATTAATATTAGAACATATCTCAAGCATTACATGAATGATAATAAATGCTATGTAAGGATTATCATTATAACCATCTCTGTTATCATTAATATTATCGATGTATCTCACTCTTGCAGAATTAATCCTGGATGTCCTTAGATTGTTGTGGTTTCTCTCCTTGTTCCTTCTTTGCTATACTGCTATAAAAGATTACCATAAACTTAGTAGCTTAAAAAATACAAATTTATTATCTTACAGTTCTGCAGGCCAGAACTCCAACAGAAGCCAAAACCAGGGTGTCAGCAGAGCTGTGTTCCTTTCTGGAAGCTCTAGGGGAGAATTCATTTTCTTGCTTTTTTCAGCTTCTAGTGGCAATCTGCATTCCTTGGCTTGTGGACCCCTTCTTCCAGCTTTAAAACCAGCAACACTGCTGCCGTGTAACCATCTCTGTAGTCACACCTCCCTCTCTGACCATAGCCAGGAAAGGGGCTCCAGTTTTCAGGAGCTATGTAATTAGATTGTGTTCACCCCAATGGGCTAATCCAGGATCATCTCCCCACCTTGTAAGGTGACATATTCACAGATTGTGGGGAGTAAAAGTGGATGTCTTTGGGGGCCATTAGTCTGCCGACCACAAGATCCTTGAAGACAGATCTCTCTTCCCCCAACTATTCCTCTCAGGACCTGGCATATGAAAGGCTTTTAAGAATGTTGTTGAACTGAATCCAATCCTCACAGAGTGTCAGGGAAGGAAGACTCAGAGAGAGTTTAGAAGAGGCTGTTATTTTCCAGAAAATATTTTCTTAATATTCTTTGTGCTAGTTGCTGGAATGAATTGTTATACTTTTTTGTGTTAATACCTCAGGCAGGAGAAAACATTCTTTTTGAGTCCAAGTTGCAATTATGTTACATATTTAACAACAACAACAAAAGAAGTGTATTGGCAAGAGTGTCTTACAGTCATTCCACACAGACTTGTAGAAACGTCATGGAGCAGAATGGCACATGACACCAGCTTTGCAGAGTAAGGAACCAATGCACAGAAAGTTTGAGTAATATGTCCAAGGTCACAGCATAACCAGATAATAAAATCTTGGTATCCTGATGATCAAGCTAGGCCTTTCTCAGCTGGTGACCCTAAAAATCCTTTTTTATCTCCAGCCAGGACACTCTGACCTTTCCCTTCTGATCACTCAAATAATATCCAAATTTCTGTCTTTACACCATTTTTGTTTTTTTCTCCTTAATTTGGCCATAATGCAAAGGAGATAAATAAATGTGTGAGCAATAATAGTGCAGGAGAGTCCAGGGCCTGACTGGAGAATGGCACATACCTCAATTATGTTATGCTATGTGGTGTACATGAGGAATTAGGTCCTTCATTCAATAAGTGGTTATTAAGCATCTGTAAGTATTGTGGGTTCTTCAGTGAATATCTAGGATACAGCCACTGCCCTAGTGAACATTGTGGAATGTTCAGAGTGTGGTAGTGAAGGCAATCCTTCAAATAAGTAAGTACATTTGTCAAGAGTATCGCCAAAGAAGAAAACTAGACTGTTCTAGGAAGAAGCAACAGATAAAACTGGAAGCATTTCATATAACACCTTGGGAACCAGGCTAAGGGATTTCAACTAAGAGCCCATTGCAATAATAAAAACACAAAATGATGAGAGCTTGGACTAGGGTTGAACTATGGGAGCAGAAAGGGAAGGGTCAACTAGGTCATGATAGTAATGCATCTCAACCCATTGTTCTAATTCTTTGGCGTTCCAGTGACTATTTAGAGGTATGGAAGAACTAACCAATTTGGATTCCTGCTTTGAAGACCCATTTGGCAAACCAGGGTATACCAGCCTGACATCATAGACAATCTCTTTGTGACCCAACTCAAGAGATTATATTTAATACATTTTGGGTTGCCACTTCTAAAAATCTGTTAAATGTTCAGCATAATTGGTTTAGTCACCAAGAGCTTTAAGGAACAGCCAGCCAGCTTCAGGCTGGCTGTCATGGGAGGTACTGTTAAGCGGCTTGTGTACCCACGTTAGAGGCACATCCATGAAGCCACAAAAGGATAATCTGATTTAATAATATCGTTACGTGCCAAGCTATGTGGAACAGGCTATCAGTGCTGTGTTGGTTCAGGAGGGGGCCTAAGAAAGGAGAGCTTACAGGTTGAATTCCTATACCTCAATCTTTCTCCAACTTAAATCCCTACATGAGACTTTTACTACTCAAAACGCATTCTTTTTGTCAAACATTTTCTTCCTGCAATTGTCTCTGAAACTGTAAGAAATTTTGGGTGCCCTTAGTTTCATTCTACTTTCTGACATCTTTCGAATGCTGAGAGTGGTCCAGCAATGGGCTCTACATATTGGAGCGGTAGTGAGTTCCTGTCCCTGAAGAGGCTCACAGAGAGCCTGAGTGACCATTTCTGCAATGTTGTAGAAGGGATACACATATTGTTCAGGAGATTCCACAAGTTGACCTCTTAAGATCAACTTTCTTCTAATCTAAGCTCACATGAATAACAAAAACATATTTTGAGAATGCTGTCTGGTTTACAGCAAATTACTGCCCACAAACTAACTTCTTGCTGTACAGATTGTGTGATTCTTTGCTCCTGATGAAGGAGTTTCTTCTTCTCTTGATAAGGGTGGACGTGCAGCATTGGAAGAAACCAAACACAACATTCCCTGATTTCATAGTCTTGCTTAGGATCCCTCCTGTGTGTCATGACAATGTTTGTGAAGAAAGGACAATCTAGGTGACTCTGAAAAGAAGCTACGTTAAGCTATAATTGGACCATATGTTTGGCATGACTCTCACTAAGTTTATAGTTTCCTTTGGCTTGCTGTGTTGGTTTTTACAAGTGCCTTTTGGCCTGACTGCCTCCCAAGGTTGGCTTTATCTTTCTGGGTTTATTCCCAATTGCTCTTCACTTTCTACCCCACCCAGTGCCCCCACCTAAAGGGAGGCATTGGCACCTACAGTGCCTTTATGTAGAAAAGTAGAGTTGTTTGTTATCTCTACACACTGGCCTCTGCCTTTTTGGAGCAAAGGGTGACTTTAGAGCTATGTATTAGAAAAGTGAGAAATTAGCTCATTAGGAGAATGCAGCCTTAATATTAGATAAAGCAAAGCCACCTGAACTATTCATTGTCTAGACTGCTTATGGCCTTCCAGGAATTATCAGAGGTAATTTTTTCACATTAGACCTCCAGCCAGAGTCAACTATTCTCTGTGTTTGAAAAATTAGGATAAGTGCAGATTACTAAATTTCTTCACCTGCCTAATGCTGTCAGATTACTCAAGACGCTCAATGGAATTATAGATACAATCCTGGGCTGAGGATCTGGACATTGGCCACCAAGGATCATTGCCCAAAAATATCTCCAGAGGGCTCTTACTGGAGTTGTGAGGTAGGGCAGCATCTCCTACTCTGTAAGGTATGAACAAATTTTGGAATATTACCATTTACCTCTGACTATATGGTAATATAGTCTTAGGTGTTCAAATACTCTATTTCAGTGGATTCGCTTATTGGGTATCTTATAAGTCTTTGCTCATACAAGGCATCCTATGACTAAAAAAAATTCAAAAACTACTGATTTTAGTCTAACTCTCTCATCTCACGTTTAGGGAACTGAATCCCAGTGTGGTCAAGCGACTTCAAAAATATTCAAAGTTTTGGAGGAAAAGCTAGGGGAACAGCAATCATTTAAGTGGGAGATGGATACTATAAAGTAATAATACTGTTCTTGTAGCTATTTTCATTTGTCATTTCATTCTTTTGGCTTCCTCTCTGTGTTTGCACCACAAATCAAGCATACTCTGCCCCTGACCTTCCTTGGAGAACCAATTGTTATTCTCTACCACCTGCTGGGAAACCCTACCTGCCTAGAAGTCAACCCAGAGTTCCTAGAACCAAACTATTTCTAATGGAATGAATCATTTATATAGCAATTCCTTGTCTTTATTATTTACTGCTTTCTTTTTTTTTGCTTTTCAAAACACATGTTTTTATCAAATGCCTTCTTCGATCTTCACAATATCCCAGTGAGACAGAGGAAGCAGGTGTTAGTAAAGCACATTATACATATAGCAAAGTACCTATAAAGGTAGAACTTATTTTTTAACAAGAATATTTACCTGCTATTTCATTGTATAAGTGGGCACAGAAAGTCACTTGGAACCTTTCAAATTTGCCTCTTTCCTGAACAAACAGGTTGCTTCCCCTAATTAGGCAAATGTAAGAAGTGAAGGGAGTAAGGCTTTGCATCCTTTCGATACCCTGTAGTATGCTTAGCTGGAGAAGAGATGAGCAAGTTTGCATAAGTGCCAAGGGATCCTCTGGGAAGCCACAGAGACTCAAATGCTAAACATCCCAGTTTAGATTATCTATGATAGCTTGAGATGAGTCAAATGATGTCTGTTGGTGAGAAAGAGCTTAAAACATCTTGAACTAATGGTCTGATCTCAAACCCAGGACCTGGATGTCTAGGGAGAGAGCCCAGAAACAGTGCTGTGAGCATAGGAAGGTAACCACGGACAGCTATACCTAGGGGGTCACAAGTGAGGAGACCCGCTGCAACCTATACAGGATCTGGACAAGAAAGGCATCATCTCAGCCATAAAAAGAACACCACAGACTATGTGGTATGGGAATTTTTTCCACAAGACCTGTGGTAACAAAGGCAGAGAAATGAAGGCAGCTCAACTGAGACCCATTAATGGACACATCAGGCTTCCAATTCTTTTTCCTGACATTTGAATGGAGACCGGCCCCACTTGCAATTAAAAAAGGAGAAGCCTCAAGAGGAAGACACTAGACTCCCTGCTAATGTGAACATGCAGGATCCCCAGGAAGGTGTCTCTGGTTACCTATAGATAAGGTATAGACTAGGTGAGGTATAGGTTCTAGGTAAAGAGAGTTTAAGGGATTTGCCCAAGGTCATATGGCAGCCCAGGGCTCCTTTCCCAGCACACTGCTAGGCCTCTAATCATCACTCCACTCATTTCACTTCTAATGACTCTGACTTAACCACGCTCCCCATTTCTCATGCCTACGAGTGGAAATGTGACCTTGGAGTGGTGGCAAATCATAAATCCTCCTGAGCCTTTCTCCTGCCCATGCATCGGCTGTTTCCCATCTAATTTTTCATATTGTTAGGGACTGTTCTCGGAAACCATTAGATGCATCATCTAAGGGCCCTTAAGCACAGCTCTGGAATGCTGAGAGCTCCAGTCTTGTTTGTAGACGTCTGGAGGTAAAAGATGATTCTCCTTCTCTAGCCCCTTCCCTGAGAGACCGACAGTGAGACCAGGGCACCTTAAGGTTTCAGCAGAGTCTGAGGGGCCCAGGGAGTGCACTGTCCTGGCTCCTGCAGACTTCCATTGTGGTTATTAGTATGCATGATAATGGCAGTTTAGTTCTTTTCCCTTGAAGATAGCTTTTAAATTTGCTCTGTTGGCCTCTTGATGAAATAGCTTCATGCATATTAATGACATCTTTTATTTACTGAGCAGCACCATTAAGCACTTTGAAATACCACATTCCACCCAAGGTCCCTGGGGAGACAAGTCAATATCTCTAGACTTATTGGATGAATGGGAAACTGAGGAAACAGAAAGCTGAGTAACTTCCTGAAAGCATCGCAGAAAGTCCCTCAACTACACATGCTGTCAGTCCAGCAGGTGCTTATGGTCTTGATTGGGAAGCATTATATCAGGCTTCCTGCATGTCCATTCATTCTTATAACAGGCTTTTATTGAGCACCTGCTATGTGTTCAGCTTCATACGGGGCACTGAGTGGGGAGAGAGGTGAGTGTAAGACACATGGAAGGGCATACTCAGTTCAAGGAGCCGCCAAGTCCCTGGTAAACTGAGAGAGAGGTTAGAGTGGAGAGAGCAATGTCTGAAAGACAATGGTGGCACCGCGCTGTTGCAGAATTTGAGGGATTGCTACCCAGAAAAGCCCACACTTCTTGACCTAATAACTCCACTTCGAGGAGTGTAGCCATTGATACAAATCAGCTAGATACAGATAACTTGGAAAGATGTCCATGATATAGCATCAAATGGGAAAAAGAATTCTGCAGGCCATTGATTTTGTGTTTATTAACTGTATGTCTGTATGTTTATACGAGTATGTGCATACAGTATTCATGTAGACAAATAGGTGTAGATAGGTAGAAAAGTAGATAGATAGATAGATAGATAGATAGATAGATAGATAGACAGACAGAGATAAGTAAGAGAATGAGAGAGCAAGAGAGGGACAACTAGAGAAACTTACGGAATTTCAGGAAGACTATACATGCATCCAATGGCAATGTTGGGGAAGAGTGGAAAGGGTCACATTCTTGTTTTTCCTTTCACATAATATTTTAAAAGTTAACTTAGGAGTGATTTTTTTTTGTCTGTGTTGTAGGTTTTTGGTTTGTGTGTGTGTGTGTGTGTGTGTGAGGAAGTTTGGCCCTGAACTAACATTTGTTGCCAGTCTTCCTCTTCTTTGCCTGAGGAAGATTGTAGCTGAGCTAAAATCTGTGACAATTTTCCTCTATTTTATGTGGGATGCTGCCACAGCATGGCTTGATGAACAATGCCAGGTCCACTCCCGGGATCCAAACCCGTGAAACCCCGGGGTACCAAAGCGGATCTCACAAACTTCACCACTACACCACTGGGCTGGCCCCTGTGTTTTAGTATTTTAAAAATAAAATGTTCAAAAGTAACTACTTAAAAGGCGCAGCCACCCACTCAAGGACCTTACAACCCAGAGAATAAGACAAAGAAGCATTAACTACATTATCAGAAAGAATAAAATAAAGATACTCCTAGTACATAAGAAGTGTTTTCTTGAAAAGGTGTGTATAAGATAAAAAAGCCCCATGTTGAAAGCAAGTTTCCCCCCTGGAATATTGACCAAGGACTTCGTTCTTTCATTTCTAGACTGGTGGCTGCCAGTGAGTTCCCTCTTTGGGCTCTGGGGTGGCTCCACTCGGCTCCACTGAATGATTTCAGGAAACCACAGGACAGCCCCCAGACCCGCCTAGGAAGGAAAGCGTTAGACTCACCCTTTCTAGAGCCCGTTCCAATCCTACCGCCACTGCCCATCTGCCTAGGAGGCCTGCAGGCACGTGAGGGCTGATCCAAGGGAAGATTTTAGAGCTTCGCTGATTTAAATTTTCCCTTGACTTTTCACATTTTCCTGGCGTGAGTCAAGACCAAATCACAGTTAATGTAACAGAAATTAAGTTTGCACTATGTGTGTATGCATCCCACAATGGGACCCTGAAGGTGACAAGCCTGGAGGGTGAGGAAGGCAGGCCAGCCTGATGCTCAGTGAGGGTTGTCTGCTGTGAGCCTCTCATGCAGGGGCTCCCGCGGCTGGTGGGAATCATGCCCTTCTGGGCAGAGACATGTGTAATCTTAGTAAAAGTTCTAAGTAAAAAATGCGTGTGGAGGGTGGGGACAGAAAGTTGCCTCATTCTCACAGGAAAATCTAGGATGGCTTCACTGGGGAGGAAACATGCTCATTATTGAAGGATTGATTTTGATTAGCGGAGAAAGTAGGAAAGATATTCTAGAAGAAGAAATTCAGAAGAATCTAAATAGCAGCTAACACTCAAATAGGCCTCACTCTGCCAGGTACTGTTCTAAGGTCTTCATGTATATTGAATGAACTAATCCTCATAATAGTCAAGTCAGGTTGGTACTGCTATGATACCCATTTTGCAGATAAGAAAACTAAGGCACAGAAAAGTTACATACTTTTCCTAGGGTCCCAGAGGGAGTAAGTGCTACAACTGATATTCAAACCAAGGGAATCTGACTCTAGAGTCTAGCTTGTGACCCCTCAGAACTTTTAGTAAAGTGGAGAAATAATGGAGTAGAGGTAAGGGAGAGGTGGGGAACCCTAAAGGTCAAAAAGTTCACCAGTGCTTGGAACAGCTACTCCTCGGCATGACTGGAACAGAGGCATTAACCCTGAAAAGTGAGATGGTGCTGTGATGTGGCTGCCCTTGGATGCTGAGGAAAGGGTCGGGACGTACTCTAAAACAGCGGGAAGCTGATGGACACATTTTTGGAAGAGAACTGACATGCTCTGACTGATGTCTTAGAAAAATATCTCTCCTGAGGATGGGAGAGGGACTGAAGCTTTGGAGGCCAGGTAGGTAGGAGATGCTGAGGGCCTGAGTTAGGTAGACTCATCTCAATTAGAGGAGATGGTGAAAGTGAGGGTCCTTTGTAGATGAGAAATGACCTTCTGTTTGTTTCCACCTCACTACTGAGTTCCTAGAATGGTGAAGACTGAGGTGCCAGCCTGAGAACAGGTGACAACCAGTAGTCCTATCATCTACAAGCAGTTCCCTGGCCTACTTTAGGCCTCAGGTGACTTACAGTCACACATCGTTTAAAGACAGGGATGCATTCTGAGAAATGCATCTTTAGGTGCTTTCGTCATTGTGTGAGCATCATAATGCACTTACACTATCCAGAGGGTATAATCCACTACACACCTAGGCCCTGTGGTAGTAATCTTATGGGACCACCGTGATATGTGGTCCATCATTGACCTAAATGTCGTTATGCGGCGCATAACTGTATTTGATTTTCAAAACAATCCTGCCTCACCAACACCCTCCCTTCATCCAACTTTGAAGCTAGAAAATGGTTCTGTTTTACATGGCTAAGAAAGTATTTCAGAGCACCTCACAGCATAGCAAAACCAAAAGCAACTGCACAGCTTTGGCTCTTTCTGGTCCAGGTTCTGTAAGGAGGTAGCTTGGACAATTTCCTGGGGGTTTTGGAAGCAGATGACACCAAGCCCAGGCCCAGTTTGACTTCTTCCATTTGTAACGTCCTCACAATGTAAATTGCAGACATTGTAGCCGGCCACTCTCTTTATGGCTTCCTTTCTTCCTAAAATGTTCCCGTGCTACATTTTCATGTAACTTATGCACCTCGAATGTTGTAAAAACTGCTGTAAAAGTCAATATAAATGCAATAATGTCACGTCAGTCAAAGGCAGCGGAGCAACCCTTTTGAGCAAACAATTGGGAAACTAGAGGGAAAACTCAATTGCTCCATGTTGCAAATTGATTAAAGATATGAATCAGAAAATTAAAGGGCTTTTGGAGTTTAGGTTATTACTAACTGCTTTACTTTATGGAGCAATTACTTTGATTCTATCTCGAGTCCAGTAAAGTGACTGCTGGCATATGGCGAGATGGGGCCCTGTGTCTTTCTTATTAATGTGAATTACTCAAGATCAGGCTAAATGAATGCATGCATGCATCTTAGCTGTGTGAGTTCATTTCTTAAGCACTGTATTTAAAATTACAAAGAAACAATTTATAGCTAGGGTCACATTTCTCTTAGACTAAACCTGCATGTTCTTTTCATCAGTCAGAAGGAACAATTCTATTTTCAAAGAGTGAGATGTTGCAATAGTCACCTGCCTGGTTATATTTTTTTAGACTTGTGTTGGAAGTATAGGGAAGCATGGAGCATTATCAACGCGGGCTGGTTTACTCTAACACCAGGTTCTGCCTATTGAGTGCCAAGATGTCAACCTCATCTGATTGTCTCAGTGTCTGAAAGTCCATAATTAGATAATAATTCCTTTAGAACTGAAAATTTTGGAACTATGCATCTTGTATAAGTATCGTAGGATTGAATAAACTTGAGCTCAGAAAAAACCTTAGCAATAATTAACCTGGCCCTTTGGGCCTTGGCAGCCAGGATGCTAAGAGCTAAATTTAATATTCAGTTGTAGTAATTACTATGTGCTGGATTCCTGGCCTAGGGTGGGACTGGGCACATTTAGTGGTTGCTCAGTGAAGGATGGCTGAATGGAGGAGTGAGAGATGATGACTAATAGTCACGTTTATTGTTGCTTACTGTGAGAGGTTGCAGGTGTGCTAAGTGCTTCTGAACATTACCGTAATTAATCCTAACAATAATCTCCTCAGCTATTTTCATGACCATTTTACAGATGATGAAGCAGCCTCCTAGAGGTTCAGTGACTTTCCCATGTTCACCCAGCTTAGATTTCAAACCAGATCTCCATGACCTAAGCACCAGTACTCTGAGCTACAACTGAAGGAATGATCACATGGGGGACAAAAGCACGATGCTCATAAGAACTTGAAATTAAGGGAATTAGGATTGCCCTGAGAGTTCATTTGGAAACTTGTGGCATATCAGAATAGATATTAGCTGTCTCCTTACAGAGAAGAAAGTTTTCAAATGAGTAGATCTTGTTTATAAAGTGGATTGAGAGTTTCAAGACATCTTTGGGGAAAATGGATCTGGCAGAAGGAGTGTTGTTCAGCACCAGCAGCACCGGCTAAATGAGAATCAAAGAGGTTAGTGTGGGTAGTGCCTACCCAGCAGCATCTAAGAGCCTGGGGGCCATACCATGGGCTTTGCACATCACAGTCCTATTGGCATCTGAATCTAAAGCCATTAACTGCCAGAATTCACTTGTTCTGACCTCCTGCTCGCCAAGAAACCTTCTGGTTTCATTTTGGCATGCCAGGTCTGTCTGTCTACAGGCAGAAATGTGCTGGTTTTACCCAATCTGAATGGCACCAGAGTTATGGTATTGGGGTAAAAGAATTATTAAGTAGTTTGATTGATACAATGTCTCTGAGGTTAATTGAAGACCATTCCTAAGCACCTCATTCATCCTTGGGTGCTAACCAAACTAGGTTTCTGAGTCTGCAAGGCTGAGAGGCCAATCCTGGACTACAAGTTTCACAAGGTTCGGAAGGCAAGCCTGGAGGCCCTTCCTCGACACTTGGCTTCACCTTTATTCAAATTTTTACAAATTATTTTCTCTGCTTTCTTTTCTAGTGACCCTGAGTCTTCTGGTGACTGTTTATTTTTTTTCTCCAGCTTTGGATACTCCTTATAAATAAATTATTTCAGATGCTTTTTGTTTTAAAGGCAAGTAGCTTTGAAATAAACATGAATATACAGATATGCCTATATAAGAAAAGCCCAAATCAGCAAGCTTATTGGTGGGGGAGAGAGAGAGAGGGACCATCTAGCACCCTACTGTGATCAGGGTCCTAAAGGAATAAGATACAGAGAAGTTATGGGGAAAGAAACAGAAAAAATAGGAGAGTCAGTGCCAAATGCTCTCTCTAAAACTTTCCTAAAGGAACACTCAGTTCTCCTGCATCTATTCATTCATTCATCCATCTACCCATCCATCCATTCATTAAGGCAAATACTTACTAAGAATCAGTTATGTGCCAAACAAGTGACTTGTTCAAGATCATTGTTAGAAAGTGAAGAAACTGGAGATTAAACTGTTTACATCACAAAGGATTGCCTTACCTGCAGTGACAGGAAAATACATGTGATGTAACCCAAAAATGTTTTTCAGGACGTCAGATTAACAGAACATCAAGTTAAATGTATAGGTGTTTCCCATCCTGACCCCAGCCCTTTCCAATTTAAATAAGACCCATATAAAAATTTGCATTCAAACACAAAGTAAATTATAAGGCTATCTCAGCATTGTAAGCAGAACTGTCACTTTTTTAAAAAGGTTATTTAAACAGTAAACTCCCCCAGTTCATTTAAAATTTGATTCTTTCTTTAGAAAAATTGGTTTACATGCAATTTCCATAAACATATCCATTGGATAAAAACATGTAGCTGTACTAGAATCAGCCAAGTGGTGCTGAAGAGCTATAGATAAGGAGAGTAATAGCGTATGGTCTCCTTCAGTGGATCGTGGAGACCTGGAACCTGTGGCCTGGACACCCTCAGATTCTGGACTCAGCTAATTACCTGTATCAACATGTAAATGTGAGTGAGAGATTTGCATACAAATATTTGTGGATTTCTCTGAGAAATATGTACAACTTTGTCTACCTTTCACTTACCTTCCTTCTTCTAGAAATACTCCTCTTTCCCTCTACCTCAAGAAGCTCAGATGGGAGCTGCCATTTTCTAATAGATCCACCCCTGAATAGGCAGGGCCAATTATAGAACCTCACTCTGCTGGTGTAGGTTGGTGATTCTATTCCTGTGCACCTGACTTATATTAACCCAATCAAAGTGCTTTCTCAGCATTTTTTAATTTGGACTCCAAAAGAGGAGAAACTCTCCGGTGATGTGATTTGGGGCACTAGAGTTTAGGCAACCGTGTTCCCCTTATAAAAGAAGCCAGTCTGGATGAGAATGGAGCTGACTCAGACAGAAGCGCAGATGAGAAAAGGGGAGAAAGAGAAAAGAGGTGGAATTATAATCCCTGATTCCAAGTGTTCCTGAGGCTCAGAACACCAATGCCCTTCCAACAGCCAGGGAAGCTATTAAGTTCCCTTTGTGTCTAAGATAGCTCAGGTTGGATTCATCCACCATAAACTGTGATACTGTGATTTATAATAAGAAGTATATATTTGGTCTTCATTCCCGTTTCTGGTACAGAGCTCCTAAACCCTTCGAATTTCCTAAGTGGTAAGAGAGATAAAGGTGTCTTGATATTCATAACAAACTTCTTTCGACCACACATGAGATTGTATTAATGAGGTGACTTTTGGAAGCACCTAAGAATGGGGACTAGTTGTCAGGGGAACCAACCATGTGATTAGAGAGTTGAAATTTCAGTCTAACCTCCAGATCTGCCAGGAAGGGAAGGGTGTGGAGGTTAAATCAATCACCAATGGCCAATGATTTAATCAACCATGCCTATGTAATGAAGTCTCCGTAAAACCCAAAAAGAGGGGTTCTGAGAGCTTCTGGGTTGGTGAACACGTGGAAGTGCTGGGAAATTGGTGTGCTCAGAGAGTATGGAAGCTGTGTGTCCATTCCCACATACCTTGTCCTGTGCATCTCTTCCATCTGGCTGTTCCTGAGTTACAGCCTTTTATAATAAACCAGTACTCTAGTAAGTAAAATGTATCTCTGAGTCCTATGAGCCACTCTAATAAATTAATGGAACCTGAGGAGGCTGTCGTGGGAACCTCCAATCTACAACTAGTCGAACAAAAGCACAGGTGCCAACTTGGACTTGTGACTGGTGTCTGAAGTTGGAGGGAGCAGTGTTGTAGGACTGAACCCTTAACCTGTGGGATCTGAGGCTATCTCCAGTTAGATAGTGTCAAATTGAGTTAATTGCTTGGTGGTGTTGGAAAAAACACACACTGGAGACCCCCTTCTCTCAATGAGATTGTTGGGGGGACATATAGCAAATACTACCTTGAAAAGATGATAAGAGGCCATTCTGAATTTGTGCAGTAAATGCTTAGCTGGTAGTGTCACTGCATAGAAAAGGAAGGGGGAAGGCAGGGACATGGCAAAAGCAAAACATCCTTTCCCAGTTTTGCCAGGGATAAACTTTGCCTTAGAGAAGAAAGCTCCTCCCACACAGAAAAAGATCCTAGCCATTGTCCAACCCATTTTGTCCTACCATAGCAAACATTGGATGCTTTGATTTGATATTTATTTCTTCTCCTTGAGACTTTCTGAGGCCCATAGAAGGCACTACTCATGCAGAAAGACCTTGATCCCCAGGATCAAGGGATTTGGATGCTGTTATTCTCATCCAGTACAGAACAGGAAGACTTGGCCTATTCCCGTCAGAGATCTCAGCACTCATAAGACCCCTGCACCACAGAATGAGGGACTAAAAATTGGTTGAGCTTGTTCAAACAAAGTCTCAATTTCCCCACAAGCAATTGAAAGTTGGGGTTACGTGTTGAGGTAGACTTCAGACTCTTTTAATGGCATTCAGAGACATGGTTCTCCAACCAATTGGCATTCAGGAAATGTTTATCAGTTCTGACAGCCACAAGTTCCACCCTGGCCAATTTTAGCTCTTATGACTGGAAGTGACTTAGATGTTTGAAATTCTGTAAAATACAGGCTAGTTTTGAAATGGAGCCGCAGAACTGCAATGGTATTCTGGCTTAGCTCTTGGGCAATTTAGGTCAAAATCCTCTCTCTTCTGAACAAGGGAAAGCTTCCCTGAAAAGACTGGTGATAAATTTTCAATAAATCTGCTGGGTGGTGGGAAATGAAAGAAGAATTTTTTAAATGATTTATGAACTTGAGTGAAGTGATATTTTCATTGCTGTCCACTTTCCATAATTTTTCTCTTTTAAATTCCCTTTAGTGTCTTTTCAAAGCAATAGAAGAAAGGATTCAGCATCCTTTAGGGGGTTGCCTCCGAGATAGTCAACACAGGACTGTATATACGTACATGTCTATACATGTATGTAAGCAACCTTCACTTGGGAGCAACTGTTAACTCCATTTATAAGTGTATTTGCCTCGTATCAACAGAGAAGGAGATTTTTACATAAGTACATTTTTGAGCTAACTATTTCCTTCTTTAAGGACTTTTGTCAAAATATTTTTACACAGCAGGGAAGGGAAATAATTTTCTTTCATTCATTCATTCACCACTCACACATTCTTTTTCTATTGTCTTATATTTGGACTTGGCTGCACCTCTGTGATGCCCCAAGAAGGATACTAAGGTTACAGTCAACGCTGCAGCCTTGTTTTTCATCTGCCCTGCTCTACCAGGCAAGGGGTAGGGTATTGTTAACTGTGTGTATGTGCATGCATGTGCGCTTAACATTTATGGAACATCTACTTTGGGTTTGTGCTATTTGCCTTTCAAGCATTCCTTCTTTTAATTTTCTCAAAAATCCTTGAAACACATATTATACCACTCATTTGAGAGAAGATACAACTGAGCTCAGAGAGGCTGAGTGACTTGCCTGAGTTTCAGTGAGAGGCAAAGCTGGAGTGTGTGGCCTCCTGAAAACCACCTGGCCTCTCTGGTCTTTGTCTCCTCTTAGAGCCAATGAATGGTCTCTCTCCTCCCTTCCAGCTACAACACTCCATGACAATGACTTTTCTAACTGGTTTGGAAAATGTCAAATTCATTCCATGAATCAGAGACATTGACTAAATATCAAACAGGCCTAATAACCACCAGAGGAAAAGAAGGATCGCCACTAAGGCCAGATCCTGGATTTGAAATAGAAGAAAATGGAATGTAAACCCACATGCAGAAACTCAAACAATATGGTTTACCAACAAGGCTTGATAACTCTACTGAAGGTGAAGACCCTTTAAAGACACAAGTGAATAAAATCCAGAGACATTTAAACAGTTGCTAATGAGCATCTATGTGAATGTTTTCATGCTCAGAGCATCAGCTCCAGTTTGATATTCGGGTTTTAGATCAAGGATACCATTGACAAACGCTCACATATGCATGTACACAGTTGAGGGTACATTTTAATTAGTCCTCATTTGATTTTTAATCTTACTTTTATTCCATGACTGCTTTAAAATGTTTTATTATCTTTCGCATATAGCCTAATTCTTTTCCCTCTTATTCAGTTTTTTTTCTTCCTTTCTACTCTCCCTTTCTTTCCTCTCCTTCCTTTGCCCTAATTTTTCCATTAATTACTCTTGTTTCTTCCCCTCCCACCTTGAGTTTTTCTTCTCCACCCTTCTTGTTGTACCTATTTCCCCTTCCTATTTTCTAAATGTCCTTCCCATTTCCTTTGTCTTCAAAGCGCTGACTTGGGATGGAAAGGGTTAGGTCAGGACTGTCTGTGGGAAACCCACTGTGCGGTGCTGGTCTGGGATTGAGAAGTGATCTGGGAGGTCAAAGGGGCTGCCTCTTCCAGCACTTATCACAGAAACCTTGTCCAACAATGGAATCCTCTGGCTAGTTGCTTTTTTTGGCCCTGAGACA
Organism: Equus caballus; assembly: GCF_041296265.1. Classification (NCBI taxonomy): domain Eukaryota; kingdom Metazoa; phylum Chordata; class Mammalia; order Perissodactyla; family Equidae; genus Equus; species Equus caballus. The sequence continues at coordinate 72,802,897 of NC_091691.1, forward strand.
TCTTGGGGGGGAAAGAAGTGTTATCTTTATAGGCCTGTTTCCCTGAATTGAAAGCCACTTGTGAACATTACTGGAAATTTTGAAGATGAGATGCCTGAGGCAAGTCAACCAGGAAAATGTGTAGGCCCCCACCAGAAGTAATATTCATAGCTCCTCTGAAAGAGTTAGTGGAAGGATGAAGAGAGATTTCAAAGGGAAACAAGTTGTCATCTCTTTTGGAGCTGAAGTTTCCATTCTTCTCTCTGTCTCTCTCTCTCTTTCATATGCACACACAGACCCTCCCCATTTACACAGATGTCAGTTAGCTTCTGAGTCTTGGTGGCACAATTACCCCCTTTCCCTGAAATGCAGACAGGCTGCATAACACTGAACTTGAACTCCAACTCTGGAATTTTTGTTATCTTCAGATCAGGCCCATGGGTGAGATGATATTAAGGAGTGAGCTTTTCTTGCCCTGATGTTATCAAACCAAATGCTCATGCAGACAGAAGCTGTGTGGTCTTCCACAGAATTAAGTCAGAAAAATTAAAGAAAACTTCTTGTTCTTTCCATATCCTTCCCCAGATATGCACTCTTTTATACTTTGGGCAGGCATTGTTCTCACACTGGGGTGCTACTCTGAAGCCAGTCACTACTGCAATCAGGTTGTATCCTGGTATTCAACAGCAATGATCATACTAGCTACCTTATAGGGAGGTCTTGCTACATGCCAGCCACTGTTGCGCATGCTTCGCTTACATTATGGAAAACTTATTTTAATAATCCTGCAAGGTATAAGGGTTTGTAGAGCACCAGGTATTCACAGGAGAGACAGATCACTGTGAGTGCTCTTGCAAAAACTAGGCTTCTTTTCCAAAAGGATACCATTGTCACTGTCATCACCATCTCCTGCAACACATCGTCAAGCTTGGTCAATTTAGGGCAATGAATTGACCTTAAGGTCAATTGGTGGGGGTTTCAGTGATTTGGGGGCACCCTCTCTGCATCTTCTCCCACCCTGGCTGTGAGCACCTGTGTGTCTCAGACACCTATACTCCCACCTGATCCTCAAAGCACATCTCATCACTAATGATGTACCAGAGAGGTTGGTGACTCTCACAAGGTTGCATGGCTTGTGCCTGTTAGAGCTGAAGATAATGGAGAAATTGAGCTTTCTAGTTTTTCCTCCAGAAAGACAAGTCATGTGGGGAGGGAGTACTTATGGAAGAGATGAAAAATAAAATGAATATGCTGAAAAATATGGAGAGAGAGAGATAGAGAGAGAGACAGAGAGAGAGAAGCAAGGAGTAGAAAGAGAGGAAGATTAAGTTGCAGAAATTACTCTGCTAGAAAGAAGACTGATAGGACATTGTTAGGTATCATCTTTGCTTTGCTGTTCTCCAGTTGGGCAGTACTGGGTAAAGCGCTTAATCACCCTAAATATCCACTTCTCTTTCTCCTCTTGTCTCTTGTGTCATTCACCTTTGCTGGCTTTTCCCTTTTCCTCTATACATTAAATGTCAGTGTTTCGCAGAGTTCTGTCTTCATATGTCCTCTCTTTGCATCCTTCAAATTCTCAAATGATCTCTCGTTGATCTTTCCCGTGCCCTTTTCTCCTGCTCTAATCTTTCTGAAAAAAATTCATGCACAGGCGCATAACCAGTTAAATGTGCATACTCTTTGGCACAGTTGGAGTATGCCTTTTAGGAATGTTTTCCTAATTAAAAATTGAACTGCTGGAATGGACAAGTCTGGGGTGTCACTTACATAATCTACAATGTGAATAATAGTTCCTAGACATTTGCAATGTAGTGTTTCAATATGCAAAGTGAATGCACAGCACTGGGCAACATTAGCAAAAGATGGTAACATTAGCAAAGACCTAAATATCCATCAGTAGGGAATTGGTTGATTAAATTCTGGTACTTTCATAGTATGAAATAAAATGAAGATGTTCAAAATGTTGTGCCATAACAATACAAGTGGCTGAAATTAAAAAAGATTGACCATCCCAATTGTTAGTGAGGATGTGGAGGAACTGGAACTCTCATACACTGCTGGTAGGAGTAGAAAACAGTATATTCATGGTTCTGCAGCTTCTTAAGAAGATAACCTTAGGGGACTGGCCCGGTGGGATAGTGGTTAAGCTCACATGTTCTGTTTCAGTGGCCCAGGGTTGGCCGTTTCAGATCCTGGGCGCGGACATGGCACCGCTCGGCAAGCATGCTGTGGTAGGCGTCCCACATATAAAGTGTAGGAAGGTGGGCACAGATGTTAGCTCAGGGCCAGTATTCCTCAGCAGAAAGAGGAGGATTGGCAGCAGATGTTGGCTCAGGGCTAATCATCCTCAAAAAAAATTAGCTTAAAAAGAAAAGATAACCATATATCTACCATATGATTTTGACACTTCACTTGTCAAACACTCCAGCAGATTTGGATTCGGTGGGTCTGGGGTAGGAGCCTGGCATCAAAATTTTGAAAAATCTCACTGTGTCCTTCTGTTGTACACTCTTGATTAAAGACACTGTCCTTAACCTAAAGCCTATGCCACAGCACCTTGCATATGGTAGTTCAATAAATGTGTGCTGAAAAAGAATCAAAGGCAGCTTGATATGGTAAGGAAACTAGGATTGGGGTCAAGACTTTGAACCAAGTTCTGTTTCTGCCAGTAACTAGCCAATGACCGAAGTATAATTGCTTAACCTTTTAGGACTCCAGTTTTATTTCTGTAAACAAAGAGTGGGAAAGGCAAGTAGACTAGATAATCTTGTAAATCTCTTCAGTTCCATCATTCTCGTAAGGAGTGTTTGTGATTCAGAATACAAAAGATGACAGGATTATACACTGTGTAACCGGGTTGAGAAAACCCCATAATTCAGTCACAAACATGAGAGAGGAATCGTGTTCAGAAAGATTTTCCACTGTACTCAGTACTCAAGGAGCCCAAACTATCCTCCCTGTCAGGACAGGACTGTTTCCTTGCAAATTCCTTCAGATTCACAGGATTGGGAGTGTATCACTTGCCTAGAGCTGCCATAAAGTACACAAATTGGTTGGCTCAAAGAGCAGAAATTTATTTTCTCACAATTCTGGAGGCCAGGAGTCCAAGATCAAGGTGTCCGCAGGGTTGCTTTCTTCTGAGGCCTCTCTCCTCGTCTTATAGATGGCCACCTTCTCCCTGTGTCTTCACATGCTCTTCCTTCTGTGTGTGTTTGTGTCCTAATTCTCTTTTCTTATAGGGACACCAGTCATATTGGATGAGAGTCCACTTCAATGACTCATTTTAACTTAATGACCTATTTAAAGACCCTATCTTCAAATACAGTTACATTCTGAGGTATGGAGGTTAGGGCTTCAACCTATGAATTTGAGGAGAACATAATTCAGCTTCTAAAATGTAGTGGATAGAGTGTCTATGCAAATAGCATCCTCTACTTAATTATGATGGCAGAGTCTCCACTTGTCTGTAGCTTGAAGAAATAGAAAAGCATTAGCTTGTAGGATATTAAAATCACGATGGAGGAAACATGTGTCTCTTGAGTCCTTTGCCTGAATGCAACAACTTGCCTCAGAAGGCTCTGTTACTGATGAAAGCTATTTCTGCAATAGAAAGCCCTTGGTCCCCATTATTACCAGCAATGAAAATTATACCAAGGGTGCCCTGAGCTTCATGCCAAGCTCTGGATTGGACAGACCCTACCCCAAAACATCTATATTAGTACTATAGACTTTTATTTTATTCATGAAAAAACCAAAGAATCAATTCTGTCATAAGAGAAGTCTTCAGAAGATTTGATATCTATTTTCACCTAAGATTGGGATAGTAGAGAGGTGAGGATGGGAGCACAGAATTTTGAAAGCATGTTACAGGGACCTTAGAAATTATCTATATCTGTGTTTCCTAGACTTTTGGCATGGTACTCCAATAATTTTTAATAGAGGTGTCCCTAGGGTTTCTAATTTTTGCTTTGCCAAATATTGACATTAAAAAAACATAAAGGACATAGTAACAAAACATTTGAAGGACATAATCTCAGACCCAAAAGAGTCATTTAAATAGAATATCTAGCTTTATTAACAAGCAAAACAAACACAAAAACCAAAAGCTCTTCGCTTAAACATCCTGCCTCATACTGACAAGAACTTAGCCCTGGGTCAGGAACAGTCTTAGTGTTTGTGATCCTCACTGTTCTAGATCAGTGTTGTTCAGACTTTCCACAAAACCAATTTGAGAAACATTAAAACCAAAGTGAAATATTGCCACTTCAGGCTTTATCTTGGTGCCAACATACCTGTAGCAACTTTGACATGGAATTCTTTTTACAAATAAGAGCTCAATGGAGACAGGTCAAAAGGAATTAGAAACTATGATGGGGCTCGAATACAGCAAAAGACACATGTTTCCTCCCACTGTATATTTAAATTTGGCCCCGCCCATAAAAAGATTTGAACATTTCTACATATAGGCTAAAATAAGGCAAGTCGTTCAGAAAGGTTGGGAGTTGCTGTGGTCAGGAAGCAAATCAATGACTGATGAAACTAAAAAGGCTGAGTTTCTTTCACCCAACTACTTTCTTCTGCTTCAGTTCCTAATTCCTGCTTTCTCTCCAAAGTCTCAAACTTGTGCATCAGAACCATCTGGAGGACTTGTTAAATCCAGATTGCTGGGCCACTCACATCCAGAGTTTCTGATTATACAGATCAGAGTGGAGCCCCATAATTTGCATTGCTAATGAGTTCCCAAGTGATGCTGATGCTGCTGGCTGGAGGGTCACACTTTGAGAATCTTTGCTGTAATTCAGTCTGATAAGGGGAGCACCCATGGCCCAGTATTGAGAAGCAGAAAAGAGCAAGTGTGATGACGAGAAGTGCAGGGGACAGAAGGCAGAATGCAGACAAAGAAGCAACTCAGAGCAAGTTCAGAGAGATCCATGGATTTGGGAAAATGAGCAGATTACTTTTATACAATACTTCTTAAAGCATTTACTGTCTGAATTATGCTAGATGCTTTGAAAATAGACATTCATTATAACTTTAAAGACAAATGACTGCAAAAAAAATCTTAATTTGAAAGCACAGAACCCAGGCACTTTAAAATTTGGTACGCACACGTGATTTTCCATCAGCAGCTGTTAGGGGGATAATTAAGGATTAAATTTTCATTTAATCATTTTCAGCTATGAATATACTTTCCCACTCCCCAACCCCCACCCCAAGCCATTTGAAAGACAGAACTGAACCTCTAGCTCCAGGTCTTATCTTCGGAGAACAAATAGATTTACTTCAATTTTGTAAACTCATTAAAGTGATTTAAGAAATATTTCATTTAATTCCTTTTTCCTAAATTTAATTTTCATAGTGAATAGTTTTTTTTATCAGTGTTCTCATGTGCCTGAATGGATGAGGAAATTCTATTCCATGCCTAAAAAGAGATCTGAGTGAATCGTGTCTCGTTTGAATCCAAGGTTTGTTGGACATTGGTGGAAGTAGGCTCTAGGGAGAAATGAGGAGGTTTTGCAGCAGAATCACAAGACTGGAACACTAGAAGGGACCTAGAGGTCATCCAGTCCCACAGCTTCATTTTACAGGTGGGAAATCTGAGGTCCTGGGAAGAATCCTTGTGCCCAAGGTCACACAGGCAGGCAGTGTATTTCCTGAAACAATAACCCAGGTTGTCTCATTTAGAACCCTGGCGCTGTTGGCTGGATAAATTGTCATGTCCTCACTCTTCTGGTTTCGATGCAACATCCTGAGACTGAGGAGAGACACAAGAATGTGGAAGAGCTTGTAAGCAACCTGAAGACAGGCCCTGGGCATGTCTCAGTCACTCAGTATTTCCTGTACAAAGCCAGTGACAAAACACACTGTAGGCCACACGTATATTTTAATCAAATGAGCTGAGATGCTTAAAATTAGGAAAGGAGACCCGAGGGGAGGAGGAGAGAGGTGCAAATACAAACCATCCAACTACACAATTCAGCCAAGGTTTGGCTTCTATACACTGTGAAACATAAGACCTCAATTTTAATGCTTTGAAGGCCTGAAAGCAACTGACTGGATTTTGCTTTTTTTCTGGGAAATATCCACACTGCTTTGTCTCTCCCTTTGAGAAGAGAATACTCCTAGTTGAGTGTTTATTCCAGCAATCCAGGTGAAAATATGGGCAGGGCCTGAGCTGTCCACAGGGGCCTGGGTTTCATTCTGCTGAAGGCGGGTGTGGGCCAAGTTCTTGCTCTCCGTGGCTGCCCCAAGGAGGCTGATGATTCTGGCAGGCTTGAGCCAAACCTTGCCAAACCAGAGGGAAGGGCTTCCCACCGCTTCCCCGGGGCAGGCCTCGGCAGCCGCCCACATTCACTCCAATTGATTCCAGCTGCGTGGTGCCATGTGGCCAAGTCTTCTGCATTTGCAATGCTATCTGAAGGCAAAAGGGGGCTTCCATAAAAGTGCCTGAGAAGGGGCCAATCTCACCCCTGCTTATCCCCTTTGCCTCCACCTTAGCCATTTTGCTGATTCTGTCCCCACACTCTCTTCCACTGCTCACTTCTTTCCCATTCCTTCTCTTTTTATCTTTATCACTCCCCTTTCTTGTTTCCATTTTCCCCTCACACTGTGCCACCCTTTCTCTCTTTCTCTGCTTCTTTTTTGACTCTCCCTTTCTATCCACTCATCCTTTGTCCCCCTCTCCCTTGGCACCCTCTATCACCCTGATGTTTTCTCTTCCCATCCCTGGCTCACATTACCTCTAGCATCACATCAGAGTTAAGCTATAGTGCTCGCTCCTTATAATATGAGATCTTGGTTTTGCACAGCTGCAAAGAGCATCGAGCAAGACGAGTATTACCAGCACAGTCTCTTGTGGCCAAAAAGGAAGAGTGTGGGGCCAGCCCAGTGGTGCAGTGGTTAAGTGTGCACGTTCTGGTTCGGTGGCTCAGGGTTCACTGGTTCAGATCCTGGGTGCAGACCTACGCACTGCTTGTTAAGCCATGCTGTGGCAGATGTCCCACATATAAAGTAGGGGAAGATGGACACGGATGTTAGCTCAGGGCCAGTCTTCCTCAGCGAAAAAGAAGAGGATTGGCAGCAGATGTTAGCTCAGGGCTAATATTCCTCAAAAAAAAAAAAAAAAAGGGAAGAATGCATTTGTGTGTATTCAGTAGCTTTCTCTGGGCTCTCATTGTCCAGTATTCAAGAGCAGATCCTTAATTTGCTAGAGAATCACAGCCGAATCGTCAATTTGCTTTAAAACACTCTTGACTGAAGCCTTCTCAGAGCTCTGCCTCTGGTCGTGGTTTTGAAAGTGATTGCCTGTCATCTCAAAATGTTAGCGTAAACAGTAGGTCTGCTCAGCCTTATGCGTTTATTTTCCACAGTGGCATTTGCTAGGTCACGTGGTGCCCATTTAATTTCCACGACTGACATTCCACAGGTCTGAGATTTCATTCCTTTGAGAGTATTTCAAATACTTGTGGTTTTAACCAAGATGAAAAAAATATATATATTTAAAAGAGAAACGCATATGCCATCAGCCCCAAAACCCCATTCAGTGGTGTCTCCGGCAGTCTTGTGGGCAGCTTCTCTGCCCTTCAACTCTCAGATGCCTGCAGACACAGAAAGGGTAGGAAGGCCCAGACATCTGCTTTTCAGCGATCTTACAAGACTAAGCCCTTCAAATGGGCTCCAGCCTTTCATACTTTGGCATTCACTTCACTTTCGATTTCTAACACCTGGTTTGGTCTCACCCAAGGAAGAGCTGGGAGATGGTTCTATCCCGGGTTTCAGGACTCACTGTGCAGGAGGAGCCTGAACGGATGCCCATCCCACCCCTCAGGGTCTTTGATTTTCCTTGGTGAAGAGGCTGGTGGTTACTTTTAGCTAAAATTCCCTTGTTAGATTTCAGACAGTAGAGGACAGAGGAATAAATTCTTATTGAAGGATTTGGACTGTTGATCCCTCACTGGAAGTTAAAATAAACAGAAATAGTTAGATAAACTATGGCCGCTAACGAATGAAGTATCCAAGCTAGGGCCAGCCCAAAGCCACAACATAGGAAAAAAATGATTCCTCTACGTCACCTCTGTTTCAACCATCTCTTTGAGCTCTTTGAATTCCAGTGGAACCTGCCACTTTTCTATGATCTTCCAACTGCCTGTAGAGCTCCCTATAGGTGTGTCCTGCTGGAGTCAAGAATAGCTTTCTGCCACCTGCCTCTCCTTCTCTGTGACTCTTTCATGTCCATTGTCTCAGTCCCTCTTAGCCTGTCCTCTGCTAAGGAACCAACGAACTCCATTGAGTGAAGGCATCTTAACTAATCATGCTTCTGTGTTGCTCCTCTAGTGCAATCATTTCATTTTAACAAAGGGAAATTTACCGTTTGTAGAACTATCCTTAAGACAAATAGTGGAAAGTTCAGGTCCAACAGCAAGCTTTCTTTCACCAGTTGATGGCTGAAATAAGAACCTAATGGTGAGCAGCTTTTACTTCTCAAAACTACCTTTCTTGGCTATTTAGGGGAAGAAAGAGAAAAGGATGAAATCATAGGTATAACATGAATTAGGGCTTTGAGATGTCAGCACCGGAAAGGGCCTGAATGAAAGGCCACCCAAACATCACGGATACACCATGGGGTCCCTCAAAGCCTGAGGCTGTTGGTTTGCCAAACCCATGGAATGGCTGTGTGTCCTTTTACATGAACCAGTGTTGTTGTTTTCTTTAGATCACATGTTCCAATGTGGAAAAATTATGTTTGTTTACACACATAGCAACAATATTAGAAATTAAGTTTTGTCAGCTCCTGTTACCCTTACCTTCTTTCCTGACATCTCCAGCAGTGTTCTGCTAAAGGGCACATCTTCTAAAAAGGTGACATATGGTCAAGGTGGGTCTGTACAGAGACTGGCAATGATGACATATTTTCAAAGAGATGGAAGGGTGAACGTTAAGCTGATCACAGCATCCAGAGACATTGACCTTAAAATTGCCCGATAAAGTGGCAATTTGACTTATGAAATTAATTTTTCCAGGGATGATGGCAGCTGAAGAGTTTTAGATAAATTCATGTATAATAGGCTAAGCTAAATACTTAGTCTATCTTTTGTGTTTGCCAGTAGGTGAAACCCATATTCTTCAACACATTCCTTGTGGCCCTTTTGTCATTAGTGAGACTGAGAATGACACCATTTTAAACTCTCTCTTTTTAATAAAATTGCAGGTCAGCTGTTGGAGAGAAAAGTCAATATTTCAGTTGATTTTAACCTGTCAAGTAAAGAACTACTAATTACGTAAAAATATGCAAGCCATGTATTTGACAACTTTTTTAAAAAATCACTCACAATACAGTAAATATTTGCAATTGATTTTCTTGTTGCTGTGTAGCCTTAGTATTTATAAATTGGAGATTTCCCCCATTTCTTCACTCCCTTGGAATACATTCCTGGAAGTGTGCTTTGTGGAGGAAGTCTAAGATCACTGCCGTTACGTAGGAGCCAAGGGCCCCACGGCCAAGTATGTTTAGATAACCTAGTTGGTTTAAGTTAAATATATTTCTTTAAGGATTTCTCCTATGTTTCAATACTCATGTGCCTTTTTACATGTAAAATGCAGCAATTACTATATATTTGAACCAAAGAACCCCCTCTGTGAGGAATATCTTGCAGGACTAGTGTCCTCTGAATACACTTTGGGAAACACTGCTATAATAATAATAGTAGTAGTAACAACAACAGTGACAATAGCCACAACTACAACTAGCATTTCCTGAGCACGTATCACATGCAAGCACTGTTCTTAGTACTTGACCTGTCTCGACCCATATCATCCTCACCGCCATCCAATGAGAGGTACAGTGGTGACACCCAAGGCCTGAAGAGCATAAATAACATATCCAAGGTCACCAGCTGTTTCATTTGGAAGGTGTGATTTGTACAAGGTTGACTGACCCTACAGCTGGCACTCTTCACTCTTATATCGTGCTCCCACCACTCTTCTGTGACAGGAGGTTGACAATGGTAGAACACAGGGGCCATGAGCTTGAGTCCCACCAAGCTAGGAGCTTAGATGCCTAAGAGATGCCTCCATCTCACATATCAACCCTTATTACAACCCTTATTGGGTGTTTTTTAAATGTTTTATTTATTTATTTTTTTAAATTGCAGTAACATTGGATTATAACATTATATAGCTTTCGGATGTACATCATAATATATTTTGAATTCTGTGTATATTACATCATGTTCACCACCCAAAAACTAATTATAGTCCATCCCTTCACATGTAAGCCTAATCACCCCTTTTGCAACCCTTATTGTTAATAAACCCTTATTAAAGCATTGACAGATGTTAGCAGTAGAAGTATATGGTCAATATTATTATTTCCTAACTGAGGTATTCATTTTAACTTTTTATTGAAGTTACATTGGTTTATAATATTATATAAATTTCAGGTGTACATCAATATATTTCAACTTCTGTATAAACTGTATCTTGTTCATCACCAAAAGTCTGATTGCCATCTGTCATGGTACACATGTGCCCCTTTATCCCTTTTGCGCTCCTCCCATCCCCTTTCCCTTGGTAACCACCTGTTCTCTGTATCTAAGCATGTGTCTATTTTCCACAAATGAGTGACTAACTGAGGTATTTAAACCTCTGAAATCCTAGCACCAATAGAGAATACACTACAGCACACAATTTAGCACCTGATTCTATCTGTAAGTCTGGACAAGCTATACAAGTTTCAGCTTCACAACCAGACTGAAAGCTTCTGTGGTCAAGGCCCTTGTCTAACACTTCTTGCTGCAAATTCTATTGATCAACTGATTTGAATGGCATATTAATAACCTCCCTTTTATTCACTGCTCTAAAGTCTACTTTTGAGTGATAGCATCCACATGGCACATTTCAGTGTGTAAATGCTGTGACAAGTGCACAATTCCTTGATCCCCATGACAGCCCAGTGAGGGAGATGTGAATTATCTCTCCCTTTTCCAAAGATGATGAGGTATCTGATTTGATTAAGGTCATAGAGGAGACTTTGAAACTGACGGAACTGGGACTGGATGAAGGTCCTTCAAATCCAGACCTTGTGCTTCCCTCAGCTGCCTTGGTCTCCACGTCACCACAAATAGGGGAAGAGCCTCATTTAGAAGTTTTCATTCTCTTTGGAGTGTGTCCCTCCACACATACACACTGGCACACTCGCAGATGGGTGCAACTCACATTATGCTGCCTTCTAAACTCCTGCTCTTTTCTCAGAACAGAAGCCACAAGTCAGGCAAAGAAAGAAAGGAGGGGAGGTTCGGAGGACTTCAGTGCTAGTGTTTTATTCCCTTCTTTCCCCCTCCCAGAAGATGGGGAAGGACCCCTACCATTCTGGGACCCTTTTTAGGGTCAGGAGAGCAATCAAGCTTCTTGGAATCATGAACTATTTTCACTACTGAATCAAAGAGGCAAAACAGGAGGAAATAATATGTTGGAGAGAAATGACAACCAGGGGCAGGGGAGGGGCAGCCTTTGGATAATTCTCGCATACAATCATTGCTGTCTGCAAAAATGAAAGGAGTTTGCTGTGCACCCCGAGTCTATGGGACTTCATTTCATACAAATGGCTCCAAAGGAATGATCATAATGATAGCAACAGACCCAGGATTCCGACTTGGCTGCCTCGTGTTTGGCCAGAAATAATTTAGGAGTATGTAAGTGGAAGGAACACAAAGAGAAGGAAAGGTGAAGAGGAAAGATAAGAGTGATTCATAAATTGAAAGATGATATTTTTTTCTTCTATGGAATAATGCATTCAGAAAGCAAACAAGTACATCTTCAAGGGCACGGAAGAAGCGCTGCACTTTAGATATTGAAAATGGAAGCACCAAAAAGAATGCGGCCAAAATGCTTAACGAGGAGGGTAATATATTATTTCTTTAGTAATTGCCGAGCACTGAAGCTCAAGTTGACTGAAGATGTATTCTTGGAAACAGTAACAAAAGAATATAAAGAGATAATCTGGGAAAGTGGATGGCAAGGTTTTTTTTCTTTCTCCCAGACAAGAGGAAAGAGAAGGACAGAGCGCAAAGATGGAGTGTCGGGTGTGCTATTTCTGAGTTCATCTTCTCATGGGGTGCTGACAGAATGATTTTTGGCAGAGGGGGATGGGAGGAAAAGATGTCAAAAAGCTAACGACTCCCATAGCAAACTCTGACAGAGCTCAGGAAAGACCGGCTCGAGCACTAGAGAATTTTTCATTTTCTGATTTTGTTTAAATATACACAGATGACAAGTTGGCCCGAAGCAAAATTGTGAAGTAAGAGAACATTGGCTTCAGGGCCTTATGAATCAATCAATCATCAGATATTTATTGAGCGCCTCCTCTGCACAGGGCATTATGCTGAAGAAGCCAGAAGCATGAGGCGCACGCAGCCTTGCCCTCAAACAACCTACTGTTTAGTTAGGAAAGCACGAGGTGCTCCACCAGAGGAGTGCATTAGTGTTCTGAATAATGGCATGAAGCATCAGGAAAAACCATCTCAATGTTAAGAGCAAACACTATATAGCATTTGCCATATTGCAAGACAACTTTCAAAGCTTTACAAATGTTGCATTCTTTAATCCCACCCACAACTCTATGAGGTAGGCTCTGTCACTACTCTCATTTTGTGGCTGAGGAAATCATGACACAGCTAGTAAGTAGTGGCTTTAGGATGGGGACCACGCAACGTAACCCAGAGCCTGGGCTCTTCACCCCATCCATGCTGCTCCTCATAAAACTCTAGCACATACATGAAAGGCACTAAATGCAGTGGGAATTCTGAGTAAGGTGATGTCTCTGTCGTTGTTTTGGTCCAGACTCTCACTGTGTCCTTTGAACCTAACAATAGCTCTATGAGACAGAGAGGGGAAGGTCACTATTTATGCTCATTTCTACAGTAGAAATAATTGGGCAACTTTCTCAAGGTCTTATTGCCAAAAACAACAATTTGATGAAGTCAGAACTAGAATTAAGTTCTCCTCACTGCTAGTTAGAGCTTCCAACTCTTGGGGGAGGCGTATCACTTTCTAGTCTAAGCAGACAACCCAGTCCTGAGTACTTTTCACCTTATCATCATTCTTTCCTTCCAAACATTAACTGAGCATGTTGCTACAGGCTGGACATCAAGAAGAGAATGGAAAACAGGCAATACCAGCATGAGCCAGAAAGAGTGATTGACCCCTGAAACATTTATGTAGATTTTAAACTTTTTATTTTGTAATAATTTTAGACTTACAGAAAGGTTGCAAAACTGGTAGACAGGATTCCCATATATACTTCACCCAGTTTTCCGAAATGTTAACCCCTTGCCTAACCACAGCACAAATATCAAAACTGAGAGATTAACATTGGTATGATACTATAAACTGATGATAGACTTTATTTGGATTTCACTCATTTTTCCATTAATCTCCTTTTTCTGTTACAGGATCTGATCCAGTATCCTACATTGTATTTAGTTCTCATCTCTCTTGAATCTCCTCCAGTCTGTAACAATTCCTCAGCCTTCCTTTATTTTTCAGGACCTTGAAACTTTTGAAGAGTACTGGTCATTAATTTTGTAGACTGTTCTTCAATCTGGGTTTGTCTTATGTTTTCTCATGATTATCTTATGGTTATGCATTTTTGCTCAGAAATTTATCAAGGAAGTGATGTGTTCTTCTCAGTGTATCAGCCAGTGTTACATTATGTTGATATATTGATTTACTGGTGATATTAATCTTTATCACTTGGTTAAGTTGGTGTTTGATGAGTTGCTTCACTGTGAAGTTCTGTTTTTCCCCTTGAAATTTATAAACACCTTAGGGAGATATCTTGAGATTATACAAATATCCTGTTTCTCTTCAAACATTCCCCCACTAATTTTAGCACACATTGGGAGATCTTACCAGTAACAATTCTAATGTAATATTTTAATGATGATTTTCTATTTCCCTAATTTTTCTACATTTTTTAAGTAAAATTATTCTAGAAGGAAAAGCTGTTCCTTCTCCTACATTTATTCATTCAAATGCTTATGTGTATTAGTATGGACTCGTGGATGTCTGTTTTATCCTATTCTTCCAGATTTAGTCACTGAGATCTCTTTCAGGTTGGTTTCTGCACCATTTTCACATATCCACATCCTTTTTAAAGTACTTCTTTACTTTTTGTCATCACAATATGCCCCAGGCTCATCTTGTATTTTCTCTGACCTAGCTTTGGACTCAAAAAGGCTTTTCCAAAGAACCCTGACTCCTTTTATTGAAGAATGGCATTTAGAAACCAAGATCTGGGAACTAGGTGTGCTTATTGTCACTGTGATGTCATTGTTCCTACATCCTCTGGACAGGAAGAGCTTGCAAATATATGAATGGACATTAACCCATTCATACACATGCATCTATATTTATTTCTGTATCTTTCTATGTGTATATATATTAAAAAGCCATGAGTTCATACCAATAGCTTTGATTTTAATCCAACACCACAAGGTTCATTCTAGCCTTTCCTCTTTCCTTATTTATAATTTCATTTTCCAACAGTCAGAAAGAACAGATTTTTCCAACAGATTTTTCCAACAGATTTTTAGGTTTTTCCAACCTGACTCTGTTATCTACAATATATTTACTTATTTGTTCTAAACTAGAATGCACATGAAATAGTTTCATAATTACTAACTGATACCCTTTTGAGAAATAAATTTACTAACTATATCACAGCATTTGTATATAGTTCTTTTCATCTTTTGCCTTTACAGTATGGTTTTTGGGTTTTGAAAAACAGAAGTTCACATTTAGCTCTCAGTTGTAGTGTTCTCTGTATGGTCCACATCTCTTGTGGAGAGTTATATTCTAGAAACTTCACCTTAAGAGTGACATCAGCAAAGCAGAGACCATCCAGAAAAGGATGGCCAAGGTAGTGAGGAGTCTAGAAGTAAGGCATTTATTAACCGGGGAGTGGACCATCTCCTTGCATGCATCCGTATATTCATTCAATCATCGCTGGTCCATCTATCCATTAAAAAAGATTTATTTGGGGCATATAACACATGAGCTATCAGCAGCAAAGTCATAGAATTATTGGGACTAGATTAGAAATTGGAGAAAGGCAATTCTCTTCAAGCTTATGAATGTTTTTCATGTGGAATAAGCATCAGACTTTTTCTGACTAGCTCCATGGAGCCAAACCAAGACCAATGAGTAGAATTTAGAGTGAAGCAAATTTCCTTTAAATGTACGAAATAATTTTCTAATTCTTAGAATGGTCCAAGAATTGAATAGGCCATCTTATAGAGTTATGAATCTTCATTGCTGAAAACTTCTGTCACAGGCCAGAAAGTTGGACAGGAGGTCCCCTAAGGTCCTTTTGGAATCTAATTCTCTATGGTTTTATAACACAATCTTTAACACCCAGATATCCATTTGCTCTCTGTCTAACTCCTCTTTCATTTCATTTCAAAGGCACTTGGCTTGACAGAACACCACCAGAGATGGAAAACCTGCCCATGAATGACAGAGATTCTGTCATATTAAGAGAGAGAGAAAATTATAACTTGAACATTTTTAAGTGAATCATTTAGCAATAATTTAATATTTGCTGGCTAACAAAATGGTGTTTTAGGGGTCTGAGGAGAGAATAAACCAATTATTGGGGGAATAGACAAGGGTAATTCAAAAGCATATATCAGTGAATTGCACAGTCGTCACTGTTCCTGAAATTCATTTCAGGTCAACAAACATTATTGAGCACCTAATTTGTGCTGAGCACTGTTTGAGGTACAAGGGATATAGAAATTATCAAAAGAGACAAAATCCTTGCTATTTTGGAGCGTACAGTCTACGAAGCAGAGACAGACAATAAGTACAGCAGTTGATTAAAATATATAGTAGGTTAAAAGGGGTTATGTGAAATTGCTTTAAAAGAAAAAGGAAGGAGATCAGGTAGACCAGGAACCAAAGTAGGAGACTGTGCTATAAAATGAAGAGGTTAGTGTGGGTCTCCTTGAGAAGATGACTTTGACCACAGACTTACAGGAGGGGTGGAAGTCATTACTGCTGGCTCCTGGCCCGCTTCTGCTTCAGTGAGGGCATATAACCCATCCTGGGCAATGAGCTAAAAGAGGAAGTGACCCCATTCCATCTGGACTGGAGCATGTAATAACATTGAATTTGAGGAATTTGAGTATGAGTTCTGACAGGTTCATTTCCCAATCACATCTTACTGGCATCTGAGAAGGGGCAGGACTTGGCCATGCCCTCACAATTGTGGGGCTCTTTCTAGTCATTGGCTTTGCTCATATATCCTCACTCCTTTCATTTGTATTCTTTAAATTTCTGTTCAGATTGAATAAAATTCACTAAGTGTGGGACTAAGCTTCATAGCTATTATTTTCATAGAGAGTTCAACCAAAACTCCTTTTTTTAAAAAAAAAAAAAAGATATTACATATCAAACATACTTAAGAAAAAGAATAGTTTTAAGATCAGGTTATTCATACTTTCCTCATATCCTCACATGGCCATACTACTATGAAAAGCTCACTATATGGTAGAGGTTACCAGTTGGTATATGGTTATTCGTTGAGTACCCAACACCCTTCACAGACTGTCAGATTATGCATTCAAGCTATAAGTACACTAACTTTGTTACAGCTGAAGATCCACAATTTTATAGCTATGGCTGTTGGGCTGAATGCTGATTTGAGCAATTCTTGTTATAGGTCAGGGGTAAGGAATGTGGTGTGTGATTAAACAAATACCAGATGAACATCCTGTGTTTCTACAACATGTGAGAACATTGTCTTGTGAGTTCATGAGAGACGAGTCTGTGCAGTGACCAGGTCTCCCCAAACATGACACAAATTTGAAGGGTGACCAGGCAAACAATGTGTGCATTTATGTGGGTGCCTTTACGGAACTGGGAGATTCTCCAATTGTACTGGTGAGTGTGTTGCCCTTATTGACAACTTGTTTAGGAACATTTAGTATTTAGCGTTCTGCCAAAAATTCCAATGATTCAATTCTGTCTAAAATATTCTGACAATACGTACAGACACAGGCCTGCCCCCATAGGGTCACTTTTTCAAACATGAGATCTGTGGGCATGTCATAGGAGGTCTACTGAGATTTGATCCTCCTCATACAGCTGATTCTGCCTCCTCAGATCTCTTAGTCTCCATACTATATCACATCATTTGATAACTCTACAGCATTGTATGAGCTACCACCCTTCTCTCCTTATCCTCACTCTATTCTTCCTGACCCCAAGACGTGAAGATATTGTGTGCCATTCCACTGCGCTGTCATCCCTTTTAGACTCATGGCAGCCATTGTTGGAAGAACTAGGTACTTTTAAGAGGGTGAGCTAATCTATGCACCCAGCGAGCATTATCAACCCCCTACCATGTGCCAGTGCTAGGCACTAAGATACAACCATGAACTGGAAATGTTTTGATGTCAAAGAACATCAGAGCTATTGTTTCTAAAGTACTCTGCATCCTGTGAGTCACACTGTGACCATTTGTTTAATAAAGAGGACATTCCTTGGCAGGAATATGATCATCACTGTTAGGGAAGAGATAAAGAAACCAAAAGATGAAGGACAAGAGAGATGAGATATGTGGAACACTGGGCCAACCACGTCAAGGAGATGGAAAACAAAGGTACTAGGAGACTTGTCTTGAGAAATGATGAAATGAAACTGCTAAAGGCAGTGAGAGGGGAGAAATAAAAGTTGAGAGCAGGAAAAAACTTCCTGAGACAGAGAACACTTGGATTGCAAAGGTGTTTCCCAATGACTGGGATGGAAACCGGATTCCTAGCAGCATTTAAGACTAGACTAAACAGAACTCTAAAGAGATAAATTGTAGGGAGCAGTTTGTCATGGACTGAGGGATGGGCCTGTTTTGTGTTCTTCCAACTAAAATCCATGACTGTAAAAATTTTACTTTCTTGGGAATTTTTGTTGTTTTTAAAAGCCCTATAGCAAACATAGCCCAATGCTCACAATGCACCACTTGATCGTAAAATATCTTGCATTTGTCTCTGTTTTGTGCTCATTAATCTTACTGCCACATCCTCCCCTCAACTCCATAATCTCCAGGGAAGGGAGAGCATCAAAGTTTTCTTCTGTAAATCTCCCAGTAACTAGAACAAAGTTGAAGCAAATACCAAGTGCTCAATAAATATGTATTGATAAACTATGGGTTTATTTAACACAAATATCTGTCTAAGCCTTTGCTAGGAGGTGGTGAGTGTAAATATGTCTTTTCCTCAAAGTAGGAGAGAACTGGAAAAAAAAATCTAAGTAGTTAACTGTCCATATAAAAGTTAAATAGAAATGTTAAGCACTAATACATAATAATAATATACAGTATAAAAGATATCAAAAGCAACCTCTGATACATCCTAAATAAATAGTATGCTATCTCATAAGTAGAACTGCCGTAAGTTCATTGTTTCATAAACAGTTGGATTCAAAATGACAGATTTTGTCATATCTAAAGTGAAAAGCAACACTCCTGTTTATTTTTCCCTCCTTTGTCCTATTGTCTCTTTGGGAGAGAATCGTGATTATGTGAAGTCTAAATGCAGGACATATGATATATTTGGAGGCACACGTATGTAACTGTGAGCACTGTGGTGCAGTCTCAGGGGACAGCAAGCAGGTGGCAGCAGGTCCAGACTCCTGGCATTTCATCTGATAGGGTGGGCATAGGTAGGAACCAGGTAACCACCATGGGTCAGGCTGATCAAAGGCTAAGCTTCACACGACAGGCCAGGCTGGACGGTCAAGCCAGATCATGAGAGTAAAAGAAAAGGGCCATAGGCCAGCATATTAGAGCAGCAGAGGTGACAGGATCAAAGTGGAGGCACCAGTTGGAGTTCTGGTATGAGAG
Source organism: Equus caballus (assembly GCF_041296265.1). Classification (NCBI taxonomy): domain Eukaryota; kingdom Metazoa; phylum Chordata; class Mammalia; order Perissodactyla; family Equidae; genus Equus; species Equus caballus. Next base: position 72,821,774 of record NC_091691.1, read on the forward strand.
GAGAAGCTCTTCAGCATCAATTTGCCTCACTTTTTACTCTGTGTGTGTGTGTACAAGATGAGATGGGAGGAGGCTGAGGTCACTAGTAATGATCCTTGACAGAAGGAGGGAAGGGCCTGAAAGTGAGTCCTTCTTCCAGAAAGAGCCAAGTTTTACAGTGCCAAATCAAGATAAAATGTTGACAATGACCTGAGCCTGATTCCCAAGGGTCTGCCCTTTCATTTCTATTACTAGGGCCCTCATTACCCTGAAGCAGAAGAGATGGGTAGGATTTCAGATGTACTGGGAAGGTTCTTCTCATTCATTTGTGGCCGTGCCTAAAAGTCTTTCCTTTCATATAAGACTTTGTTTTAAAACGGATATGCCATTTAGGAGAATACAATAAGCTTTTAGCTGCTTTTGTACACAATAGGGGTGTTCTTCAAAGCTGCCAATTTGGGTTCAAAAGTAGAGGGCAGATATTGATAGGTGAGGTGTGCAGATGATGGTGCCAGTGCCCACGTCTTTGTATAGGGAGGATCTCACTACCAGGTAAAGAAGGCCAGCAATGCCTCTGCTCGAAAATCAAGCTGCACTTGCAGGGCTTAACCAAGTCAAAAGAGCAAAGCGAAAAGTAGTTCTTTCCAGGTCAAGCCAGCACTTCCCCGTAGGAAATACCCTCTGTTGTGTAGACATCTTAGTGGTTGGGCCAGTCCAGTTTTAGCTATCATTAGCAATGGTTGTTTTTTTTCTTTTCCCTTGGGAGTTGCTTCTGGAGTCTGAAAGATCATGCTAGCCTACATCCTAGAAAAAATCAGGAAATTTGTGACTTGAATGGAGACACAGGCTGATAGTTAACTGTAATTCATGACATTATGAAAAAGCATGCAGCAACTGAAAAGGGACTTTAAAAGTATCAGCAAAACGTGCAGTGATAAAAAACTACCTAAGCTAGCCACCGACTCCCTTTTAGGGAAGCTTAGACGTTAGATAAACTCTACACTGCTGAATCTGTCAGGAATCTTGCAGTTGCAAGTGTCAGAAAAACGGACCCAATTGGCTTAAATAAGAGTGATTTTTTTGTTCATATAACTGAATTGTCTAAGGGTTTCAAGCGCAAATGGATCAAGGAGTTCTAACAATATCATCAGAATGGGTTTTTCTCCATCCCTTCACTCTGCTTTGCTTTGTATTGATTTCATTTTCAGTAGGTCCATCCATTGCAGAAGTAAAATGATCGTCCAGGAGTTCCAGGCTTATATGCTAGCAACTGTAAGTTCAGCAGGAAAGAGAGAATGCCTCTATTACAGTAGTCCCACCAGAAGTCTTGTGACTGCCTCATTGGATCCGATTGGGTCACATTCTTATCCCTGAACCAATCTCACGGACAGGGCAATAAGATGTTGTGATTGGTCAGGTTTAAGTCACATTCCTCTCCCTGAAATTGAGGGTAAAATCAAGATACCACCCACACCACGGTGAATGAAATGGGTGAGCAGAGTATTTCTCAGGAGGAAAAGATTTCCTCTGTCAGATCCAGAGGGAATAGGTGGGGTGCTGCAGTAAAACCATCATACACCACTACACTCTAGATTCACCTTTTCTCTGATAATGTGTGTGTATGTGTGTGTTTGTGGTAAGTGGTGGCAAAGAGTAGGAAGGGGATGCACAAACATGTGAGCAGAGTAACTAGGTCTCCAAAGAAGTGTCTGGTAGTCTATAAAGCATGCATTAACAAGGAGCAAGATGTCGGCCAAGTAGAAAAAGCCAGATTCAGTGTGTTGGCATACATTTCCTTTGGGTGTAACAAAATCCTCAGCTCTTTTGGAAATTAAAACTTAACTGTGACTTCTGCAAGGTACTTTTCTTCTCTGGGCTTGGGGTAATCATCTGTAAAATGACATGGAAGGGTGAAGAGGATTTAGATCAACGGAACACTAAGCTTCCATTATGCTACAAATTTATGTCATATTTAATGTTTAATGAGTTTTATTTAATTTGAATTAAAATTCCATGACAGGACTAATGAGGATTACCTAATACAAGAAATACCTAATTTAAGAAAATGTAATATAATTCACCATTACTTCCCTATATTTTTGGATTCAATTTATGTGATAACGGACTTGCCAGGAGTCCCTTATATTGGTGATGGCGCAACCTAACTGACCAACAGTGGCACCCACAACTTTAAGGCCCTCTGAATAGTGCTCAGGGTGGAGGCCAGAGTGAACTGACCAGCTGTGATTTGGCTGGATACTTTCACCCGCGTTGACCTTTCTTGAGTTAATTCAGGAAAGGCGTATGTTGTTCTCATTAATGAGATTAAACATCTGGCTTAAAGAGAAAATTTTAGTCTGCTACCTGCCTAAAAAACAGAACTTAAACAATTTCTGAAGCTGAAGTCCTTTCTTCTCTTATATTATTGGAAGACTTTGGGGTCAAATGATGCCTTAGCCATTGTTTTCCCAGGCTAAGACCCAGCTATAGATCTTTTGTTACCTTTCCTCACAGCTGTAGTCCAAGTTTTCACAAGATCTGGGTTTTCCAAATGTCTGCTTTCTCCACAATTGTGAATGAAATATTTTACTAAACTGACTTTGTTCTTTAAGTAATCCACAGAGTAGGAAACCTGTGCTCTAGAAAATTCATTCTTTTTAGGGCAGGATGTCGCCAGTCAACAGATGTCCAAGGTGGGACCACAGTAGCCCAAAATAGTTAGGGCAATGTCCTCAGAAACAGATTCATGATTAATTTGTAGTAGTATTGCAGGTCTTGCCTGAGGGAGTCTGGCTCACTTAATTCTCCATGACTTCCTTGATAACTCAACTCACTTATCCTCTTGAACATCATTTACTGCTTCTTGAACACATCCCAGGCTCCCTTGAGAGTGTTATTCTTCGTGTGAGTTTCTCAAGCACAGCTCTTCCAAGGACAGTTTTTCCAGACTGGGTTCTCTGCCTGATGAATGCATTTAAAGGTCTCTTCCAGGGTGAAGCTGTAGAAATGCATTAACTAAATTCTCTTTCTTAAGCTTTCTTTAGTTATGATCTTTCCTTTTCTCATTTTAAGATTATGTTTCTCTGCAATACTTTATTAAAACATTGCAGAAGTTAGGGCCTGGACAGGGGTGGGAAAGTACTATTTTTCATGTTTCACAGAACACATGGTAGTTGTTCCACAGTTTTAGTGAATTTGTTATTGGATGAAAGTGAGCAATAATAAAAAAGTATGCATAAAGAATAGGAAGAAGAAACAAATACTTCTGAATTTTCTCTTATGTTTGTTTTTTTAAAAAATATATTTAAACCACCTTGGAAATAGTCAGGGAGTGTCATATTTGCTAAACTTATGTAAGACAAAAGCTTGTATGCATCTCTCATAATGGATATACATAGAATAAACTCAACAGGTGTTGAATGACTTGTTGAAAAAAGGTAATGGAGTAGATAGATTTGTGACAATGAGATAGTGTAATGATAGCAGGGTATAAAAGGAAGTGCACGAGATTTGGAAGAATCATAATTGTTTCCTCTTTTAAAGTGGGGGTGATTGTACCTATATGCTAGAGCTATTGCTAGCAATAAATGAGATAATATATGTTAAGAACTTAAAATGGTGCATGGCTACATTAGGTGATCCAAAAAAGTGATTTCTCTAGAGGTGCTATGCCTGAAATTACGCTTTTTATCACCAGGTGAAAGTCGTCTCATTAAAGGTAATAGACTCATTCATTCACTTCTTACTGAGTGATTATTTGTTTATTATTTACAGATAAAAATCCCTATCTTCATTGAGCTCACATTTCAGTAAGGAAGGTAGAGAAACTTTAAAAAATAAATACAACAGACATAGGTTGTGGATAAGTGCTAATAAGAAAAATAAAGCAGGTAAGAACAGAATAAAGCTGAAGAAGAAAGGTGCTATTTTTGACAGTGTTGTCAGGGAAGACCTCTTTGTGAAGATAACATTTAAGCAGAGACCTAAATCAAGAGGGGAAATGAGCTATAGCATATACCTAAGGGAAGAGTTATAGCTCCAGATGGTTATAACAGCAAGTGTGTAGGCCCAGAGGCTGTTTGGGGGCAGCGAGGAGACCTTCGGGTTTGGATGGAACTGTGTGAGGTGGAGTGTGTTGGGATATAGGGTCTGGGAGGCAGCTGGGGCTGATTATTTAGAGCTTTCTAGGCTGTGGTAAGGAGATTTTTCACAGTGGGCACACTTCATTTATTCATCCCTTTAGCAAGTTCACTACTGTGTGTAGATCAGAAACTGTGCTGATGCATCCAAAAGGATAAGATGACTCACAAAGACCTGACAGAAAGGCACTCCAAATTTTTCAGTGCAGTTACATGGTTATTGTGACAGAAGTCTGCACAAAGTGCAGAGGGAGCATAGAAGAGGTTCTGAAGTCCGAGGAGATCAAGACAGGCTTTCAGCTCTGAGAAGTGAGAATGTGTAGTTTTCTAGGCAGACAAAGATGTGAGGCGTAAGTCAGGCAGGATAAAAAGGTTAGGTAACAACAAGATGATATTAGTGAGCATAAGTTCAGGAATATAACTGGTGTCTAAGAAATAAGGAACGCCCACAATCCAGCCTGTGATTTTTTTTTTCAAACGTTGTATTCAACAAGTTTCAACAAGTATGTATTAGACATTACCTACCGATGTTAACATTGAGTTAGAATACCATTTGAAACAATTTTAAAATAAATTCTATTCCTAGGAACAGATTGGTGCCATCTGAATAACTGGATTATCATCAAGCGCTCTTGAGTTACACTTTATTTTATTGGTGTGCAACCACCCATGCAAGGCTGAATCATTGTACATTGTCTAGGACACCAATGGCATAAAAGTTGATGGCTAGATTTAACCTCCCACTCCATCCCTGGCTGTTTCACTGATATAACTTTAAAATGCCCTAAAAACTTAGAGTAGCACAAATGTATCATCTCCCTTAACCTCTCATTGCAGCTATCCAGTCATCTCAGGCAAAAACACTCCCCAGTTGACTCTACAAGAAGCCTCCTACACACCACTTGAATTTCCTTGCTGGATTAGAAATAAATAGCATCTAGCATCTTATATTGCAGCTTTGCCATATATTAGCTGTGTGATCTTGGATAAGAGACCACATTTTACAAACTGAAGAAGTCAAAGACTGTAAGATATATCTTTACTTCAAATATATTAAAATGTAAAAAAAACAAGAAAAAAGAAAGGCTAACACTGATTCTAAGATGGCATTAATGTTAAGATGCATATCCATTCCAGAATGTTATAATGTCAAAAATGTATTATTTACTTATTATTACTATTTTTTTTGCTAAGGAAGATTCACCTGGCTAACATCTGTGCCAATCTTCTTCTATTTTGTATGTGGCTCACCACCACCACATGGCTGCTGTCAGGTGCTGTGGTTCTGCACCCAGGAACCAAACCTGCGCCAACAAAGTGGAGTGCACCAAACTTAACCACTGGGCAATGGGGCCGGCCCCAAAAATATGTTTGTTTTAAAATCTATGAAATACATCCTTAGTTTTTCTAAGCCTCAGTTCCTACATAATAAGGTGTTGTGAAGATAAATAAGATAACACATGTAACACAAGATCTGATAGATTAGAGGCACATGCAGTGTGCATAGGGTTCAAAAAGTCTCCATCCTTTCTTATTCTCTTTTTTAAAGGGGCTTCCTTTTTCCCACCTTCTGAACACATTTAACATTTACAATTAACAGCCTGACATTATGGATTTCTCCCAATAAATACAACCTGGTCTTACAACATCTCCCCCTCCATGCCAGAACTGGCTCCCTATGATTGTCCACACAAGGAAGACTTTATCTATGAGGTCAAATTCAGATGGTTAGGGAGTTCCCCAAACATCCCTAAATTCTCTAATAACTATTACAACTCCATTGTTTAGTGAACACTGTAATTTATAAAGGGCTTTCTGTAGAAGCTTCCCATTGAAACACACAGTGCATGAGATGAATCAAAGACTTCCTTGTAGAATGGGGGTTTTTCTAATATTAATTCAGTGTCTCATTCATGTGTTTGGTGGGAAGAATAAGATTTCCTATTACGTCAGAGTTTCTCAACCTTGGCAGCGGTGAATTTAGGGGAGGATAATTTTTTGTTGTGGAGGCTGTCCTGTGCATACTATGATGTTAGCAGCATCCCTGGCCTCTGCTCACGAGATGCCACTAGTATCCCCCAACTGTCTCCAAATGTTGTGGGCAAAATTGCCTCAGTTGAGAACCACTGTGTTAGAGCATTGGAGGCAGGAATTCTGACTCACTGGACAGGTGGCTTGGGCAGGAAATAACAACATTGGCTCATCCACCTCACAGGGTCATTGTGATGGGCAAAGAGGAAAGAGCTCATGAAGTGCTGTACACATATTATCATTCTTCTCTTCCCCAAAATTGGAGGGCAATCCTTATTTTGCTTTTCTAAACAGCGTGTTTGCTGACTGATGCTTACCAATGCACAGTCACTATATGCAAGATGTGATGTAAAACACTTGGTATATTTTATCTCCCAACAGCCCCAAAAGACAGGCAACATGGGTACCCATTTCACAGATGGGAAACAGAGATATAGAGATGATACATAACTTGCCTGAGGCCACATGCAGGTGAGTAGTGGAGCTGAGATCTACAGCAGGCATTCTGACCCTGGAACCTGGCTCTGATCCATTTTGCAGGCTCTGTGGAAGGTTCATCTCTTCCTCAGCAAACATCTACTGGCCATCTGGTGGACAAGGTGTTGTGATGGGTATCCAATGATAAAAAAGAATGTGATGACAGCGGTAGCAGGTTATCTAGGATATTTTAGGATAATTATGAAGGAGCAATAGGAAGATCTTGAAATTTACCTACAATATTTTCCAGCAAAAGCACCTCACTTGAAACATTTATCATGAATTTATGTGCAAAGGTGGCTTCCTCAAATGGTCAGGCCCTCCTGATATGTCATTTTGATGGCTTAAAGTAAAAAAGGGATGAATTTAGTCAAAAAGCCTTTGTTTTGTTGTCAACCTGTGGGAAAGAAGTGACTTGACTGCGTTTTTCACTTTTAAACTGTTTTGTAGTGATCCACATATAATTTTAGTGTGGTCTTCTACTACTGAGGTTTTTTGGGAGGGGAGAAGCAATAATGTATGGTTTTACCTCTGTCTTATGCCATGAATGAATGAACTCAGCAGTACAAAACAGATTTATCCTTTTCCAGAAGAGTCAAAGTCTCTTCCATGATTACTTTCATCAAGGAGTTGATGACTTTTGAGGAATTTTGCTGTGCAAGGCTCTGAATGAAGGACCAAGAGCCTTTAGACACAGCCTCTGCCTGCCCTCAAGGGGCTTACGATCTTCCAAAAGCGCGCGCGCGCACACACACACACACACACACACACACACACACACACATATATATATATATATATATATATAAAGCTATCCGTGATAATAGAAGCTGTCATTGATTAAGAACCTGTGAGACGTTGAGAGACTTTTCATAAGTAACTTTAACACTATTGACATTTGGGGCCAGATAATTCTTTGTTGTGAAGGCTGTCATGGGCATTTAGGATATTTAGCAGCGTCCCTGGTCTCTACTGATTAGATGCCAGAATTAACCTCTCCTCCCACATCTGTGACAACCACAAATGCCTGCAGACACTGCCAAATGTCCCATAGGGGACGAAATCTCCCCTGGTTGAGAACCACTCATTTAGATGCAACAAACCTGCTATCATGCTGCAAATTTTTAACTCCAAAAACCAGGAAACAGGCTCCAAGAGAGTAACTAACTTGCCCAGGGGCACAGGGTTAATGAGGGGCAGAGGCAAGACTTAGGTGGGGTCTTGTTGATTTCAAGTGGAGTTATAACCACACCACCACACTGCTTGGTGGATGCTGAGGGCCCAGGATGTGCACTAAAGGAAATCAGAACAAGGACATCGCACCCACCGGAGGATGTTGTGCATGTGGGAGAAGGGGCCTCAGCGCAGACAGGTGGGATCAGACAGCAGCGCAGGACGGTCCAGGTTCAGGGGCATACAAGGGTTTGGAGAGGCTGTGGACAGGCTGGGAGGGGCAGGGGGATGGTTTGGTCCAAGCGAGTTGAAGCTACATAGTTGACAGTAATATTTCCACTACCAAGTGTTTAAGTGCTAGGGTCTCCAGTCTCTCAGGCCACAGTTTACAGTGCTTTTATACCCCTCCAGGCTCTAGTTTCCCTTCTGAGTAACATTTCTACGGGTCCTGGAAGAGGCACACTCTCTGTATGGCTGCCCCTAGTTGAGCTCTGCTCTCTGACCCTCAGCCCTCGTGGGAGGCATTTGTCATCAGGGTTTCCCTGCCCGGAGCACTAAGCAGGCCTGCCAGCTCCACAAACTGTGAAGAGAAATAAAGCGCTGGGAAGTGATGCTTATCTCCCCCATGGTCTAGCTTTTGGCCCCTACCTTTCCCTCCTTAATAATCCCCAAAGATGCAGACGTGGTAAATGCACTTCTGCCCTTCTCACCTCACCCCGCCACCAGCATCCCAGGCTCGCTGTGCCTTTATCTTCAACATCCCCTCCCTCCCCTCCTTCCGCTTCTGAGAAGGATTTCTGCGCAGGCTTGTCAATCTGTCATGGAGGTCTCCAGCCCCCACAACGCCCCACCACCCAGCACCTCCTTGGCTCTGTCCTGAACATCAGTCTGTGTCTGTCAAAACACTGACAGCGCTTCTCTCTGCTCAGAGAGCATCAGATCCCATCTGTACCGCAAACAGTCTTCCAGGTTTATTTTGCCTATCACTTCCGAACACTTGCTATTTAAATTCCAAATCATTTTTCTGGGGGTTAACAGTGTCCCTGCTATTCTTGGAGTTTACTCACTACATCTCCAACTTAGCCACCTTATTTGTATGCTCCTAGAATCATATATATACACACTTGCACACACACAAATATGCATCTGTACACATGCGTGTGCACACGCAGACACATAAGCAATGTCTTGCCCACACCGTCAAGGCCCATAAACTTCAGGCTGGGTTATCATTGGTCTATATGTTACATGAACAGCAAAATGTCTGAGATCATTCTGGCTTTCAAAGATCGTTTGAATTATTGAGGGGAGAAGAGATATGGACTAGTTTAGATATTTTTTGTTTGTTTCTTCAGGCTCTTTCCAACCAAAATTTAATTATGTGACTCTGTCAGTTGAAATATGTCAAGAATGCTTGTCATCATTCCCTCTTGCCTCTCTTAGATGCTAGGGGGAATTTAGAGGTATTTTTTGGTAAAACAAAACAAAACAAAACAAAAAAATCACGGCCATCATTTTCTCTACTTTTTAGTAGAAACAAGATCACTTGACAGCAGGGAGGTCTGTCTCTTTCAGGTGTGGGACTCCCTCACTAGAGTGTGAAACACTTCTAAGTCCAATGATACTGACATGAAGCCAAGAGTATAAAATAGAGAAGGAGCAGACAGTTTCGGCTCCAGGATCAGCAGTCAGCCTTGTTCGCCAGAGCTCTAGAGAGTGGGTCAGCCTCTGTCCTGCTCAAGCCCGGACCTCTGCCTGCTTCCGTCAGCATCCCTGTCCCCAGCTTGCTGCCTGCTCCTCTCCTATGTAGCTGCTCTCCCACCTGCACTTAAGCCTTCCTTCCTCTTTGAATCTGTGCCTGGAATGCTGAGTCCTAGCCAGCTCCATGTTGGTGCAGCTCACTGCCCTGTGGCAGTGAGAGCCATTGGGTCAAGGAGTTGGCAACATCAGGCTAATGCAGACAGAATGAGATGCTGAGACATTGCACCCGGGCCTGATTTCAGAGATGAGGCTTGAGAGCTGCTGCCAACTTCAGAAGAGAAGTCTACCCTGAATCATTTAGTGAAGTCTTGCTTGGAATGGCATGTGGGGAGTCCACCGTGAGTGAGAGAAGACCCAACAGCTGGGGTTCTTCTTTTTGGAGTTGTGAGGTGCTCAAGAGATAGACCCCAACTTAACTCTATAGTTTGTTTTCATCAAGTCTGGAGTAATTCCAAGGGTCAGGGGAAAGTCCCTCCTCTATTGTGGGCTCAACCAACATGAGAATCAAAGTTGTACCCTTCCACCACACTGTCCCAAGTTTTTCAAATCATGTCTTTCCATCCTTCTCGTAAAAGCCAACCAAAGGTCTCCTCAAAGAATCATCTAATTGAGGACACAGGCTTGTCAAAAGATAATGGGCTTCTGCCAGAAGGAAATGCCAAGGCCCAGGCTCCTCTACCCTGGGACATCTCCGTGTCTAGGAGACACCTCCCCTAGGTGTGTGAAGCTGGACAATGGGGCAAACCGTAAAGATGGGATTTCAAAATACAACAAGGCATCTCCCCGGTTTGCACGCCCTGGGCAGGGCCAATTTACACTAGTTGTAAGTTCTGCCTTCTTGTAGTTTCCCTTCCTTCATTCCATTCTTCCTTCCTTCCTTTCTTTATTCCTTCCTTCCGTCCTTCCTTCTTTCACCTTCTGTAAGGAAAATTTCCCTCCAACTTTAAGAAGATCACAAGAGAGAAGTTTCTGAACACTTCCAGTCTTCTTCTTATTAATAAAAGTGGAAGCTATTAAAACCTAATGTATCATCATCCAAAAGAAACCTGCAAATCAATAACACAGTCCATGATTCTGAAGCTCCTTAATATGATGTGTGTAATATTTTTAAATGTTGTTAAATCTGGCATATACGGCACTGCCTTCCTCAGACTTCTAAGATCTGTGTTCAGCAGGTTTCTGTTGTATTTTCTTCTTCCTCTTTCAATTCTCAGTTCATAAGAATATTTTTGGAACTTTTACTCATGTGAGGTTTCTCAGATGTGGAGATGTCCTCCGTGGTGGATTCTTGTCCTATACTCTCTCAAAACAACGAAACCGTATGAAATCACTCAAAAGTCCAGTAAGAAGCCACTAGCCACGTGTGACTATTGAGCACTTGAAATGTCCAAATTGAGATGTGCTGTCTTGTCTCCCATACTTGGATTTTCATCTTCCGCACCACTTGTGTCACAAATTCCCTCTGTTTCTCTTTTCTCAATTGGACCCTGACTGATACAAAACCTAAATAAAGGGAGAGATCAGCCAGGGATGGAGGAGATGACAAAATAGAAAATGAAGATCTGAGAGCTGGAAGAACCTCAAAAGTGATCAAGGGCATCCTTTAGACCAGAAGCATGCAAGTAAAATGGGAATGGCTTGCGAAAGGGAAGACGGAAAAGGAAAGAAAAATTCAGGAGAGGAGGCTAGCCCAGGGAAATGCTCAAATGTGGGAATTTGCAGGGTCTGTTCAGAAGATACAGAATAAACTGCCTGATGGGATGGGACGGTTTTTTGTTTTGTTTTGTTTTACGCAAACTTTTAATTCTGGAATATTTGGTGGGGGTGTCCAAAGTTTATAGAAAAGTTGCAAAGATAGTATAGAGATTTCTCATATACCTCTCCCCCAGCTTCCCCTCATATTAACACCTTACATAACTATAGTAACTTGAAAGATTTATTTTAAATGTGGAGGGTGATGTCTATTGATAGAATGGAAGCAGATTCTAGAGGATCTATATTAGTTTCCAAATTTTAGAATTAGAAAGGGTTTTGGAGATCTGTGATCTAATCTTTTCATTTTATGAGCTAAGAAACCCAATGCCCGGGGGAGCTCAGTGACTTTTATTCTCCCACTAAATATGAATTACAATCCAGGCCCTGAACTACAGTGCTGAGCTAAGGGTCACTTAGCTCGTTAGTGAAGAATTGAGAATAGAGAGAAATGCTTCCTTGCAATCCAGGGATCATTCCATCAGCCACTATGTTGTTCTTGGAGCAGATGGACTTGTCTGCTGAGAACAGGGAACCACAGTCAGAGTTTTATGCACAACAATTCTCAGGGCCAGGTTCTGTGCAGTTCTTTTCTTTAGGGTGCATGTGGGCCACCAAATGGGAGAATTACCAGCTGCCCCACGTTTCCTCAGAGCAGCGGTTCTCAACCTTGGCTGCCCACTGGAATCTCCTGGGAAGTCGAAAAATGCCAGTGCCTAGGCCCCACCTCTCATCTAACCGGTCTGGTTTGGAGCCTTGATATTGGTATTTTTTAAAAGCCCACCAGGTATTTTGGACACATATGACCAGGGTTGAGAACCAGACGTAGAGCATGCAGAAGTTGGCACATTGTGGTTTAACAGCTCCACCAGCTATTCTGGGGAGCTGACGGCTGATTCAAGTGTAAATTCCCATGTGCACTGTATTTGGTCAGGAGCCCTTCTGAGATTGGCCTTCCAAACTTCCTCAGAAATACTCAAGCTCTCATCTGGGCACTTCCCATTTGGCTTTGTCACTGATGGCATCCAATTGAATATCTCCTCTTTACTATGGTCCATTATTTTCATCTTTGTTTATGTAATCACATGGTCTTTTTATTTTTTAAAATATATTTTAATTAATTAATTAATTAATTATTACTTTTTTCTTTTTGAGGAAGATTAGCCCTGAGCTAACATCTGCTGCCAATCCTCCTCATTTTTGCTTAGGAAGACTGGCCCTGAGCTAACATCTGTGCCCATCTTCCTCTACTTTATATGTGGGATGCCTACCACAGCATGGCTTGCCAAGTGGCGCCATGTCCACATGCGGGATCTGAACCAGCGAACCCCGGGCCACCAAGAAGCGGAACGTGCAAACTTAAAGCCGCTGCACCACCGGGCCGGCTCCTCTTCTCTCCTTTATCAAAACTTTATTTGTAATTTCCCCTTTACATATAGTAAGTTCCAAGTTTTAGAATCCAAAAATTTGGTGATGGCAGAAACTAAGTGACCATATTTGCCCTCATTTTATAGAAGACTGAGGGAGAGGGCTCTTGTTCTGGGTTGAGCATTGCCCTTTCTCATCTCATTCCTCTCCCTCTCCGAAGCTGAGGGACTGAGAGAGTTTCCACTGTTTGCAAATCCCTCTTTTTTACTGGCATTCACAGTTCTAATGTATGCATGACTCTGTGTGTGTGTAGGGTCTATAATATACAGTACCTGTAAATGCTCGTAGATGTTATGGAAATGATGGAAGGGCTGTGCCAATCTCACAAACACAGAGCATGCATTATTCTAAGACTTTGGCTTTGCAAATGGGAACCTGTAAAAACAGCTGATAGATTTATGTTCATGTATTAAACCGACCCCCCAGCCCTCGTGTAAAATCAGGGTGACAACTGAATACATCACTGTTCCCGGCAGCTACCTGGGTGCACTCGTTACCCAGTGGAAAATGGGCCAGGCTTGTTCATTAGAACTCCCTTCTCCTAAGGAGAGCCATTTACACGCTGTCCCATTTAAAACAAACAAACCAATCCCATAGAGATTTAAAAGAAAACAGAAAGACCTTTTTCTTTATAGCCTCTGGAAGGTGGTGCATGTTACTCCTGTTTGCCTGTGTCTAAGCTGTCGTGGATGAAGGATAACCACACACCTGCTCAGAAGAGGGAATTCTTTCCTTGTGGGAGGAGGGATTACCTGTCAGCATTAATTAGAAAGAGGTAGAAGCTGGTAAATATTTTTGGGAGAAATTATTGCAACTTGCACAAACAGCATATTGATTGTCAGCCACGTCACCTCAGAGGAACAAAGGGATTGATTGGACTTGGGGTATGGTCCTGTGAAAGTAGCGTGCTGGTCAAGGCCCTGCAGGTGAGCCGCCACTCAGACACCTGGAGAGCAACAGCCCATGGTTCACAGTAAGGGAGCTCATTGTCAGACCACGAGGGGCTCATGGGGCCAGGGGAGAGAGGTTCTATCCTGAGCTTCTCTGCCTGTAGCTTTACTCCCTCAAATTCCAACACTGTGGAATTTCAGGGAGGGAAGAAGAGGCCACAAGGTGGCCATGAGAATCAGATGATCACTCCTCATTCTGCCGCACCTGTCCTCCTGCGCCCCCACTTCACTGGCTGTTCCAGACTTGCACCTTCCCTGGCTTTCTGACTCCTTGGCTTCTTGCCTGGGCTCCCTTCTTCCCATGGGTGCCCTCTTTGCTCTGATGAGCCATTTGAGCAGCACCTCCTTCTTGGGCCTTCTCCAGACACCACAGAGTACTCTCTCTCTGGTCTGACACCATCAGCCATGGGTAAACATGGTCTTTCCGAGCCCCAAGGGATCCACACTGGCCTAACTAGCCCTGGCCAACCTTAACCCTAGGGGGCAGTGGGCCCTCCTGAATTCTGCTAAGAGAAGGCGAACTGCCCCCCAGTCCCGCCCCTCTTTGTCTCTGGCCCAGGGGCTTTGAGCAAGTTACTTTAGTTGTGTGTGACTTCTTTTCTCCTCTCTAAACAGGGGCACCATGGGAGCAACCGTTCTTAGTCACAGAAATATTTAGTTCACAGGGTAGCTGTGAGGTAAAAACGAGAAGAAGAAAGTGAAAGAACTTGGCAGATACAAAGCTCTTCACTGGGGCAAATGGTGCATTTGTTGATTCTGACCCTCCTTCTTCTCAGGCCTGTTTTCCTGGATCTCTGGTGGGCTTAGAAGTAGGATGAGTTGCTGAAAACCTAAACCAAACGCTGTGATCCTCCCAGTGATTAACCTTGCGCATCGGGATCAATTCTACTTGTTGATGCGTGAGCTGCCTCGCCCCAGACCCGTGAACAAATCAATGTCCTGTCAGGCTCCCTGCTCCACCCCCAGTGGGTCAGAGGAGGGGATGGTGAGAATAACAGCATTCACTTGGAGGTGTAGTTTACTAGCCCTGGCTGAGGAAGGGTCCCTGGGCCAGTGCCTGCCCCTCCAGACACCTCTGTTCCAGTAGCTGCTCAGGTAGCTTCTGGAGAGAGGTGGGGCAGGCATGGTATCCTCACCAACAATTTCTAGCTTCTCCATGTGGCATTAGCTACCAGATACGTAATATACGCTGAGCCTCAAAAAGAGAACAGATGTTTGAGGAAACTGAAACCCACATCGATTAAGGAGCTACAGAAATGGGGAGAACAATAGTCCCCTCCTCATAACCATTTTGAGTGCTGACTGAGATCATTCTTAAGTAACTGACACAAAATAATCTGTGAGTACAGACAGGCTGCCCTTTCCCTCTTCTACGCATTTGATTGTGTCATTCTCACCTGGCCCCCACCTCTCACCTCCAAGGGGATATGTGGAGACTGAGAATTTACTTGCGGTTCCTGTGGGGGTGAACCCACCTACACACAGTAAGAGCATATTCCACTAACTCATGCTAAACTGAAATAAGAGTCCTGGGGCTTGCTAACCCAGGATCTCACCGGCCTGTGCAGGCCTTGAGAACCATCAAACCAGACCCAAGCCCTGAGCAAGCAGGTGCCCGGGATACCTGCTGGTCACTCTCAGCCACCTCAACAAGAGCACCCATCTTCCTTCCATGGGGGAGTATCGGCAAGGACTTGGTATACTGCTTATCATGCTTTAATCACTGCATCCATCTCTCTTTCATCACATTCTATTGCTTAATTTCTTGTCAATTTAAAAAATCTTTTAACCTATGTTTTTTAACCTGGTGGGTGCCCCATCAGCCCGAGGGAGGAGGCAGCAAGGATGCTCCTGGAAGACTTAAGCAAAGGAGAACAGATGCCTACTCCCCACCTGCACCCCCCGCAGCGGTCCTTCAAGCCTCCTAGGGGAGCTGGCATGTAATTAAAATTACATACCTTGGAACTTCCTATGGCACAGATATCTATCCATTAATAATAAGAAGGTGACAGTCCTATTATTTTAACCCCCCAAAACTGATAAACTGTACTGAACCACAGACCCAATGTTCTTCACTTTCTCCCCATTCCCTGGCCAGGACACTTAGGAGTCCTGCTGTAGGTTCAGTTTGGCTCAATTTCTGAAATATACTCTATATCTTCAAATGAAAAACTCCTCCAGTATCATCTGTGTCCCCTGTCTAGCCTAGGCACGCCTATTTACCCTAAAAGCATCCTTCCCCCAGGGCTGCGTGGAGGGGAAGCAGGGGTATGTTAACTCACAAAGAGCCTCCATGGAGAGGTGCCAGGGTACCATTCAAGGAAGGGATTGTGTTGTCTTTTAACATCATTTAAATGGTCAGTCTCAAAGTCAGAGGCAAGATCGGAAGAACCTGAGAGGACCACACCATGACCCGATGAATGAGTTGTTTATACCGAAAGAGAGAAATACAGTATGCATGGAGAGGCTGACAAAATGGACAGATTCAATGGATTCTTGCTAATAACTTTGACAGGCCTTCAACTGCCAAGATCCCATCTGTGGCTGATCTTCCCTCCTCCCCTCAACCTTTAAAAGTTTTCACCACACTATTTTAAGCTCACATTGTTAAAACCAAGGCCAACTAAATTTCTCCTGAGATTTCTTGGCTTTGTGTGGCTGTAGGTTTCTCAGAGGCTTTTGCTGGGGTTCTGCTCCTGGGTGAGGCCAGGATATGCTGCAGGGAACAGGGAGAAAATGAATTAGCTCTGCCCTTGGCAGTGGGAAGAATATTGGTCAGGAGATGTGGGTTCTCTTGCTGCTGTGATCCTGAGAACGAGACATTAGAACTGCTCTGTCCAGCACAGTAGCCAGCAGCCCCATGTGGCTACTGACCCCTTGCAAAAGACCCAGTCCCCATTGAGATCTGCTGGAGGTGCAAAATACACACTGACTTTCAGAGACTTGGCACTGAAAAAAAAGTGTATAAAATATCTCATTGATAAATTTTATATTGACTACACATTGAAATGGTTCTATTTTGGAAATACTAGGTTAAACAAAATATGTTATTAATTTCATCTGTATATTTTTACATTTTTAATGTGGCTACAAGAAAATTTAGAATTTCACCCGTGGCTTGTGTTATATTTTTATGGGACTGCACTACCCTAGACAAACCTGTTCAGCTTCCCTGTTTGGTAAAATTAAGTGCCTTAGAGACTGCCTCCAATGATCAGTATTTTCCTTACATGTGCTCTATCCTCCAAGGTTCACTGCCTTCTTTGCTATTTTAAAAATGATTCCCCTGCATGATCAATGAATGTTAAAGAATTATTGAATACAAAACATCTGTCATGTAGGTCACATGTTGGCATCCAGATGCTGTAAAGATATCAAAAAAAACATGTCCTGCCCTCAAGCAGCAAAGGCTAGGATGAAGATATAAGACATGGAAACACAAAACAACCACTAATGATATAAAGGCAGGTGTGATTAACTGCCAAATTAGTTTTTTCTCGCAATATTGTATGTGTAAGGCTTTAATAGGTCCAGAGTGCTTCAAATTGGGAGGCTATTTCTGGTGGGGAGGGCCAGTGAGAACGAAGCAAAGATGAGACTATTATTTCTCATTCTCCCATAATATGATCCTGATGGGGAATGATGAGTGGGCATGAGTGAGCTAAATGTGTTATGGGTAACAGAAAATGCCTCGGAGCCATTATCTTTCTCTCTAAAGACTGTTTCCCCTACTTTTTTCCGAGTGAGTTGGGAAACTTGGGTGGTGCTCACCATTGCTTCTGGTTACTCAGAACCTCAGCCATTTTCTCTAAACCTCCAAGTGTGGGAAGCTGGCGATGATGTGAGTCTCCCTGAGGCAATGAGGGATTACAGTAGAGGATTCTGACAACAAAGAACAGTAAAGATATCAGGCATCCTTCACTCTTCAAGGAGAGGGAGAAAGGAGTGGTTCAACACCACTTCTTGGCACACCGGGGGCCTCCCAGTCTGTTCTGTGACCTTCCTTTCCCCACTCCACCCACAGACAAATGCCCCCTCAGCAAATGTGACCATAGCATTTCATGAAGCTCGCATAGGAGTTGTGGTGATGAATCAATGGAACTGTCATGCTATTTTGGGTTCCTCTAGGGGAAAAAAAGAAGAAAAAAAACACCTTTGGAGAAAACTACAGACTGGCCACGTCCTCTCTCTCCTTCAAAGTTCTCCTCCCAGCTAATTCAGAAAATAACGTTGCAGAGGTTGCCATCTTGGTGTGTGTGGTGTTTTTAAATCCCTTCTAAATGGCTAAGAAGGCAATTCTTTTCAGGCATTTGCTTTCTGCAGCCCTCCCCTTTCCTGGCAGAGACAGTGTATGCACTCTATTAGAGCATTTTTTTCTACATATAATGGCACCAATTAAATTACCTTGCAGCCCGACCTTAATCTGGCAGGAATGATTATTCCATGAAACAGTTAGGGCTCTAATTGACATGAAGTGCCTGCAAAATATGTCTTTTGCAGCAACCCCTGTCAAAGTCACATTGATATGCTAATCCCTATAGCTGGCAGAATCACTTCATAAAGAGAGACATTGAAAATTGAATTATTTCAATTTCAGTACCTAGGAATCTAGTGATCTGTCTGTATATGTAACTAAGTAGGTGCAATACTTTATATGGGTAAACAGCTGTACCAGGATGTTGCCATGGAAACCGCTTGACTCATGGCAGTTGTGTTAGTGATGAAGTCATTAGCAGTGTGAAATGTACTTTGAGGTTGTCAAGTGTAACACTCCAGGAATATTTCAGTGGTATTAGTGCAGCCTTTTCATTTACATAATTTAGGCTTTCACACATGATCTCATTATGGTGCAAGAAAGGAGCGGATTGTGGGGGCAATTGTACCCAAACCAAATGAATCTCCATTATACCATTCATTATTATTCTTTCTCCTGAAATAGGGCCCCCCAAATAAGTCTTTTGGGAAATTGATAACTCTTGGAACAATGACTTTGAGAAACCCTGTTGACGGTGGCACAGGATGGGCTAGCCTACATGTCTCCTATGCTCTTAGAAACCATTGACGATATTGAGGCGGCTTCTCTTCAGATGCATCAGTTATTTTTGTTCTGATGTATCATTAACCTCTAAATTAGGAAGTAAAACTTTAAAGTCACAAGATTCATTTTTTAACAAATATCCAAGTGGGCGTCGCCCCCTTTCAGGTACATCCCCAGAGGCTTCTTAACAATCCCAATGATGATGTGATGTGCAGTGTTAGTGAATTTCAAGTTTAGAAATTGTCCTCCAAGTCAAATTATAAGCTCTGTTGCTTGGTCCCCCCTAAATATGACTCATATTTTGGGTCTCCAGAATCAGTTCCGAATGATTTCTGGCTGTTTCACAAAACAGATCACCCTGAATCAGGCTCTGAACATTCCTCCAAAAGGAGAATTCTAGGCATATTTTAAGCAGTGATTACATCATTAAAGTAAACAGACAACTTCCCATGGGGAAAACATGAAAACCACTCAGATGTGTGAGTTTAGGTGTATGAGTTTATAGCGACATCTCAGTTTTTAGTTTGGTATTCTATTTTTTTCATCTATTCATTCATCAAATATTTATTGAGTATCAATAAAGTACACCAGGAAGTGTGCTAGGAGGTAGGGATAAAGTGATATATAACAGACACAGCCCCTGTCTTCATGAAGCTTAATCTAATGAGAAAGTAATATTCTTAAATATGTATAGGCTATTATAAGAACCAGAAATGAGGAGAGAGACTAAAGGGAGGTGCCTTATTTAGATTGGAGGGATTAAGCAAGGCCCTCTGGAGAAATGCCATTTAAGCTGAGACTGGAGGGAGGAGGGGTGAGCCTGGGGGAGTGAGAGGAAGCACACTTCACACAGAAGGAGACAACTCATGAGAGACACTGAGGCCAGAGGAGTCTGCCGGGCTGAAGGAATTTAAAGAAAGTGGGTGTGGTCAAGGGATGAGTTCACCCTAGACCTCACTTTTGGTGGGAAGAATAGATGTCGTCTGAAAAGGGTCATTGTGTTTACCATTTCCAAGTGTGTGGTGATTTACCAAAGAATGCCATCCACATAAGATGAGAATCTTGACATTTTTCAGAAATTTGAATATTTTTCAAAATCTCGAATAGCCAGACATTGTCATTCCTGCTTTTCCCTTGTATATAATGAGTTCTCATGCAGATATTAAATATTTACTCAAGGAAGTAATTTATAGCCTATGCCATAGAGTCTGCTGTAATTTCTTTGTCTTCCCTTGGCTTCTAAATACAGTTACTTTCTAATGAAATTGCCCTACACTTTGCACATCCTTTGGCAATGAAGGCTGTGAATTAATATTAGTACTATTGAAATTAGTGTACCCGTTGCTGTTCCTATTCAATTGTAAGAGGTTTAAGGACAGGGACAAGCTGTATTTGTTTTGCATCCCCCTCAATTATCTTTTAGAACTATACTCTATAGATATTGTAGAAGTTTCTGGAAGAAATGTATGAAAGGTAACTAATATGACATGCCTTGGGCCCTATAAAATTCTTAAGTGCCTAATAACTAACCTAAACTGTTTTCTGGAGAGGAATTTTGCAAAGGTTAATAGGAGTAACTTGAAAATGATTTCCATGGTCAATATATTTGGCTACATAATATAACACCTTCAGGAAGACATATAATGCATATTGGCATCTTACAAGCCTACTTTAAAGATCATACTTGACTTTGTTTAACCCTCAATTCTCAAGCTCAGTTGATCATGGACCTTCCTCCACTCCTTACTACATTTTTTGCCAAATATATCTCAGCAGCTGTGAAATGCAGTTTGGGGAACCCAGTTCATTTTCAAATGAAAATGCCCAGCGCCTTTTTCAAAACATTTGAAATATACATACTCAATTTTTTAGTTTTTGAAAGTGTATAAAATTCTTTAGTTAAAGCGAATCCTCAATAAACCATAAAACTCATCCTTTCGTTCCTTACTCATTGGTCAAACATACGTTGATTACCTCCAGTGGACTGGTAGTATGCTTGGAACTCATAGTTCAAAGGAAGCAACTAAAAAGAAGTCGCACTCGGGCAGAGCAACGTGGTAAGTGGTGATGGAGCTTATCCCAAGGCCAGTCCTGGCACAGAAGTGCAAGCCTCTCCCATTCTATTTCAGACCAATGGGGAATTGTGAGATATAAGCCAATGATGGGCCATTTATTTTTCAACTTGGTTCCACATCGTCTATTTATTCGACATATTTTCTAGGAGTAGGAAAACTCCCATGGAAAATGCTCCCAGCCCTCTAAGTCCCTTGATGCTCCACTTGCAGTGGCAGTAGTGATTGGACTGTGATGGGCATCATTACAGGTTGTCATACGGCTGCCCAAGATCATCATCAAGAAGCTATCCATCCTCTTCACAGCTCTGAGCTTCCTACATCTGAAAAGGAGAACTAGGAAAGAGCCCATTACAAACATTTTCCTCGATGTGTTTCCTTAGAAAAGGTCAGGGCACAGTCACTGCTGGATAAGAATGAGCACATTTCTCGGAAGCAATCCCAATCCTTTCCATCAGTCCTCCCAGTGAGGCATGTCATGTTCCGTCCATTTTTACAAGCCTTATCTATCCACAGCCTGCCTTTTCACTTTGATAACTGATTTCTGCACCATTAATCGCGTTGGCTATGGGAACCATCTGAAGGGCCGCCGAAGTGGGCGAAACACCAGATTTACACTTTTCCTCTCTGGTGTCTTTTATCACAGAAATACTTTGTTAGATCTTGACTTTAGCTATACAACCATGGGCACTGAGTTTGCCCATCTGCAGAATGGGAATAACAATTAATACTGACCTCAAGGGGCTGTTAGGAACATAAATAAGATAACAGAAGGAAGACCCTTGGCAGAGGGTTCTAACACTAAGTACTCAAAGAATGTTAGCTTTTTTTTTTTTAGTTTTATTATTTCTTAGGACTCTTTGTCAAAGGCAAGGCTGGAATTAATTTTTGAAATCTTGCCTTCTATTTGAATTAAGCAACGCTTCAGTAAGCACTAGACATGTAATTTAGCAAATGTTTGTTAATTACCCATGCTATGCAAGGCTTTGCACAGGGCTTTGGGTAAATAAAGGTAGACAGAATAGGAATCCTGCCTCCAAAGGGAAGTACTGTGGAGTGAAGGACCTCAGAGCTCACTACGTGTGCAGCCCCGTGCCAGGTCCTGGGATGGGACAGAATAGGTACAAATGTAGAAAAAAAGGGTCCTTGTCTTCCATGGATCCTATAACTTTGCTACTATACAGAAACATCAGCTTGTTATGCAGGTAGTGAGTTAAGTTGGGATATAATTAGACACCCAATCGACAGAAGTGTTTCTGTGGCATTAAGCAGAGAACCAGATGTGAAGCTAACCTGGCTACAACATCAATCACCTAGGGATTCATCTGGTATCTCAGGATTAGTTCAACCAGGGTCTTGGTCCTGTCACCTTTCCAGGTGGCCACTCCAAACTACCTGCTGGATCAGGGAGTCAACCTTCCCTCTGGAATTTTACCGTTGGGTCCATCCATTGCAAGTAACTGTATTCTCCTGCTAGGCACCTCCAACCAGCCCTCCAGGCCCATTGATAGGAGTAGATATTCCCCAGGCTCTGTTTTTAGGGGAGGTGAGGGAGCATTGTTTCTGAAGAGTGGTGGTCTCCACTTCCCTAGTTTAGAGAGAAATGTAAGACAACTTCTTTTCTGAATGTATTTTTCCCAGGGTAACCATCATAAAAGTGTCTGTCTCTGTTGGCTGAGAGATTTTTCTCCTTTTCAAATATCCTATTGTTCTTTTCATGTTTATTGTTTCCTTTATGCCTCTTTGATAGCTTCTTTTGGAGGCCTTGTAAGATATTTTGATACTGTGGAAGGAAGGCAGATGTGAGAACCTCTATTATTCTGCCTCTTATTTTGATTTAAAGTTACATGCTCCCCTATGGAAGAAAACAATAAAATACAGCACTGGAAGAAGGAAAGAATGTGGGAAGATGAATAGGAACTTGCTTCATTGGAGAATGAAAGAAGAAGATATTGGGCATAATAATCAATGCAAGAGATCATGAGGGATATTCAGATAATCTATTAACCTGATAATAATCGCCTTGTTAGAAGACTGTATTTCTTGAAAGTGCAGCAACTATTGAAAGATGGTCTAAAACTGTGGTTTCTCTCTATATGTTGTCTAATTCAGTGTAATCACCGTCTTTTATGTATTAATTACAGCTTAGCTTTGCAATTGGGATGAACGGAAGAGCTGACATCCAATCAGGCCAGATTTGATTAGCATTCTTTGACAGGACTCTTATCCAGGATGGCACTTCGAATCTCACATCCTCTAAGGATGAATGTGGATGAGAGCATTTTGCTGGTAATCGTGTGCAGGGCAGCACATCAGGCCGGGATGCTCCATGTGGAAGTTACCCACAGTGGAAGAGACAGCAGAGTTCGAGGAAGGCTTAGTACTCATCCCTGCTCTATTACCTGTAGCTATGGATTTGGGTCAAGCCACTGAACTTTCCTGAGTCTCAGTGCTTAACCTACAAAATGTGAGTAAATATAGTCACTCTGTTGACCCAACAGGATTATTTGAAGGATTCAGTGGGATGATATACATGAAGGTGCATCTTGTAAATTTTAAACTGCTAAACAAGTGTTAATGTCAGTCCCTGAATGATCAGTGATACCACTCCCTCCTGGCCGAATAGCTGCATCTTAGCTAGTCTTCCTCAAGGGCCAGGTTAGGTGTTTCTGTACAGAAACAGGCACTCAACCCATGGGACTTTCTGAACAGCCTGGCTGCCCGGCATGGGCATCACCCTGAAGGAGAGAGTTTACAATCCCATTTAGGACACAGATAAAATGTGACAAGCCACTCATTCAAAAGGTCAAAATAAGTTCACTTTAAAGACAAGGAGGCATTTTATACTCTGTGCCTTTGTCTCCATTTTAAAAGTAAGTGGAAAAATCCTTCAAAGATGAATTTACTTAATCAAGCCGCAGTTGGAGCCATGAAAAACCTATAATCATAATATAATATCTTCTGAATATTTATTACTTTTAAGCGGACATACGCATCATTTCTTTTATTCCTCACATCATTCTCTATAAAGTAGCAGGAGAGATAATTTAAGATTTCGGAAGATGTGTTGTAGGACCATTTGTCGGAGGCCAGCCCTGTAGTTGGTGGAGCAGCACTGGGAAAGCAGGTCATGCAGGGCAGTGCTTGTTGCTCTTACTTAGAGGAAAGGCTAATGAAATGCCCATTTATTTAAAGTGGTTTGTTTTGTTTCCCCTTGATGCAAATATGACAGTGTAGCGTGCAAAAATCTACTGGGAGCCCAGGCTACACTGATCCAAGGGCAACATCAAGAGCAAGCATGGAGTTAAGACCTGTTTACTCTACTGATCAAATCATTTCAAAATGGGATTTCCTTTTCCTAAGGCGCCTTCAGCTCACCTTCTACTCCCAGCCTTTGCCCCTGGAGCTTCATTTTTCTTCCTCTTGTTTAGATAGTAAACCTGATCAAAGACCATCTGTCTGTGACTTTCAACTGAGGTTAGCACGTGTCAGAGAGTCATTAATGTTTGATTGTCTCTTAACATCATTTTAATTATGAAAACTGCAATTTAAATAAAAATGCCCAATTTAAATCTCTCCCAAAGTCAGTCTCCTGTGTGGTTCTCTGTGAGAGAAGGAAGGAGGATTCACTGACCTAATTCAATGGGAAGAGGGTGAGATCTTATACCCCCAAAGACCGGGTTTCCTTGCTTTTTAATATGACAGTGACATCTGTCTCATTGTCAACTAAGAAACAATTCTCCAAGTTTTTGATTTTAAAGACACCATCTGAAGCTGAGTTACTTGACCCCTTGGTTGAAGAGCCATTGTTTAGGCGTGAAAAAATTCAGAGTAACTGATAAAGCTTATCACAAGCTTTTTGGCTAAAAGGTAGTTTTGTTTTACAAATTAGACTCTTTGACACATTAGAAAGTCAGTAAACGAGATATGGCATTCAGCCTGGGTTCTGAATGGACAATGTTCAGGGGAGATAGCTCAGCTTCTAATACATCAACCAGTGGGGCACATTTGAGTGCTATTGTCGTTGCTGATGACGTCAAGCTGCTGCTAGTAACTGAGAATCCCTTTCTCTTTAGAGGGTTTCCAGCGTTCTGTGCAACTGTCTAATATTCTACATTAAGACCGGGAATTAGGAAGCAACTCTTTACATGCCAGGTTGACTGTTGCCTTCTCAGGGTCTTTGCTATTGTCTTGATTGTCATGATGTAGATTAGATTCCAGGAAAAGCTAGTGGCATTCATACACACGCGCACGTGGGCGCGCGAGCACACACACACACACACACACACACACTACCTTAAAATGCATCTGAGGAAGAAGGCAGCAGCATAAAAGTCCCCTCTGCTGCCCCTTCCTTATCACAAGTCCTGGCCTCAGAGAGTCGGTTTCCAATACTTGTGTCTTCAGCCTGTCCTCTGAGGCTGTCCCAATGGCTGCTAATGCTGGAGGCTGGCATGAAGATGTGCAGGAGAGGGCTTCCTGGTTTTTAATTATTTTTAGTTGTTTGGTAATTAGGTTTGCAATTTCACCCTTTGCATTTTTAGCAGGAGGAAAAACAGCTACTCAGTCTGAATTAGGGTCCCTTTGGAGGCTAGTCGATGAGATAGGCCTAGGTTTGACCGAGGCACATTTCAGAAGAGAGGACTATGGAGTGAAAGGAAAGAAGCAGACCATCCGATCTGGCCTCCCTTTGTTCCTCTCACTGTTGTCCTTGTTGTCAGCATCTGGTGGGCCCTTGCTGAGGACCTACAGCCTCCTGTGTGTTGTAGGTTTACCTTCTCCTTCCATTTTTCAACATAACTAGTGAGTTAAGCACTGTTGTATCTTTATTTTACAATTGAGGGCACCCGGCCTAGAGAGGTTAAATAACTTGCTCAAGTTTGCACAGCTAGTTAAATGGCAAAGCCTACTGTAACCTGTCTCCAGCTCCCTGTAACTAACCAATATGCTGTTCTGCTAAACCCTACCAAGTTGAAGTCATAAAAGCTACATAAATTTCTTTCCAATTTTATCTGAAACTAATGACAAAATTGTGCTGTAGTCATTTATTTACTTAATCATGGAAAGTTCATTCATTACTATCTTAGGCTGTTTGGGCTGCTATACTAAATATCACAGACTGGATAGCTTATAAACAACAGAAATTTATTGCTCACAGTTCTGGAGGCTGGGAAGTCCAAGACCAAGGTGACAGCAGGGTTGAGTGAGGGCCCTCTTCCTGGTTCACAGTGTAGGAGAGGAAAAATAATTTTCCTTCCACCCTTCTGAGTTCTTGGCTGGGACCCCTGTAATAAAAGATAGATTAACAAGAAGATAATGGAAGTTTATTAACATGTATACCTCTTACATACCTGGAGATACCTAAGGAAAATGAGGAACCCAAAGAGGTGGCTTTAGATCAGTCTTAAATACCATCTTGACAGGGAAAGGGAGGGAGGATGTAGGCCTCCCAGGGGAGAGTAAATGATTTTTAGGAAAGATGAATGGGCCCTTAGAAGAATAGGAGGGAGGTATGGTAGTTTGTGACAGTTTCTCTGGGTATATTGTCAGCTTCTAGTCTCCTCTCCAATGAGAAGAGTCAGTCTTCTCTGGTTGATGAAACTCCCAGGGAGGGGATCTATGACATTGAGTTCCTTTTGGAGGATCTATCTTTAGGCAGAAAAAAGGGAGTTCAGAGAAAGCCACTCCCTGCAATTGCTGTTTTTCTAATGCCTGCAGATCAAAATAATATATCAAAGTGGGATTTTTGTGGGTGGCGTATTCTGCTACTCTTCAACAGCCAATGCTTTCTTGCTGTGTCTTCACGTGGTGGAAGAGACAAGTTGGTTCTGGAGTCTCTTTTCTAAGGCCACTAATCCCATTCCTGAGAGCTCCACCCTCAGGACCTAAGCACCTCCCAAAGGCCCCACCTCCTAATTGCATCAAGTCAATCATTAGGATTTCAAGATATGAATTTGGGGGGAACACAAATGTTTAGACCATAGTAATTACCTATTACGTGCAAGTCACTGGGCCAGATGCTGCAGGAGAGATGAAGATGAAAACAAAACAAAACTCTTTCTTTCTATAAATAAAATCAGTTAATAGCTAACATTGAGTACTTTTGCCCTCTGGACCAGGCACCGTTTTAAGCATTTTACATACATGAATCTGATGAGCCCTCAGAACCCCTCTAAGGAAAGTACTATTACTGTCCTCATTTTACAGATGAAGAAATGCAGGCATAGATGAATAAGTACCTTCCCTGCCCACGGTCACACGGCTAGTGAGAGGAAGACCCAGATTTGAACACTGTCTGACTCAGATCCTGTGCCCTTCACTCCCAGGCTCCTCTCCTCAGGAACTGACAGCCTGATAAAGGAGGCAGATGTGTGCCCAAACATCTCTGCTGTAACAGGAGAAACACTACATGGCCAACAGGAAGGGGAGATTATGCTGATGGGGGAGGATTATTGTCTGGGCCTTGAAGGATGGGTAGGAGTTAGGGTCAGTGACAGGTGGCTGATGTAACTTCCTACAGAAACAAATTGTCTGCCTCATGACTGGGCTCTGTGATTGCCACTATTCCTAACACACTTCCTGATTTGTAAAACATTTTCACAATTTTGTAAGGTGGGCAAGGTGAGTAATATTATCCCACTTTAGAGACCAGGAAACTGAGGCTCAATGAGAAGAAGAAACTTGCCTAAGGTCACATACTAGAGTTAGCAGCTGAGTCAGGACTAGAATCTGATACTGACCCTGTGGTTCCCAACTCTGCCGTCTCAAGAAAATTATTTGGTGCACCGGTCCCTGTTTCAGCCCCACTGAGCTTCTATGCTGGGTCAAGAGGAGGCCCCTCCCCATGAATGAAGACAACTCACTCAGGGATCCAGAGGCAGCAGAAGCAGTCTCTGGAGTCCCCCCTGGCCCAGCCAGAGGCTACACCATTCCCAGATCTGTGGCAGGTCTGTCCAGAGGCCTGACTTACCTATTTGCCATAGATGGAGTTGCTGACAAAAACTAAGAAAAACTAGTTATTGGCATTACAGACACCCACGTTTGTGCCTGCACTTGGCTCAGAGAATTTGTGACTGATTTCAGAAATTTTGTTGTTGCTCCATTCAATCAAACTGGTTTGTTTGTGTGGTGAAACTAGAAGCCAAAACAACAGCTTCGAAAAAGGAAAATGCAATCCTTTGACCAGGTTATTTCATCTCCATAATGCCAAGTGGTTGGTTGGAATGGTTTTGTACCCTGAACAGTCTCCTGTAACTCCTCTCTGGAAACCTTTGTTCCAGCCAGGTCAGTCTATTTATTAGTCCTTTAATATACCACATATATTCTTACTGTCATGAGAATTGACTTTTACTTATAATGTTTCCCCCTAAAATTCCACCCTCCTTTTTTCCAGGTCAGGCCTCCCTCTGTAATTCCACCCAAGGGACACCTATTTCTGAAGCCTGTTCTCAAAGCCAGCCCTGAGTTCTCCTTCCCTCTGTTGGGTTCCTCCAGGTCTTACAACGGCCACTCCACTTGGTATTTCCCCTCTCTTCCCTGTAATGCTTATCATCAGTGTTTCTGTCTCCTATATCTTCATCTACACAGGAAACCCCAGAGGGGAAGAGATTAAGCCCTATGCTTGGTACTCCTCTGAAAAATGTCACGTAATTCAGGGCTCTCAGTCCTGAATGAGGCCAATGTGGGGAATTGACTAGAGATAGTTGGGTTGATCTCCAGCAGGTCTGGTTTTAGATGGTGATTTCTGTGGCTGCTGAGGGTTGGAATAAGTAGGTAGTTGATCTATTCTCTTGCTTGTGGGTAGTCGGGAGCCATAGAATTATCAAATGTCTGCTCTTACAGAATAACTTTTCCAATGATTTCTTTCAATAGATGAGGACATTGAAGCCCTAGAGGGATGGTGACTTTGGCCAAATTGTCTCAGAAGGTTGTGGACTGAGGCCCCAAGTTTCCTTGTCTGGGCCCCTTAGCTATTTTCCCATCACACTACCTAATCTTTCCAAGAAGTCTGACCATCTGACATTCTCTAGGGACAGGAACCTTCTTTATTTTTTCCTTAGTTGTCCATTCTTTGGTTTTATCAAGTCCTGGGTGAGGATCTTCTTTCTATAGTCAACAGAAACTCAGCTTCTGTTACCGAAAGAAAAGTAATATTCATTGTAAACTGATGTGTTCATCCTGATACAAGCCACTGTGGGAAATCTGAGATATTTCAGATGCAGACTTTACTCATAAAGTACATGTGGCATAAGCAAGGAGACAGGACATGTGCATGGAAACTGTTAACAAAAATATAAAGCAGTAAGTGACGAATGTCCAAACTGCATTAATCTACAAAACAATTCCACAGAAAGACCCTTCCTGTAGAAGTCAGCACTTGGTAACTGTGGATAAAAGCCAATCTTATGTGTCAGGTGTCAAAGCCAGGGGTCCAAGGTCATTGTGGATCAAAGAACTTTCACAAAAGTGTCCAAGGATGGAGATCTTGGGGAGACAGGGCCCAGGTGATGGACGTTTCTGGAGAGAGCCACCAATACTGGCTGCTGCACTCATCTTTGCACCATGGAAACAGCCTCGACTTGTGTCCAAGATGTGCCACATGAGGTGACACCTCTGCCCTCTTCCATAATTCCTTGTGTTCTTTAAGTTGATGGATCTGGAATGTCACAATATCATTCACTGCAGAACCAATCAGCTCAGCAAATCAGTTTATAGGCTAGTCAAACAGTTGAAACATACAGTGATACTTTAATAAATCTGTCCATTCTCAGGATGTTGTATTGTTTCTTTTTTCTTCCATTTCGATAAAACATCAAGATTCAAGCTTTTTACCCAGAAGATAATCTGGAGACTGATGTTGGAGTGAGGTTGGGCTGTCCCAACTAGTCAATGATGCATCCATCCCCAAGCACTTATGATGTGATCCAGACATGTTAAATATGCGTTGTCCTTGAAAGCCTTCCACGTACTTTAAGAAAAATTGGACCTAACTTTTCAAAAATTGCACACCAGTTGGACTATTGTAATTATAATTCTAAATGTGCAATCTTTAAACAATTTTTGAAAACTGAATGTTGAAGACACCTAACTCTTTAGGACTTGGGATGCTTTTCCTTTTTGTTCTTATTTTTTCAGTATGTATAAGATATGTTAATCATAATCACATTTGAATGCTATTGGAGGTCATCCTCTGCTTTTTCAGCTCGACAGGCATGGTTTCACGCAACCTCCGTTGTCTTGCTTCCTGTGCTGGTCTTTGGCCTTCTCTACAGACTGCCTTTGGTTCATGTTGTTATGTGTCTAGCTGGGTTCCTGACTAGACTCCAAGCCCACTGAGGGCAGGACCTTTGTCTTATGCTTGTTGTATTCTCCCTACTCCTCCAACATCTAGCACAATATCTCGCAAGTTGCAAAAACTTTAAGAAGATGTGATGATTAATTAAAAATTGAAGAGTTTTTCTAATTACTTGACATCCTGACCCATGGAAAAGATGATCCAGAGATCATATTATTCAGGGGTTTATTTTTTCTAGAATGGAAATTTAATGGTACGGAATAGTTTTCCAACCTGTGGGCCACAGAATTCTGGGAAGACAGAAGAGTAATTGCAAGGGGATTTCATTTGCACATGTACATAAATATTTTATTCATAAATGTATAACAAAATTGCAAATTTTATCATTCGGTACTTCCATCTACTCTGCTACTCTCATAGCATTTAGCTTAACTCTTTGGAACTTTTGTTAAAATGCAAACCTTGGGTGGTAGGTGGTCTGCATGTTGTGAGAAGGTGGTTGTTCTTGAAGCAATAAATGGAAGATCTATAGCTGGTGTTGGGAGCAAGAGTGGAGGCAAGATTCTGAGTGCTGAAGAGGAGAGAGTAACCTCACTATACAGTGCTACCCCTGGACCCCCGGCAATGTGGATAACATGCAGGAGGTGCTCCCAGTTTGTATTCAACTGCTAGAGAGGAGGACTCAGAGGCCCAAGAAGTTCAAGAATCATCTCTGAGTAAAGGCTCCTGTTCCCAATTTCATTTAGGAACATGGGCTAACTCTTCACTAGCACTTGGATCATGTCTAACATAGATCAAATGATGCCTTGTCAGAGAATACATATGTGTTTCCTTGCCCTTGGGGAGTCAGTCAGAGACTGTTTGAGAGGCCGAAACCAACCCTAGGGATCATTCCACAAAGAGTGCTCATGGTCAAATGCGAAATGAGTGCTTCCAACCTCACCTGTGACAGGGGTTGGGAAAGGGGCTGATTTGCTTGAGATGGAAGTGGTCCCGGGGAGACATGGGACTTAGATACAGAGAGCTAATTGTGATGAAGTGGGAGAAGCCAAAGCATTTTAGAAGCAGCAGCAGGTCTGGCAAACAGCAGGAAACAGCATGGTTGTTGGGGAGAGAGGATATAGTGCTCAGTGAACATGTGTGTTAAGGAAGGAGCTTGAGGACCCCAACACTTTTTGGGGGGGCACCCAAGTGTGAGTCAAGCCAATAACTGTTTAATGTTATTACCACTTCCCAGCTGAATATGTCCTTCAAAGGTCAGAGGACTTTAAAATCTTAATCTTGAAGTGCACTTGGATGTCATCTAGTCCAACGTCCACTGTGGGAGGAATCTCCAACCCAGCATTCTAAACAGCCTCTGCTTGAATTCTTCCAGTGACTGAGAGCTCACTGCTCACTGAGGCTCTTGTTCCTTTCTGGATGGGTTTCAGTATTGGGACATTTTCCCCGTGATTTTCTGATGCTCTCTTCTCATGTTCTCCCCCGACCCCCCATCACAACCATGTCCCTCCCACCTACCATGCGTTACTCCACTCTCTCCTGACCCCACCACTTATTGCCCTTCCACCCACTACTTAAAATTTAGAACTCCAAATTAGACCTGCTTCTCTGCCTAAGTCACCAGCTTAGGGCTTCTTCTTATATTAATTGCTGTGTGTAGTAGAGATGATTTTTTTTTTTTCTGCCAGATTTCTCCTCAGCCTTATTATTGTTCGGGAACCATAAAACTGAAAACTGCATTTTTATGACTCCAAATGACCTTCAGAATTCCAGACACGGCTGACTCTGCTTGGCTATAATATTTTGACTCATTAATTTCAGAGAAGATATTCCGATTTATAATTTTATTAAGTTTCTGAGGATTTTTAATACTGTGTTTCTAAATATGATGAACTTCTCGCCACCAAATTTTAATTAGGGAGCATATTAAGTCCTCAATTAATGCTTGCAGTAATGCATATTTAATATCCAATAACATTTGATCAGGGTCCTTTCAGTGAGGGAGGGACAGGGCAGTCAAGGACTTTGGTTCTCACTGACCAATAGGGCAGCCATATCTGCCTTTTCATCTTCCCTGGCCCAGTAGAGTAGAGCCCATTACAAAGCATTGGTCAGGAACACAATTAACACTCTCATTATCAGCCTCTCCCCTGAAGTGAGTGGGGAGTGTTCTGCCACCAGGTATGCAAGAGACACAGTGAAGATTTTCTGAAGGAGCCAGTCCAAAGCACATGAAAGAACTTTTAAAACTTTGTGCCTTAAAGGTATTTTATTTCTCCTTTTCATCTCTAATCCATTTCCCAATGCATAGGAGTAACATGCATTAATGCAGGTGTTTGCAAACTTTTTCTGTGAAGGGCCAAGTAGTAAATATTTCAGGCACTGCAGGCCATATAATCTCTGTCCCAGCTGCTTAATTCTGCTGTTAGAGCACAAAAGCAGCCCTAGACAATACACAGACATATGGGTACGGCTGTATTCCAATAAAACTTATTTGTGGATACAAATTTGAATTTCATATAATTTTCACATATCAGGAAATATTACTATTAATTTTGTCAACCATTTAAAAGTCTAAAAACCATTCTTAGCTTGTGCTTTGACCAATGGCTCTAGTTTGCCAATCCCTGCTTAAGTGGAAAGAGTCCAGGACCAAGATCAGGAGACCTGGGGTCTCGTTCCAGCTCTGCCACTGGGTCACTGAGGGACTCTCAGGAAAGCCACTGCACTATCTTGGGAACCACTTTCTTCGTTTGTAAAATAAAGGTTTGGCTTGGATGGCAGCTAAGGTCTTGTTCTAAGGACTAGTGATTCCTTCCACAGCAGTAACTTGTTCTGGTACCCTCTCTAGAGGCCCCCAGAACCATGTGTTCTCATTTCCCTCTTGCTTCTTAAAGCAACAGCTCTCTCCTACCCCTGGAAAGCTGATTGGAAGGAAGGCAAAGGTTGCCAGGCCCTCAGGAGGGCCCAAGTCTCAGGGTGTGCAGTTTGAGAGACAAGAGCTTCACTCTGAGCTTAGCTGCAACAGGAAGGATTACTTCCTTGGCTCTCTTTGGAGCTTTCACTCTTTTGAGAGCTTCAGAATCTTCATCCAGAAAACCCATCCAGGGAGGGCTAACCACTGGGGGAAGCCCATAGAATTCAGAAGCAAATGGCCTGCTGTGGAATGAAGAACAGCTTTCTCCTTCCAAGACCTGGCCCTCAGCTGTATTCAAGCTGCCAGGGAGACTGAACTCCCTGCAGCCTCCCACTTTGGCTCTGTGTCCCTTCAACAGCAAGGTCTGTCCCTCTATACTTGTTTCCTTCCTGTAAAAACCTACCCCCAGCATAAGGACATAATTTGGTCATTCATGTTGAGATAAGAACAATTGTAGAAAACTTGTAACACTGGAGAAAGCTGGAGGAACCAGGCTTTGATCATTATAAGAGCCAACATTTAATGTGTGCACACATGTGTGTCTAGGTGTGTGTGTCTGTGCGTGTGTGTATTTTCTCACCTAAAATCCCCACTTGCAGATGAAGAAATAAAGACTTAAAAAATCTTAATAACTTGCCCAAGGTCAGCAACTATTAAGTAGCAGAACAAGGATTTGAACCCAAGCAGTTTGACTCTCTAGAATGGTAAAATTTGGAGAATCAGTAAGTGGAAGAAGACAAATATTCAGAAGAGCTTGCCTGAACCGCCATATCGTGCACACTGTGTAGCTGCCACTCTTTTTGTCTCTGTGTGGGGTTGTCTCATCAGTCATGTGCTTCCCTCCCTCATTCACAGTTTTTCAAGGGGGGTCCTGTGCACTGGAATCTGGGAGGTGACTTTCCTTATAGCTCTTGGTTCTGCCCTCCCTTCCTCTCAGGTTGCTTTGCCATTCCTTGCAAGATGATATCATCCAGATGGCCAAATAATAACTTCATTAGAAAAATAATTGGTTAACTGAAGCTAATATTTATGATATATACTCAGAATTTTCTTTCCCCCTGTTCTAAACATAGCAAAAAACATAATGTTTTAAAATGCCACCGGGGCCATCTGTTGTTTCCTATCAGTTCTTGACGTCATTTGAGTGGCTTGGTTATTTTAGAGTTTCCATAACCATGATCGCACAAGGAGGCATGTCAGAGAGTATTAGGATGAGTGAACAAGGGACTCAGACACGCCAGGGCCCCAGAGGTCACTACTTCTCCCTTCCTTGTTCTCCAAGTATTTTTTCTCAGAGGCAGAGTTCAGTCTAGGTTTTGGAGATTCCTGATCCAGCGGTTAAGTGATTTACTAGGTAGTTCTTCCTCCCTTTATGTTCCAATGAATTTCTCCTCTCTGAAAGATCTTCCCATGTGTCCAGATTCTGGAACTACACAGAATAAGGTGCTTGACATGAGTGGAGGCTCCCTTATTCCATAGTGAGCATCCTCAATTCCTTCAATTTCTCTCATATGATTTGGCATTGATTATGCTCATGTTCCTAACCTTTCTCCTCCCATCAGACTCCAGGCTCCTCTTAATGTGGGTGACCATAACTCTCAGAAGTGCTTTAAGAATTATCTCATTTAATCTTCACAACCACCCTGTGAATAAGAAGGACATTACAATTCCCATTGTACAGATGAAGAAACTGACACCAAGGTGGATGAAATAACGTACTGAACATCACTCGCTGGCTCCTTTACAGTCCAGTGAAGAGGTGCTCCTTGTCCACTGTTCTTTTCTTGGCAGCCTGTTATCTTCTCATGGCAGGGCACATTGTAAAGTAGTTGCTCAGAATATTTGTCCTTATGTATTTATTTAATTGTTTATTTATTTTTCTCAGCTTAAAATGAAATACCTCAGACATACTCAAAAAGTATAACTAGTAACTTAATGAACACCCTTGTAGCTGCTACCCAACCTAAGAAATAAAACATTAGAGATAATAGCTTATATACTCTTCTGTAATGACCCGCATTCCATGTCCCTCCTTTTATCCCAGAAATAACCATATTCTAAATTTGGTGCTTGTCATTCTCCATTTATGTATCTATCCTTACACAATACATAGTATCATTTCACATTTTATTAAACTTCACATAAATGCTCTTCATGATGTAGGTATCCTGATTCTTCTCTTTTACTCAACAGTTTGATTTTGAGATGCATCCATATTGATACCTGTGACAATAGTTCAGGTTTTTCTATGCCCTATAATCTTCCTTTCAGTGGATATTCTACTTATTTACCCATTCTACTGTTGATGAATATTTTAGTTTCTTTCTCATTTTTGCCATTGCAACAATGCTTCAACAAACATGGCACTTGTCTCCCTGAGCCCAAGTTTGTCTAGGGTTTGCCTACAAATGGAATTAGTAGGTCGTAGAATATGTGCAGCTTTACTAGCTATCACCATATTGCTCTCCAAATTGGCATTTTATGCCCACTAGCAGTGGCTGAAGGATTTCATGGTGCTGCCTCTTCACCCACACTTCGTAGTATCATACTCTGCCAACCTGATAGGTATGATCATCACTGTTTTCAGAAAAACGCATATCATTGTTTCTAATTTATATTAGAATGCGGAAAACCAAACTTTATTAAAGTTAGCTGGCCTGACCAAGCCACACAGGTCCAAAGCAGAATGCAAGTTTCTTGGCAGGAGTTAGAATTTGGTGCACTGCTATCAGCCACTAGTCAGCATTTCCTGGGCATTGGTTTATGAAAAGCACTATCCTAGGCACCATGAGACAGTCATAGACAATACATTTGCATTGTTAATGCTGATGGA
Organism: Equus caballus; assembly: GCF_041296265.1. Classification (NCBI taxonomy): domain Eukaryota; kingdom Metazoa; phylum Chordata; class Mammalia; order Perissodactyla; family Equidae; genus Equus; species Equus caballus. The sequence continues at coordinate 72,857,619 of NC_091691.1, forward strand.
GGCAATAGACAGGTAAAGTGGGTTTGCAATTTGGACCCACGCTGCTTTCGGGGATATAATTGACACGTGCCCTATGTCAGTCTATACAGCAACAAGACATGTGATCATGTGGCTCTATGGAAGTAGGCATGCCCCATCCTCTCGAGGAGCCTGTCACTGAATAGTGGAGCAAGTGAAGTCCACAAGCAGTAGCCCAGAGGGTAAAGAGTGTTGCTAGGATTCAAGTCATAGAAATAGAAAGTCAACCCAACTTTGAAGATGTTCAGAGAGATGTGCCCTGCTGCCTGTGGGTGACAAGCAGGCACAGATGACCTGAGCAAGGATATGAAGACTTGCTAGCCAGGGACGGTCAGGAAGATATTGAAAGCCAAGGCAGGACCACTAATGCAGGAAGGCTGATGGGGTCCAGCAGGTTGAATGGCCAGCAAGTCTACCAGAGCAGTTCCATTGAGATGGCTTATAGGCACAGAGCACAGGGAACGTGGCAGCCTTTCCCTTGGCACTGCTTGTTGGCTTAGAGAGGGCTAGCGTAATGGCTACTGACTAGATCCTGAAGATAAAGCCCACAAGCCCACAGGTAAGGCCTGCACAATTTTTACTGTGTGCTTCCCAGCTTCAGGCACTTGGGAGGTACTGAGATATGAGGTATAAGACTCAGTCCTTGCCTCAGATTTGTTATCTAATCAGAGAACAAGAATAAGAAAGGGAAAAAGACATTCTATGCAAAACCTATATTAAAAATAGAAGTAAACATATAGTAGATGGGTATATGGTCCACCCTAAGGAGTAGCAGCACCATGAGTTGAAGGAAAGAGTCAGAAGAAGTGGTGGGGAGCCTTGAATGCCAAGCAAAGGAACTGAAATATCATTTAGTAATAGTATCAGCATACTTACATAGCGCTTGTTATATTCTAGGCATTAAACACTCTAAATACTTTACCTCATTTAGTTCTCTCAATTACTCTGTGGGGTAGATATACATTTATCCCCATTTTACAGATGAGGGAACGGGACAGAGAGAGGTTAGGAAACTTATCCCAAATCTTCCACCTACTAGGTAGCAGAGCCAGGCTTTGGACCTAGGCAGGGCGGCTGCAGGATTTGGGCTCCTAACCAGTATGCTATATTCCCATTAGAGGATTTGAGGGTCCCTAAGTAAAGGTGAGTTAAAGACTCAGGACATTTTTAAAAATCCCAAATACCTGGCTCCATCATTGGACATTCAGATTCCATGCATCTGAAATACTGAGCAACTTCTTGGGTAATTCGGATGCACCGCACACCTGGTTGACAGTCACTGCTGTCAGCCCTTGGGAGCTGCTTGGGTTTCTGATAAACCCAACAACATCCCCAAAGTTGAATGTTTGGGTGAGGGAGTGTCACAGCAAAGCAGTATTTTGGCAGGACCGATCTGGCAGTTGTGCTTGGCAGGGACTAAGAAAGTCCAGACAGTCGAGGTGGGGAGAGAGTGGCAACTGTTCAGAGGCCAAGTCATGGGAGAGGAGAGGCTGGGTCAGAATGAGGGAACAGAAATGAAATAAGCCATTGATGCTAGAGACTAGCTAGGACTACCTGAAAAGAGTTGCGGATTCCTTCAAGTTAGGAAGGCTTAGGGGGTGACAAAGTCCCCATGCCGCTGAGTCCACCATAGTGGTTAACATGTGGGCTGTGGTTCCAATCCCTGCTCAATCACTTACAAGCTGTGTGACAATGCGCAATTTACTTAACCTCTCTGTAGTTTGCTTGGTTCATTTATAAAATGAAAATAATGACAGTATTTCTCTCATTGGGTGAGTAATACATATATAGTGCTTAGAGTAGTGTTTTGCTCACAATACACGCTCAGTAAAAGTTAGCTCTTATTTTTATTGGTAGGAGAGGGAAATTGGGTATCTGAGCAATGTGAGAGACAATAAACTAAGATTTAGAGATTTTGGTCTTAGATGCAGCAAGATCTCTGATGTTACTACAGCCTACCTTCAGACTAGGATAAAAAAAAAACAACAACCCTGCTTTTTCCAAAATGACAGCAGCTTCGTTTTCAATGAAAATGATGCTAATTACTGGGTATTGACCCAAGATGAATTTCTCTTTGATGAACTACATACCGCTCTTCAGAAAACCTTGCCAAATCATCTCAAATACCAGGAAGTGTGGGGTAATGCAGCAAATTGGGGGAAAATGTGTATCAGAAAAAATTATTGCTACAAAAATATTTTCAGTAAGTTTGTTCCCTTCATAAATAGTGTGAATGGAATGCCTCAGCAATCAGCTGAAAGCCTGATCTTGGCTGTGGGTAATTGCTCGTCTGGTTAGTGCAGAATTTAATTTGTGCTATTGTGCAGGCAAGGCTGAGAGCGTGAAATAAACAATGTGTGTTAATTTCACGTTTTCCAGTCTACTTAGCTGAAGAGAAAGCTTAGGCTCCTCTCAGGCCTCACACCACCCCCTCCCCAGCATCTCTCCTAGAGCCTGCAGACCACAGAGGGGTGGGATATTTGCTGACTACAGGGGTAGGGTTCTTGCTCCAAGACCAAAGACTCAGGAAATCCAGTTGACCTGGGAAGTGATGCTCACTGCTGATGGAGGACAGACACAGCGCTCCCTGCCTCCACCCCATGCCTAGGGATGGTGCCGAGATCTTTCTTCCAAGACAAATGGGCGCCTGCTGGTATCGGGCAGCTGACTTTATGCTCTCAGGTTTGGTGATGCTCTTGGCCTCCTGTGAAGCAGCTTTCACCAGGGCAAACAGAGAACTAACAAATTACATGTGCCCGCACTGAATGGATTAATTGGATGAGCTGAGGGGATTCTTCTCTGTGGAGGGTAACGCAGATAGCTTTATGAAGAAGCACAGAAGATGCCCACTTTCAGGATAGAACTCGAGGGAGGCTGGATCACTTGCCCCCTGCCTGACTCCCTCCCTGCCCCACTCTAGGAATCAGAGGAGTCAGAGCTGGAGCCTGGGCACCAAGCTACTTGCACCTTCCTTCTGTGAATCTGAAGGGCCTCAGGCCCAAGAGAAGTGACTTGCTCAGGGTCGGAGGGGCAATCAATAGCTTGACTAGGCCTGGAACTCAAGGACCCCATTGTCCTTCCAGTACTTTTTCTGCTACACCACTTCTCATCAGGTGTATGATGTGAACCAAATTATCTCCGTAAGAGCTAATCTGTGAGCAGGCACCCTGGAGTCAGGCTGCCTGAGTTCACCTGGTTCTAGCTTGGTAACATTGCACAAGCTGCTTACGCATTTCAGTGCTTCAGGTTCTTCATCTGTAAAATGAGGACAACTATAGCATACACTTCATAAGGTTATTATGAGCATCAAACTAGCTAATGCATGGAAAGTGCTAGAACAGTGCCTGGCAGAGTGTAAGTGCTCAGTAAATGTTAGCTATTAGTAGTGTTATTATCTGGACTATTCTAAATTTCCGACCTGTGCTTATTGTAAGATTATTTGTGTGTGTGATCAGATTTCCCTATCCCCCCAGCAAGGGGGAGTTCTGTTCTCTTGTCTTTACTTTTTAACCTGCCCTGCTTTTATTATTAAAAATCTAAGAGGAGAATTCCACTATATGGAAATGCCTGAGGTTTCCTTTTGACTGAGAGAAGAGCAAAAGAACTAAAGAGGTTGATGCAAACCTTGTGATGGCAGGAAGCTCACCAGGTTTGTCTCCGTCTCTGCATTGACCAGCCCAGGCCTGACTCATGGTACATCTTAAATGTGTGCTGAACCACCAGGGAGTCCAATGGCAGAGGCAAGACGTGGTTTTCAGGGCTACAGAGGCAAGTGAACCAAGTGAAAAAAAATCTCCTTACCCTTCAGGCCTTGCTTGATCATGGGAATGACTGGTATTTCTTTTCAGGAAAAAGCAAAATCGGTCTTATTGTAACCCATTAAAGCATAGCATAGAATCACCTTCCCTTGGTCTCAGAGACACTGCCATATGCGTTCTCTGTGGGACTTCCATGAATATCGATTAGGCCCCTGCTTTGAACTGCCTCCTATACCAAACACTAAAGATAATTGTACCTGTCCTCAGGGAGGCCTCAATTCCCATAAGTAGGGATCATAACCATATCATAAATGCAACTTGACATTGAAACAGCATCCTGCAGTTTCTCAAGACTGTGTTGACCATTCCTATCCTACAGGACAATGAAAGATTGAGGGACTTGCCAAGGTCACATAGCTGGGATGTGACCTCAGCTCTCTGGACTGGAGGTCCTCTCCTCTCTCCTCTACACTGATCTATCCCTCCGTGAAATAAGAGGTACTTGTCCTGACAAACTCGTTCCACTGACTGTCGGCAGCTGGCAGAAAAAAAGCACATTTTATGATGGTACAAGGTGGAGCTGTGTAACTGGAAGATAAAAGAACAAAAGTGGTTCCACAATGTCGCAGTTAGGGACTTGGAGTCTAGGTAAAATTAATGCTATCAATAAAGCAGCCAGTAGTTATGGAGTACCTACCACATGCAAGACACTGGGCTAGAGTTAGAGGAGGGGAGAAAGAGTTGAGTAAGAGGCTGTCCCTGCCTTCTGGTGTGTCACAAACTCCAGGAGAAGACAAAATGTATATCCACAGAAGAAAACTTCACGTTAGCATGTGGTAGCTGCTACATGAGTTGTATGGACTGGATGGGGCTTAGATTTGAGAGGAGGTGAGAGCCTGCAAATCCTGGGCTGGACTTAAGCATGCAAAGAGGAGCAAGTGAGAGATGACCCTGGGAAGCACAGCGCTGGCTGCCTGACCATGAGAGGAACTGTATCTCGCTGCAGGGGGGAGTTATCAGGGAAAGCTTCCAGAAGCAGGGGACCTACAGAGGCCTCAGGGATGAAGAATTTGAATCAGTGTAAGAGTGGGACAAGGGATTCCAGACAGGAGGAGTGCCAAGACCAAAGGCACTAGAAAAGGTAGGAGAGTGTCAAATCTGTGCCCAGTTGTAGTCTAATTGGAAAGATCATTTGGCTTTGATGACAGACAGACTTTGACCTTCAAAGATGGAGAAGATGGCTGGTTAGTGATTCGTGCAGCAGAAGGAGGGGTGATAAGAGAAGGGGAGCTTAGGATGCATATACTGCCAGACGACTTTTCTCTGTGACTCCCCTTGTCTGGCCAGCCCTTGATTAAACAATGAATCACAGGTTGGGCCTTCTTGGACAGGTGGAACTAGGGACTGGAAATTGCCCTGGCTTGACAGGATCTAAGAAGTCCCCCTGCCTAATCATGTCTTCTGAGCTTAGAACTGTCCATGACCCTGGCACACACAGTTACTCCTAGCTGGGGCTCGAGGGCTCCCTGAAAGCTGGTGGACTGGCAGTAAGAAGGGAAGAGGGAATGAGCTGAAATCTAGAGTAACCCATGAACCCTCCACAATCTCCAAGCAGGCTCCAGGTGAGTACTTCCCTTCTTCACGGTCCCCTTGAAGTTCATTTGCAAGGGATTTCATGTAGATACAATCAGGTAGATGAAGAGAGTAAGAGGCAGAAATGGGAAAGGTAGCTCACAGTGCCTCCAGGAACCATATTCCATCTCTCCTTCTGAATGAGTGCTTGTCTGTGGAAACACGTACACCCACAGAAGAGGACCACTATTAGCTGCCATCCACTTAGGAGTGGTTTAGATGGTTAGATCTTTCTTTGTGCCTGCTTTCTGGAAGTCAGCTCCTCTGGAAGAAGTAGGGAGTCTACATTCAGAGACCCTGGAAGGAGCAGGTGCCCCTCTCCTCCCCACACCATTTCTACCTCTTCCCAGGCTTGGGGGCTAGGAAGAAAGTGAGAACCAGAGGAGAAAGGCACTGAATCAGGGGACAGGAAGGAACTCAAGGCGATTTCTCTGACCTTGCAATTTTTAGCAGGCTAATGTTGGCTCCGTCTCTGGCTTTCTTTCCTGAGAAAGGCCAAGAAAGTGTTACCTAATGTGTTCAGTCAAAAAAGACCCTTCAAGGCAGAGTAAATGACAGCCACCAGGAGGCAGTGCGAGAGGGAGGCTAAGGTTGGAGTGGGAGGGACACAGGCGTCAAATAATCCAACGGGGAAAGTGCTGGTGGCTGGCCCGAGCCACATAGCTAGTTATTTCACTAAATGCATCAGCCAGTCCTGCGTTTGAAATCTTCTAACATGAGGGATTGGGTTGGTGGTGTGTGTTGCAAAGAAACCAACTGCTTGAGGGCTTCTGAGGACCTTAGTGCAAAGGTTTCTTTTTGTTGGGATTTCTACAGCTGGAAGAGCCTGAATCCTAGACTCTTCATGATGCTTGAACCTCCCTAGACCATTGAACATTTATGAACATGAGAATTCGGAGGTGAGGAGCCAAGAAGAACTTAGCAATACTCAGGGTGCTCTGCCCTGTGAGGCCACCAACTTACACGTGTGACCTGAACGACTCCTTCCTGTGCTGAGCTTCCAGTCAGAACTGCCTTTTCTTCACCTCCAACTCTCAAATCTTTTCTATCCTTCCAGAACCAGTTCGAGGCCACTATTCCATGCAGGTAGCTCCTAATAGCCAACCCTCATCCATACATTCTCTCCCAAAGGCAGGCTGGTGAAAGCTTCCATCTGAGGAGTGTTCACTCCATAGGCCCTGTGTTGACCATGGTTTCCTCATATATGTTCACAGCGGACTTCTGAAGTGAGGCATTCCTCTGTTTACTGATGGGAAAACTGAGACTTACAGAAGCTACAGAATCTAAACCTGGGTCGAGCTCAGTGCAAAATTTGAGCACTGAACCACTGCGGTCTAGTGCGTCTTCTAGTCCTGACTATGTGCACTATTGTTTTGGTGTTTAAACAACTTTAGATAACTGAACTTGCTAGGCTCTGAGAGTGATAAATTTCTGCTTTTGTTCAGGGAGATTGCAATCTAGATAGACAGATAAAACATTTAATAATTAAAGCACAGGAAACACGTGCTCACCTTAGAGCATCACCTGTTTATTGAGCACCTATTATGTGACATGGTACCAAGCTCCTAACGATCTCAAGAGAGAGCTGTCCCTGCACCAGTGAAGCTTACAGACCACTGAGGGAGCCAGTCCTTAAGCAAATACATTTGTAAATGGCTATATAATTACAGTGTCAAATGTTAGGGAGACAAAGATCCATAGGCTATCAGAGAGAATAGCAGGGGCTCCTGTTTTAGATGGGAGGGTCAGAGAAGGCCTACCTTCTAAAGCGTCATTTTAGCTGAGATTTGAAAGATGGGCAAGAGCTGGTGAAATGTAAGGAAGTGGGGATTGGGGAAGAGATGATTTCTGTCAGAGCCCCGAGGCAGAAACATGGAGATTTAGAGAAACACACCTAACCAAGGCAGCCAGCTGTGTGCTGCCAGCTTTTGCCATCCTTCTTGGGTTTCTAGAGCCCTTGGGCCCCTGCTCTGAACGCCCTGGACTTAGCAGATGGCTCCCCTTCTGTCTGCACCCTGGCTTACTTCTATGACATTGTCCACAGCTTCAATCTGAGCTTGGCCTCTTGCTTTGTCCGTTTCCTCTTTTGATCATGGCGGGGGCTTCTGGACCACGCGGACAATGGGGCTCATGGTCCATCTCCCTAAATGGGGGGCCTCTGGGTCATCAGAGCCCCACCTCAAGAGCTCTGCTTTCATTTGTATCTCCCCCTCCTCAGCCTCCGAGGGAGCTAGGACCTGGGAAGACTGTAAATTGTATACATTATTTCCTTTTTGATTAGGTGAATAAATAACTTGATTGAGACGTGCCTCTTTGGAGGGAGATGCTGGCAGGCTTCCAGGAGTGGGAGGCAGCTGGCTCTGAGCACAGAGGAGGTGACAACAAAGGCCCGAGGGACAGACACATTGTGGGCAGGCTTGGGATCCTGCCTGGCCCTGGAGAGGACCTGCCAGAAACATTTAGGGAAAGCAAGGTGCCCCTTCCCTCTGCATGAGAGGAAAGGTTCAGGTTTGGGCTGCCTTTCCAAGCCCTGGGACATCTGACCCAGCCTACTGCCCTCCTGAGGGACAAACTTCAGCTGGGAGGAATGGGCACAGGCTCAGGGCAGCTGACAGTGATTGTGCTACCCAAATGAGCTGGTTCTCCACCTGATAGGTATCATTTTCAAGAAACGACCTTAGACCCTGCACAACGCCTCCGTATGTGCTGGGTGTGGAGACATTGGTGCATGGAATACATTCACAGGCCTTTGATCCAAGCTCCTCTTTATCACTCTCTAAATTTAAAGTATGAATCTAAGCCAGGATTCTCTGCCCTTCCTAAACCCCGGAGACACCACTGGCCACCTTCACAGCCTCCCAAAGTGGCCCCGCCCCACCTGAGAGCTATGACAAACTCTGGTCCTAACCACCCATAATGCCCCGTAGCAAGGGGCTGTTTCAAAGTGGGGAGAAATGACATGCGAGACTCTAAGTGATTCAGATACAAGCCCCACTCCGAGTCCTAGGATTGAGATTCACTACTCTGAAGACAGGAGAGGTGTCAACTCACAGGGTAGATGCTGAGGTTTGAGGCATCCAGAATAGGCCTCTCAGTGCAAAATTGGATTTCCTTGTGGTTACTAATCTACCAGTAGAAAGCTATTCCTTGGAGTTAAGTCATGGTGACTTCAGGAATACCCTGTTAAAATATCCCTAAGATGGAAAATACGGTAATCCAATTTCAGTCATTCATACCTTATTTGGTTAAAGAATAATTGGTGACTACCCTTTAGATACACTCTTTAGGGCCCAAGGAGATATGTAAGGACATAAAAGAATTTCTACCATTTATGGAGCCCGTTATGAGCCAGGAGAGCATGGATCTTTCATGTATGTATTCCCATTTAACCCTCAGTATTTGAACCCAGGTTTGTGTGGTGACAACCACTACGTCCTCTCTGTTATTCCAGCTGCCTCTGTCTGAATGGATGTTAGGGAAATGAGACTGTTTGGGGGAACCTTGCCCTAGAAACCTCTGAGAGAGCTGCTCTGAGTATCCAGGCATATAGGGTGGAAGGGAGGGCAGCACAAGCCAATAATGTCCCAGATTTGGCTCTGATCAGCCTGCGATCCATGCCTTACATTGTGACTCCCTGCCCTGTGCTCCTGGCTCCTGGGCAGGTCCTCCCCTGGCTGTGGGTATCACTCAGTATGGGTCAGCAGGCTTATTTCCAAGGAGGACCCCTGGTATCCCAGTAAAGGCAAATGCACAGCCAGATTCTGAGCCACACCTGAGTGCATCAGGATAAGGAAGTTGTCAAAGGGACCAGAGAACCAGACTCCGACCTGAAGTGTGTGGAGACTGCATTGCTATCTCCGCGCCCACTCCTCACTCCTGCCAGTGGAGCCCCATGCTGGCTTCTATGAAAGAGAATACCTCCCACCCATAGGATTCTACTCACGTTTGATTGTGACCTCCAGTATCCCCACGTGCTCTAGCTCTTCTTTACAAACATTGGCTCTGATCATCTCCTTGTGCATGGTAAATTCCTTCCCGTGCTTTGAGGTTCAGCTCGAAGATGATCTTCTTGATGATGTGTAACCCTACCTCTCCCTCTTCTGGACTGCCTAGCACAGGTGTGTAGCCCCACTCCTGTGACAGCATTTATCACCCTGTTATGCATATCTGCTTCCCTTCTAGACAGGAAGCCTCCTGAAGGCAGTGTCTGTTACACTTCTAGCATCCACAACAGTGTCTAGCATATAATAGCTCTTGTGGGAGGACTTCCCTGACCTCTTCTCCACCTCCCAGTGTTGATTGATTATACATCCTTTGTACCCCCACATTACACCACTCACACATGTAACATGATGTGGATTGTCTGTTTATTCATGTGCACCATCTGTAGGCCATAGCACCAGGAGAACTGGGCCCATGACCATCTTGTCCATCAGTCATAATCCCCAGCACATGTGTGACACCTAGGAGGTACTCAATAAATATATGTAGAATGAATGAATGAGTCAATCTGGGCTTCTGAAGACCAACTGAGTTGTAGACTTCACCTGGGTCAGAAACCTTATCCCAGTAAATACCCTGTTGTCTCACTGTAGGCACCCTGTGAGGCACACTCCATCTGTAATTGCCCACAGTCTTGGCATCATCAAACTGTGCTTACCTAACTCACTATGCTGGGGTAGTAGTTGTAGATTAATAGCTTCAATAGAATATACAATTTTTCCCCGAAGTTCTGGATTTTCTCCTTTGCTCTTGTACAAGCAGAACTTCAGGAACTAATGGGCTTTTTATTATTATGCACACAGAGACAAGAGAAACATGCTTTATCCTATAGTAGGTTTGATACTCTGGGCAACACTGGGTAATCTGTGAGTGATGTCTTGGAAAAAACTTTCCTCCCAAGAGTTAGGAGACCAGACTCCACCATTAAATTGCTATGAGACCTCAGGCATAGTCACCCAACTGGTTAGTTTCCTAGTTTCAAGTGCTGATTTCTATGCCCCACTCCTTTTTGTTAGTCTAGTTTTTCTAGACTACTTTTCTAGCCTGTCTAATAATTGTTGCAAACATGTTAAAAATTGCTTCCATCCATACAGCCTTTTAAATGTTTATGAAACATATTTATGTGCTTTATCTCCTGTTTTCTGGACCTGTGAGGTAAGTAGTGTAATTAAATCATTCTTAATAGGAGCTTTGACTAGATGATCTCTAACATTTGGCACAGCTTTCAGTTTCTAAGAGGTTTGAGTTCAAAGACTTGTATCCTTTGATCCTTGTGCAAGATCACTTCCCCAAGGTGGGGCCATGGACTCCAATCACACAAGTCACAGAATACAAACTCATTCACATGGGATGGTAAGAAAGAAAATCCAAAGGGACGTCTTCTCCAAAGACATGACTCCTTGGTGGAAAAATTTCACACAGTCATGATGGTCTCTGTGTTTTTACCAAGAGTGTCTTCCTACTTCCCTCTCAGTCACAGACCAGGGCTGCCAATCTCTTACAGTGCAGCAGGCTGACCTTGAGTTGCGTTCAAGTGATCCTGGCACTGGATCTTTTGAGCCTTGCAGGAACCATGGGAGGGCCAAGGCTGAGATGTTCTGGACTTTCAGTTGAGTCCCAGTTAAGGACCCAGCTCAAGCACTTTCAGCGATGCTACATGAATTGCCATCATAAAGTGAGAAAGGGAAGCTGGTTTGTTATGCTATTTTTGAAATATAAGGCTTAGAGAGGTGCCCAAGGAATCACCAGAATTCAGTGGTCAGGACACATGGCTACATCCCCCACTAACTATTGAGAGAGAAAGCTGCCTTCTCATCCATGAGTGCCTTTGAATTTTGACTTCAACAGCATCTGCATGAATATTGCATCACCAGTGTTCATGGGCTTGAACTGAGTGGAAGCCATGTGATTTCATATAGAAAGACTTCTGGACAAAAAGACAGTGAACCAGGGTTCTAGCTGCAGCCTTAGTTAGAGATTTTTTCCCATGTTCTGGGCCTCAGATTCTTCATCTTTACATAAGAGAATTAGTTCAGAGAAGTGACTCTCACTATTTAGTCTGAGGACCAACTGCATCCAAATCATTTGGGTCCATGTGTGTAAAGGCAGACTCCTAGGTTCCCCCAATAGCTACTCAATCAGAATATTGAGAGATGAGCATGGAAATCAACCGTTGAAATAAACTTACCAGGTAAGATTGTGAAGTACACTAAGACTCAACAACCCCGAGACCAAATGACCTCTGAGCCTCCATCTGGAGGTATCATCTCATGATTTTATGAATGTAATTACTGCAAGGTCCACAAAGAACAATAGTTAGAGACTAGGGACAGAACTACACTTTTAGTCTCCCGATTTTTTATTCCCCACCCATGCCTGCTGGTTCTATGTAGAAAGTGGATGTATTTGAAAAAGCTAGTACATTCTGGGTGGCACTGTAGTCCCTCTAGGCTGTTCTGGAGTCTGAAGCCCTTAATGGTGGGGTGAGAGAGAGGGGGTAGAAGTGTGCTCTGTGTTCTGAGGGAAAGACAGAGAGTCCCTATAAACATCAGTCCCGGAATTATCCTCCAGCTCCCTCGCTATTATAAAGAAAAGCTGACACAGCAGAGTCCGGGGATGCTGGGTGACTGCAGAGCACTAATCACTGAGGCAGGCAGGCTAAATGCAAAGAGAACATTTTCACAAACAGCACTAGTACTGAGCAGTCATCTGCTATTTTTAGAGCTGCTGCAAAGAGCAGAGGGACATTTGAAGAGACTCCCAAAGCGCACCACGCAGGAGGAAGGTAGAAAGGCTGGGGCATGTTCTCCCTGGCTGATTTTATGATGCTCTATCAATCGCGTCATTGAAAACTTGGCCAGTCTGACATTTTTCTTTTGTTTGTTTTTCATTGAGGATGAGGTGGGGACATGGTGGTGGAGCTTGAGGTGAGGCTGTGCTGGTCGAGGAAGAGGCAGGATAAGGAGTGTCCTTCTGATCTGTTGGTGATATTTTTGAGGGCAGAATACATATTTAAAAGTTTAGATGATTTTGATTCCAGGAAATAGAAGAACAGTCTGTTCTCCAGGGCTTATTCTGGAGCAGCTCCAAGCAGGAATAAATGGCAAATACTTTTATTTTATCCAGCTGCAAAATGTCCTGGTTGTGACAGTCACACCTTACATTCATAGATAGGGTAAATCATACAGTTGGGTGTTAGACATGTATTGGTTAGGTTAAGTTGGTTAGAACCTAGAGGTTAGAGATTATGGCCATTTGGAGAGACTATCAACTCAGAACATCAACTCTTATTTCCAAATCAGGAATAATAGTGAACACTAAGTGAGGATTTAAAGAAACATTTCCAAGGGCAGGCCCATTGACAATTGGCTAAAGAAATCAACTCTATACATAGGGTATTATAAGACTTCTGTAACATGTCCTGACATGGAATTTCCCATCAAAGTGAACACAATTGATCTGATAAATGTTACGCATTTGTTTGACCTTTCAGATAGATTCATAACACTTGAGGTCAGAAAGTGTCATTTTCTGATCTAGCTCCTCCTCCTCTCCCACTTGTAATTAGGAAATTCTCCTCTTCTTTTTTCAGCCTCTCAAGGAACATTGGGTTGAACTGTAATGAGATATCTGGCCCAGTCCTTTCTTGTAATGCACAAGCAAAAGAACCCTCCTCAAGTCTACTTTTCAAGTTCACACAGCTATTGTTTTTAGAGTTGGCTTAGAACCATTGTTTCCTGACCCCCAGCCCAGTGCTTTTTCTACTGTAACAAAGAACTTGAGTCTCCTAGAGTTGGAAAGACCTTAAAATCGTCCAGCATAACCAGTTATCTTCAATGCTTGAATTGATAAACTGGAGATCATACAAACTTTTTCTAATAATTGTTTTCAACAACAAAACTAGACAATGGAGATAAATGCCAAGTTTCAACAATTTTCTTTTGCTCCTGCTTAACATAAATACAAAATGAACAAACAAATAAAAATACCACCTGGCTGCATCTTACTGCATAGTGGTCTTAAGGTGTGTGATTCAGAACTTGTGGACCTTACAGAACTATTTTTACAGGGTAAAAAAATTGTGATAGAAACCAAGCTGCAATTTTGCTACATAAATATTCTATGTGTTCCTTAATATTTTCTAATCAATGCAAACACTTTGAGACTGTTGGAACAGTAACCTTAGTGAACTGATTATTAACAGAACTGCAAAATAACAAATTTTGCTGTTTTCCAATGTCCACTAGACTTTCCAATGATTTCTCCCTATTTCTTGAGTCAAGCCTCTCTCCAAAAGCTACCCTCTGTGTTAAACATCACTCTTTAGTCTTGTTGTCAGCCAACTACTATATCCCTCCTTAAAGTATTTGCTCATAAAGATGTAATAAGTTAGGGAAAGGCAAAAGGAAGAGGAGAGCTGCCTTAGTCCATTGGGCTACTATAAAACAATACCACAGACTGGATAGCTTGTAAACAACAGAAATTTATTTCTCACAGTTCCAGAGGCTGGGAAGTCCAAGATCAAGGCAATGGCAGATTCAGTGTTTGGTGAGAGCCTGCTTCCTGGTTCGCAGACGATCTTCTTTTCATTGTGTCCTCACATGGTGGAAGGAACAAGGGAGCTCTCCAAGGTCTCTTTTATCAGGCCACTAATCTCATTACCAAGGGCCCCCCCTCATGACCTAATCATCTCCCAAGGACCTCACCTCCAAATACCATCACATTGGGGCTTAAGTTTCAATTTTTGGGAGACAGAATTTTTGGGAGACAGAAACTTTCAGTCTATAGAAAGAAGGGAATGAAGGTTTAAGAAGCACAGTTTCCTAAATCTGACCATATTTTTCTCTCTCCGTCTTCTGATTGTGTTTGCTTCCATTAAGGTCCTTTCAAATTCTGTTTTGCATTGGATTGAACTCTAGAAAATTGTTGTTTTTATAGGTCAAAACCAGTCAAGTATCAGCAGTTTACTAAGCTTCAACCTGATGTCATCAAGTCAATGTGTTCTGGGGACTGAGGATGTCCCCACAGCATCCAGGTACTTCCTTCTTCAGAGGAATGTTGCTATGCAGCCACACTAATAAATTACAGTTCTCATTTCAATAGACATGTTTCCCAAGACAGGATCCAAACACCAGTATGTATCCTGACCACCGCCCTCCATCTCCCACCACCAAAAGCACATCGTGGTTTCTTGGGGTTTTGCACTAATTGAAATTGGGAAGTAGCAGGTTTATCTTTCTATTGTCATCGTTGTTCTCAGGGATGTTTGTTGAACTATCCTTACCACTGTGTGTAAAATGCATTCTCTGGAGAGTTCAAGTTTAATGGCAGTGGGGAGGAGGACAAAAGAGAAAATGTGAGAGAGACACTGTAATTTGAAAGCACAAAAAAGCACTGTACTTAATGGGGGTAGTGGGGTATGTGCCCATCACTCAAATGGGAGTAAGTTCTTTGGAGGTAGGTATTGACCCTCCCATACTATACATCACTAGGAACATAACAGCTGTGCAACAAGTATCCACTGAATCAATGTAAAACATATTGTTAAGAATCCTCAGTCGTCAAGCCATAATGGTGAACACGGCAAATCCTTTCTCTAGACATTTTTCAAACCACACCATGGAGGCAGCCACTGATTCTCCATACTTACAAAGCCGGATTTGAGCCAAGCTTTTTCAATCATTTTACTCTTCTCTACACCCAAGCAATCTCCAACTATTGTTTTAAGCAAGATTCACATCTCTAAGTCCTTCTTTATTCCTCACCCACCCCACAAGAACTCTAAAAGCAAGGAAAATAAGAAGTCAGGAAAGTTGAAATAAACAGCCAACATCAAAAAAAAAAATGTCAGGGGGCCAACCTGGTGGTGGAGCGGTTAAGTTCATATCTTCTGCTTTGGCAGCCCGGGGTTCACCTGTTCAGATCCCGGGTGCAGACCTATGCAAAGATTGTCAAGCCATGCTGTGGCAGGTGTCCCACATATAAAGTGGAAGATGGAAGGAAGACGGGCATGGATGTTAGCTCGGGGCCAATATTCCTCAGCAAAAAGACAAAGATTGGCAGCAGATGTTAGCTCAGGGCTAATCTTCCTCAAAAAAGAAAAAGTCAGGAACGTTGGAGGCTTTTGAACTCCATCTTGGCCTCACCGCATCACGTTACACCCTCCCAGCTTTTGCAGGTCATGGCTCAGCGTACCCCCACCCCCATGCTGTTACCCTGTCCCAAGAAACTCTAGCAAGTCTTGGAAAAAAGGTTGGCAGCAAATGAAATTCCTTGTCTGGACTGAGAATAAAATGCAATTAGCCAGGGAAGGTTGTGAAATTTGTTTTTAAACACTGTGAATATTTTATCTCCTGACCCTCACCTCCGTGACATTCCCCTTCCAGCCACCCCCAAACCCCTTCACACAGGGTCTTTGCAAAGTAAAATATGACCTTTAGATTGAGACATTCTCTGTTGCAATATGCTGGAATATGTTTCCACACGGTAACTCGAGATCCATTTACTAAACTGTTTGGCACATTCAGCACGTCCTGGGGGAATTGTTGGCGGGAGCCACGGTGCGTTTCTCACTCTCCCCTGATGCATTACCAGACATAAGGTCATCCCAGTCTAGCAGAGATGGGTGCTGCACAGGGCTCATTACCTCGCAGCAAGCCAGCCAGATGAGGCCATGGGATGTTTTCTCTTCATCATTCAAGCTTGAAAGGAAACTGTCAGCCTCCACTTGCTCTTAAAACAATGAAAATTTAGGTGACAGCTCTCTCATTAGCTCAATGGAAATGAAGGTTTCTAGGCAAAGGCTTCCCTCCTTTGTAGCATGCTAACCAACTCCACCTCAAGAGTCATTCTAGGAGCCAAAACCTGGGGATGAGTGTCAGCTTCTGGGGACAGGGTGGTGACAATAAAATGACACACATCTCTTCAGTCAGACCGGAAACTTTCAGGATACACAGCTTCTGAGTTGAGAAAAGTGGGTAGATTTTAGGTGGGTCCAAACTCCTTATGGCTCACCCCTGCTGGCAAACGGGTACATGTCTCGGGCTGTCCTCTTTTGACTTATATGCATTCACATCGTCAGAAAACAAGAAGGGATATGATTACACTGGCAAATGCTCTCTCTAGAAGAAACTCAAGCAAAACTGCCAAGCATAGATCCTATTCCCTAGACTTATCGTCACAAAATTTCTAATCTAAGAAGCTTTGCTTAATATTTGATAAACCACTTAGATAAGGCACAGAATTAAGGGAATGCTAAAAATCGCTTGCATTTGTATAGCACCATATTCTACGACATCTGTATGCATTATTTTCTCATTTGATCCTTGTAATAGCCATGTTTAATGGTCCTAGCAGGTCTTCAGACTTTGTTTTTTATAAAATCTTAGGAATATTGGAACTGAAAGTGACCTTAGCTGTAATTTAGATCAGTAGATGTTAATCAAGGATGCATGCTGAATCATCAGAACTGTTTTCAAAATCTATGTGCGTGTGCCCCCCTCCCAACTCCCCAACTCCTTGCTTCACCCCCAACGCAAGCATACAGTCTGAATCAGGGAGTGGAGATAAAATCCCAGACATAAACAGTTTTTTGAAAACAGTCTGAAGAACACCCTTGTTTGCACCACTGCTCTAGACCAGTCCCTCATTTGTCCAGTGGGGAAGCTGACCATTAAGGCAGTGATGTGACTGACCCAGAGTCACACACAATGGCAGAGTCTGCATTCCAACCTAGGCCTCCTGACACCTAGTTGGCGGCCTTTCTTTCACACTCTCCTACCAGCTTTCCGAATTCAAGAGGAACTGCCAAGAGGCTGCATGTATTTTAAACCATCTTTTGCTTCGTGCTAGCCAGGAGGAAAAATGATAAGAAATGCTCTGTCCGTAATATACCTGATGTGAGTTTTCCAGAACCACAATTTTCTATTAGAAGCGTTTCCACCTGAATGCATGTTCCTCACAGCTTTTACTCCTCAGTCCCAAGATTTGGTTCCTATCCTCATAAATACTGATTACCCTCTTTCTCTTGGTGGCACTTCGTTCTGATTCTCTGCTCTTTCCCCAGACCACAGCAACATTCCATTGAATTTTGGCATCATATCATCAATAACCTAAAATACATGGCAAAGTGCTGATGAAGAAGAGAAAGGACTCTAGGAGGCAAATGAGTTATAATGGGGAGAGGAGCAAAAGGGTTTCTCCTCTCACTTCTCTGTCCTCCTGTCAAATTCCTCTATAGTAATCTTAGCTTCTTCCCTTGCACTCCCAGGGGGAAGGGGCCCATTAGATTTCTTAGAGGCAGGGCCCTTCCCTGGGTCCTGTTTTATTAGTGACAAGGGTGGTGTGTGAAAGGGAAATTTTACTTGTGGTGCTTCCTGAGCCCAAGTACAGAGAAATGAAGGCAGACTTTTCTTCCAGGCTTGCCTCTTCCGGGGTGCAGGTTGGATAAGCAGTTATGGGGCAGACTCTGTAAATTTTCTCCCCTCAACTCCTGTCCAGGGCACAGGAAGCCTCACTTAGGCCTCATGCCTATTTTCTAGTCTAGATTTTAGTGGAGGGTCTTACATGGGGGGATGGGGGGAGTATAAGAAGACAGAGAGACGGTTTCCTTTCAGCTTTTGGCAGAGCAGCACTGTTTCCCTCTTCTCTGTTTGCTCTCTCTCTCTGTATATATATGAGGGAACTACATATATATATATATATATATATATATGTAGTTCCCTCATTAGGAAATTTCTGATGGAGGAAGGAATGGAAGTTTACCCAGTCCTACTCTTAATAAAAGATGCTCATCTAAAATATTCCTGATTTGAATAAGGTTCTAAGCATCACTATTTTCTATTATGAGCAATTCCACCTACATGGTAGCAGCCATAATATAATTAATGTATTTCTGTACACCCAAAGAATGTGCATGTGGGGCTGTTTTTCCAGTAAAAAGGGTCTGCAAACCAATCAACCCAGCACTTCATTTTTTATTGTAGTGAAATATACATGACATAAAATTTACCATTTTAAGCATTTTTAGGTGTACAGTTGAGTGGCATTAGGTACATTCCCAATGTTGTGCAACTATCACCACTATCCCTTTCCAGAACTTTTTCATCAACCGAAACAGAAACTCTATACTCATTAAACAATAACTTCTTATTTTCTCTTTCTCCCCTCTTCCAGCCCCTGGTAACCTCTATTCTACTTTTTGACTCTATGAATTTTCCTATTCTAGGTATTTTGTATAAGTGAATTTATGCAATATTTGTCCTTTTGTGTCTGGTTTATTTCATTTACCATGATGTCTTCAAGGTTCATCCATGGTTAGTATGTATCAGAATGTCATTCTTTTTTAAGGCTGAATAATATTCCGTTGTATGGATATACCACATTGTGTTTATCCATTCCTCAGTATATGAACTAATCCAGGCATTTTTATCATCTCATTAGTTGGGTGTGATGCATATTTACCTAACTAAGCTGTGGAGGGAGGGATGAGGGAAGGAAATGATGAGTATCAGTGAGTTCTTAAGGAACCTCTGAATGAGGCTTCATAAACTATAGAAATATTATAGTGTTCACATTTTTCTGAACTAAACATGAGGACATGATTTGACAAACATCATGTTTGCACAGGGATAACTGAAGAGAATGTTGAAAACAGACTGTCCAGAAAACTTAAGCAGGTGAAGTCACCATAGCTCCCTTAGCAACTGAATAAACAAAGGGGAAGAAACAATGTTGCTCCATAAGGATTCTGCCCCTTCCTGAAGCAGAGGTTCTAGTACCCTCTGTTTCCTTCCCTCCTCATTTTGGCTTCTTCTGTGAAAGTGAGTGCCTTCTCTTCCTGAAAGTGCTTGTGTCTGCAGAGGAGGAAGAGAGTGTGACCTGGAGACCCCAGGAAGAATGTCGTAGAAGCAGCTTGTGGCCCAAGGAGGATGTCTGTGTCATCTCTCAGCCCCTTACGTCCCCTATCCTGTTATCATTAAGAATCAACCAGAAGACCAAGGGCAGAAAAGATGGACAAAGTCTTGAAAAGCAGCATAAGACTGAAATCAGCTCTGTCAGAAAATTTTTAGGGCTTGAGCTGGACTGAAATTATGCTCTGATACAGCTGCCTTGGGGCCCAGATAAGACAATTCAGTATTGAGATTAACGAAGTCTCAGTAACTCCTTCAGGGGCTGTGTCAACTTCTTGGAAGAGTATTTGGACATCATGAAGTTGGTAGCATAATAAAAGGTTTACATGAGATTGGGTCAAGAATAAATCCCCAGAAATTCTGCCTCCTCTTGCTTGACCCTAACTGGTAGATTTCATGTTATGTAAGAAGCACATGCTTGACACGAAAGATGGGAAGCTACTGAGGGGTGATGATGGGGCACTGGGGGAGGGGCCAATGGGTTTTATGAAAAGCAGAGGAATTAAAGAAAGCACATTGCAGCAAGTCCTGTTATTTTTCTTATACTATGTTCCAAACCCAAACAAACTCAAAAAAAGTATGTGTGCAAAAGCAAACCTTAAACCATTTTGCGAATCCCACCCTAGATTTCACATTTCTCCAGTGAGGCTCACATTCCTTTATTCAGATTCCAAAAGTAGAGATAATTTGTTCCAAATGTTTCCAAAGCCGACCAGCAGAAGGGCCTAACGATTTTTCCAGAGCTGGAGAAAACTGTGAAATCTTCTACACTCTAATGGAGCATTTAAAGTGAAAAAAAAAGAGAAAGAGAGACAAGCAAGAAGAAAGGGAAAAGGAATGTTTTGATGATCTATTTGTTTATTTTTTTACAGTTATGGCTCTTTGACAAAGTCTGAGGAGACATGTTGATTGCCAATGTCTTATTTCTTTTGGCAAGGTAGCATTTCTTCTGTATTATGGAGCAGATTATGATGGAGAAATCGGCCATACAATTATATATTTCTTGCAAGATGGTGAGAGGCTCCTTTAAAGAGACTGAACTTGGAGACCCTTGAGGAGGATGTGTGTGTATGTGTGTGTATGTGTGTGTATGCTGGTGGCACCTAAGCCTCTGCAATGACCCCTTTCCTCCTTCCTAACAGATCTTCAGATAACCATCAATTTGCAGGTGACAACTCCCTCTACTAATAGAAAAGACTGTGTCCCAGTGTTGCTTCCATTTAGAAACACGTTCAGGTACTGGGGGCCAAAGCTGATTACTGACAGCTGGGGTAACTTCTAATGAGGGACAAGTTTCAGTGGGATCAGAAAAAAAAGGCTTTTTTCGATTTGCTGGACTGTGACCAGACTGTATGATCATCCAATAGTTTAACACGTGTATGCCTCATCTCTGCTATGATATTCTAAGTTCCTACAAGTCTGGAAGTCTGTCTTCCTCCCCTTTGTGACTCTCACAGGGCCAAGCACAGTGCTTGATCAGTAATAGATGTTAATTTGGGGAAAAAGTCGATAGAATGGGACAGATGATGCACTTTAGCTCATTAAATTTACATGGAGGCAAAGAAAATTTAGGGAAACTTGACTAGGCAGATAGTTCAGGTTTCAAGCTGTCATGATTTGAAATATAAGTAATATTTATGACTTATTTTTAATATCATTATCATTATCACTATTTATTGAGGTTATACTATGTGCTAGGCACAGTGACAAGTGCTTTACATGTATAATCTCCCTTAATCTTCATAGTAACTCTGCAAAGAGGAAATGACTATCTGATTCTACAGATGAGGAAACTGAGGCTCAAAGGATTAAATAATTCTGTATTCCACTAATTGAAGTTGGGTCAGATCCAAGTTGGTTAATGAGTCTTTGGGTATGAGCTGAGATCTTGAAAGTAAACAGAGCTGATGTCATAGCCAGCTCACTCGCTGGGGTCAAGCAAGGG
The DNA here is from genome assembly GCF_041296265.1 of Equus caballus. Classification (NCBI taxonomy): domain Eukaryota; kingdom Metazoa; phylum Chordata; class Mammalia; order Perissodactyla; family Equidae; genus Equus; species Equus caballus. The sequence continues at coordinate 72,878,885 of NC_091691.1, forward strand.
ACTAAGGAGGCCAAAACTACAATTGCAGCTCTTCTTGTTTGTGTTGCATCAAGACAACTCTTTTTTGGCTTCCAAGCACACCCCTAAGCCGGGCCAGCTGGATTTCAAATTGTGCAATTGGTCACAGGCAAAAGAGTGTGGGTGGCTTGGGAAAAATTCATCACTAGGTCTGAAGCTGCATTTCAGAGCACATGGCCTTCTAACGGGGGGCTGGGAAAACATTTCTGTGCATGAGTGATGATGGTGCATGGCTGCCAGGATCTGGGGAAGGATGGACACGGAATGTTAGCCATATCCCCTGTCTTTGAGTGATGGGGGATTTACTGGGTAAGGGAGGATGCCCATCTTCCCTGAGCAGGACATAGAAACATGGATATGGGCTTCAGGAATGAGCACACATTTATCCTTTTCAAGTTCTGTACACAGATGCAAGGTCATGGATGTGATGGGGCTGGGCAAGTCTTTACCCTCCCACCTGGAGTCATCATTTATCACTTACTCTTGGACCCCTAAGATCCTTCCTTCCCAAACCATTCCAGTTATAAGGAGTCTTGTGTTGGAGAAACAGAAGCTGTTTTGGGTTTGAAATAATAAGATCATGACTCAAGTTTTTCACTGCAACCCACTAGCCAGAGGAGACATCTGAGTCTTTATTTCTTGAACTAGAAGTTTGGGATAATCTCTGCCTTCCTGAATTTACATGATTGTTGAGAAGATAAAATTACATAGAACACACATCCACAAACATGGAAGTGCTTCATACATTTTTAAAAAGTATATGAATGATAGGTTTTGTGATATATCTTAAAACCTAGGGAACATAAGAAATACACAACTAGCTAAAATTATTGCTGGATATTTCTGTGTCCAAAATTCTGTTAGACATTTGGATGAAATAACTAGAGACATATATGACAGCTCTCACCATTAGGCAGCTTATACTATTTTATAGAAGGTAAAACCAGCAAGTGTAATTGCTTTATTGGATAAGCTGGACTGAGTAGGGTGTAAGAAGGAACCAAATTAATTTCTTCCTGCCACTGGCTTTGTCCATCTTTGGTGTATCTCAGAGCCCTTAGTTTTACACAGCACTTTTAAATATCAACAAACAGCCTTATTTTCAGGTTATTAGAAGGTTGGGTCAGAAGTGATGAAAAGTTCTACTTCATCAGAGCTCGCGAAGAAGAGAGGGAACGTAATCTGTTTAGTATCTTTCCTTATTCCACCTTCTTCTTGATAGAATCTGTTTCTGCCCTCCACACCTCAAGATTGGCTACAGTGAGGAAAGAGAATTTGAGGAAAAGAGCACAACTTTTAGTAGCAAGTTCTCTCATTCTCCCCCTGTTGGACTCTTTTTGTGTCAGATGAACAAATACTGTCTCTTTCTCTCACAGGAGACTTTTGTGGGTTCTTTGCTGATCCTCTCCTCTCTGAGGTCCGACGCTGAACTGTTTCTAAGCACCCTATGCCTCTTCTATCTGAACAACTTTGAATCTCCCTTTTAGTTCAGGCTCCCTTTTAGTTCAAAGCTCATGTTGAATCTTTCTGTCTGTGGCTTCCTCATCCTGGCAGGCACAGTTCTTGAGCAGGGTCCTTTCAAAAGGGCTTATGCCTAGCAACCTTCTGCAGAATCCACTGGCCTTTCCTCCAACCCAGGAAATACTTGAAAGCCAGCACAGTCCTCACTCCTTCCTCAGTCAACACAGGCTGCTGCAGTATTTGGACATTTTCAGAAGGGAATCAGGCACCAGGCTCTGAATCTTTCAAAATCCAGGGGATACAGGTCATGCTCCCTGATGGTTTTCTGGAAGCTCCCTGACCTAGTTGAATGTGGTGGGTTGAGAGGGAAGAGCCATAGCCCCTTCAAATTCTATCTACAGAAATCCATTCTCTCCAATCTTCCCTCTCATAAGGCCCCTTCTTATGTGATGGAGGAAGGAGGAATAATGGCTATGGGCAGGAGAAACAGTGTTTGGCCACTGTATTAGTTTCCTAGAGCTGCCGTAACAAATTACCACAAACTAGATGGCGTAAACAGCAGAAATCTATTCTCTCACAGCGCTGAAGGATAGAAGTCTGAAATAAGGCATCAGCTAAGTTGGTTCCTTCTGGACACTCTGAGGGAGAATCTGTTCCTTGCTCTCTCCTAGCTTCTGGTAGTTACCAACAATTCTTGACATTCCTTGGCTTGTAGATGCATCACTTCCATTTCTGCTTCTGTCTCCACATGGCCTTCTTCCCTCTGTGTGTCATCTCCTCTTCGTTCAAGGGCACCAGTCAACGGATTTAGGGTCCCCCCAATCCAGTGGGGCCTCATCTTAACTTGACCACATTTCTAAATAAGGTCATATCCACAGGCACCTGGGGTTAGGACTTCGATATATCTTTTTGGAGGACACAAATCAGCCTGCAATAGCCAGCTTCCTAGCAGCTACTGCATGGACATTCAGGCAGTCATCTTTAGAATATATGGACACCTAACTCTCTTTCTTCTCATATTTGGGGCTCTAGTGAAGTAAGATCTAAAGTGACGTCTCCTGTGATATCCCTTATACACACCCAAAATCAGTTTTTAAATGATATAAAAATGCTAACAGAAGAAAGCTGCTCTTTCCTTACTCAGCCAGTTTCTAAGAATAGGGGTGAAGTAACTCTCTCTTTTCTTACTTTTAACCTATTTTTTTTTTTGCTATTTAATTTTTTACATATACACAAAAATAGAATAGTATAAATAACCCATGTCTCACCTTGAATAATTGTCAACATTTTGGCATTCTTGTTTCATCTATTTCCTCCTACCAAAAACACTAAAACAAACAAAATCTGTTTTTCTGGAATATTTTAAAGCATATCCCAGACATCATATTCTTTCTCTGTAAATATGAAGTGATCTCTTCTAATCATTGCAGTTCAGGCCATATTGGGACCTTCCTCTGTGCAGACAGTGGGTGGGGTTACCAGTGACATACATCATTTCTGCCCATGGGTGGCAGCTGGGTGGGTCTGAAGAACTCAGCTATTGGTATAGAATAAATCCTTTTCCCTTTGAAATTCATGGCTATTCTCGCCTCTCTTCTAAAATTTCTCCTCTGAAGCTAAGGGCAGCCATAACATTCCAATCAACCAATGCGGTGGAGTTACTTTGTCTTCATCCAGCGAGGTTTCTCCCTGACAGTCAATTCTGTGTTTCAAATATGTCATAAGTGTCCACTAATGAGCAAGGACTTGGATGGATGCTGCAGAAACTTGTCTCAAAAGGCTTCCAAGGCAGTAGAAGGGAGGAAATAAGACAAATACATAACCATAACTTAAAAAGAATAAAAAACCTGAAGTGGTATACAAAATTGCAAATTTGAGTTAAAGCCTTCACCCAGATTGACAACTACTATCCTTGTCTGCAGAGAAGTTTCTGGAATTATGGCTCTTACACTAAGTCCACAGCTTAAACTAAAATAAAAGTACTGGCCGCAACTTGGATGATGCAATTTTGTATGAGGAGAACAGCTCCAAGGGTCAGGAGTGGGGAGATGTGCGGGGTGAATTTCCCAGGCACGGTTCTCAAGACTCAGGCCACCTTTGGGAGCAAATGCAGCCATTCAAATCCTGACCATTAGACTTTCCATTTCAAAGTTCTTTCCTCAAGAATTAATAAAAATGCAGCTGGGGTGAATGGGCTGAAACCTCCTGAGCTACACAGGGTCTGGCAATTTATCAGTCAGCGAGGCTTTCCTCCAACTCAATTCGGCTTTTTTCTCTTTGTTAATAGTAGAGTGTTTACGGTGGTTTGTGGTTTCAGGTTATCTCCTTCCCCGGCCAAATTATACTCCCAAATGCATCAATATCTTCTGGGGAATCACATCCACTGACAGAAGAAGTTATTTGCCTTCTCAGAGGATCAAGTGGAGTGGTCTGGGACTGAGAGATGAAAATATTTAGATGGAGAGGCAAAAAAAAAAAAAGAATCTTTTTTGGTTGTAGTGACTACATCATGCAATAGACCTACTGACTGAACATCTCTAAGAGAAAGTGGAAGAGTTTCTGTAGTAGGAAAGAGGTAGTTGGGAATGAGGCATAATGCAGGGAGGGTCGATCTGAAAGGCATTTTTAGGGCATTTTCTCGAAATCCAATGCATGGTTTAACGCCATTTATTTTGTATTGACAGTGTAATTTATATTCTGCAATATATAGAGAAAATAATGAAGGATCTCTCCTAGCACTGGTCTTGAGAAAAATTGTGGAGTCAGTAAATTGCAATCACTTAAGCCATGAATCTTTATTGAGGTTCACAAGCAGCAGCACCCTGTGCTAGGGACAATGAGAAGTTTGCAGGGGTAGAAACTCCGGCTCCACCTCTGAAGGAGTTTATGCGACCCGTAACCCATCAATCCTTAATACGCCTTGTTAAAAAAGAAAAGAGTAATGCATGACTGATTGTGCTTATTCTGGGCAAGAGGATCTTGACTCCATTCAGTAATTTAATAAGTGTTTATTGGGTGCCAGGCACTGGACGGCATATTAGCCCACCCAGCATTGAAAACTATCATAATAATATTTAAAATGGTTATTTAACTTGATAAAAGTGTCTATCGAGATTGACTCAGCCCAATTTTATTTATTTATTTTTCTGAGCCCAGTTTTAAATTGAGAATTATATATAGTTTATTGCGTCTAGCTGTATACGATACGCTACAAAGATACATAACAGATTCTGAGAGCAGTCTCAGTTGTTCTCACAAAAACTCATAATTTAAGGTAAAGGGACTATTTCTGGTTTGTTCGGCATCCTATTCTGTACAGTCTGTGTGGCTTCTGTCCCTTGAGGCCTGGTCAATGCTGAATTGTTTGCTTCAGGATTTGTGTGTAATCAGTGATACAATGGAAGAACTAATATAAAAATTGAATCACAGGCATCGCCCTTTATTGTAAATGTAAGTCTGCATATTAAGAATCTAAAGCAATTGCATTTTGCTTTGCCTGTTGAATGAGAGTTTTTTGTTAATCTTTTATTAAAGATATTTTAAACATTAGCCAATAAAGCTGGGGGCAGAGGTGATATTTGGACAATGTCATATAGTAGCTACATATTCTGTGTCCTTGAGGACTACCCCACAGTTACTCTTCTTTCTACCTTCTCGCAACTTCTCTCACGATAGAGGCAGTTACCAAATTCCCATTACCCTGACTAAAGAATAAGACATAAAGTCTGTAAGCATTTTGGTCACAATATCACATAAATGGACCAACCTCTGTGGGTCTATCGGTTGGTAAACTCACAGAGATTGGAAACCATCTTTTGGATGTTTGTTTTAGATGGCCCCTCACACTGAGAACTCACCACCTTGATCTCTCTTTTCTTTTACCTATCAAATAGGTCAAAATAAAAATTCACACCTCCACCTCCTGGAGTGTTATGAGGAGTAAATGAGTAAATGCCTATGCAGGGCTGGGAGCCCGCCTGTGGCAGAGTTAGCCCTGGGTCAGTGGTGAGCTCTGAACACCACCAGCAGGGGCTTCTCCCACCCTGCTCGCTGAGCCATCTGCTCTGAGAGCCCTGAGTCCCACTTGCCTCCCTCTGCCTCTCTATTCCTGCTAACTGCTCACCTCCTACCTTTGCGCACAAGTGTTCCCACAAGAATCTCAGTGACTGAGGGTATAGCTTTTATTTATTTGTGTGCTTACTTACTTATTTAAATAGCTTTATTGAAGTATGATTGGTATAAAATAAATGACACATTTAAAATATACAATTTGATACGTTTTAACAAAGACATACCCCTTTGGAACCTTCACGCGATCCAGATTGTGAATATACCCATCACCCCCAAAAGTTACCTAGGCCCCTTTGTAATCTCCCCTTCCCTTCCCCCTACTCTAGACACCCACTGATTTGCTTTCAGTCACTGTAGATTACTTTGCATTCTATAGAGTTTTACATAAATGTAATCATACGATGTGGACCCTTTTTTTCTGTTTTGTTTTTGGCTAGCTTCTTGCACTCGACATAATTATTTTGAGATTCATCCATGTGTATAAATTAGATGTCCTTTTGGAGATGTGATATTGAAGGTAGATTCATTGGTTACAGTAGCGAAAGGAGGCATGCAAACTATTACATTCAGATATAAGGATCCAAAGCATTTTCCATTCTGGGTGTAACCACCAGTGTTGCACAACTCATATCATTCACGTAAGCCAGTAGAATTGGTATCAGTAAAGATGACCCTCATCAATCAAGAAAGGATCAAGTTATGGTTAGGATTCTCTATTTGAGAAGACATGGAAATGCAGAGTGTACTTTGTAATAACTTTTTCCAAAATAGCTAGTATTATTTTGAATTTTGAAGTCTGAAGAAGTCATCTTAGCTATCTGGAAAACTTGCCTCACCAGAATTCCCCAAAGGTTCTGAGCAGCCACAGTTTTACTGCATTTCACTCTTGGGGCTTCCTCCTCTAGCCAGGAGAGAAGGAGCCTATCCCTGACTCATTGAATAAATAGCTGCTTTCAGAGGAAGGTGCTAAACTCTCCTGGCTCCCTGGCCTGAACAGGTAGATGAAGCCCTGGGCTTCCACAGCATCTTTGCAAGCTTAATGGGGCGATAATGAGGAGAAAATGGCTTAATCTGTGTTTTGGCCTCCTTCTTGCCAAGCTGGTTGGAATGAGAGAGGCTGTAACTTTGGAAAACCTAGTCATAAAGTAGGTTTTTTAACATGGCTGTTTTTGGCAGGGATAGAGAGACCCTAAAGGAGTAAGCGCCTGCCAGTTTCAGCTTTGAAAATGGACCAATTAATTAGAAAAGCAAGGGGTAGCGAAGGAGATACAACATGTACCACCTGGACAGCCCACTTTTGTGTTGCTTTATTGGTAAGGAAAATAGATTTAAAAGAAGCAAATCCAAAAACAACCAAAAAGGCATTTGAACTGTGAAACTGTCTTCTGGGCAGTAGCCTAACCAGATATAAAAGGTGAAGGAGAGATCCTTGAAAAATGGAGCTTTCCAGAGGAAGCAGCAGGGGACCCTTATTAATATCAGCCTGCCATACTTAATAATTCTGCATTGGGCAGGAGGTTGGGCCAGATGATCTCCAAGGGCCCTTTCTCACTCTGAGATTCAAAGATGCTGATATTTATAGTGCAATATTCAGAACTTATAAATCGACTGCTCTCGGAAGGTGTGCCTTATAACGTCTCTTTTATTTCATCAGTTTTCCCCCTGGATCTTGCCTTCTTCCCTCAGTTACCTCCTTGCCAACAGAGCAGGAAGAGTGCATTTATAGATCCCCGAGTAACATCTGGAGGATATGTGTTGGCCTCCAGCCCTGGACAGATGTTCTGGGACTATTCGTTTGGCCCCATATTTCACATGGCAATGTAACAATAACCGCCTATGATGGCTCCCAGTTTCCTCCACCACCAAATCCAAATCCACAGCCCAGAAGTCAGTGTCCTTCCCCAGCCAGCCTCCTCCTTCCTCACAGTCCAAATACATGGAGGCTCAAGGCTTGTTGCTTCAGGTTCTTAAGTAAGTTGACTGGCCAGTAAGTATTTGCTGAGCTATTGTATGTGCTTACCTTTGGGTCAGCTATTAAAGGGACTCCAAGGGAAAGAGATACATCTCCACACTCAGGATGTCCATAGTCCAGTTTTTTAAAAGTACACGTGCAAAAGTAATTAGAGAAAGAAATAATAATAATAATAAAAGCATGTATTAGGTTGTGTGTGTTCAGCTCTAGCGGTGTAAGAGTTCGGAACAGGAATCTAAAAGGACTGGAATAGTCACGAGACCCTTTGGCTGTAAGGGGCACTTGAACTGGGTCTGGAAGGATGGGAATAGATTGGGATGAGGGATGGGAAGAAGAGCCAATCTAGTTGGAAAAAACAACACGCAACAAGACAAGGAACTCTCTGCAAACTGACCTGTGCCAATTATTGTTACTTTTGGTAAGTACTGGTAGGCTGCTAAGTTAGAAGTAGGAGAGGACGATAGGTCTATTTCTTTACTAACTTGCTTCCAGGTTATAATTTATCAGGTAGTCAGGCTTCCATGGAGTACTCAATTCTGCCATGTACACACAAGTTTTTAGCAGGCAGGTATGAAAACAATCACACAACCTGCGCTGTAAGCAACATGAGTCCCGCCGCTCTGTCCTTCTATGAAACCGTGGCTGAAACAGATGCAGCAATGTTCTGGGAGCAGGATTCCACTGACCTTCTAGTCTAATAAGCAAAGACTCAGAACCTATTTTGATTCTTAACCCCAGGAACACCATTCCAAAGTGAAGAGAAAATTGCTCTCACTTCATTCTTATACCTTTTTTGCGCAAGGGCAGGACTACATGTAAAACAGTGCAAAATATCCCATATTTCTAGCCATCAATGGAAAAATGGTTTCTAACATCCATTATTCTGATTAACAAAGCCACTGGTCATAACCAGAAATAAAGAAAGCTGAAGGCCTGCAGTAGTGCCTCTGGAGTTATGGTTTCTGATTGGAGACTTTCGCATGCTAACTAACCACCTCTGGAGTGTGTATTCCTGATTAAGGAACTACGAATGTTAATCAATAGCCTCTAGAGTGTAGATTAAAATTAACACACATGCCCATTATATCGTCTATGCTATTGCATTTTGAAGTAAATTACAGATAATATAAATAGGTGGAAAAGAACATGGCAGGGATTGTGGACAGTGAAAGGACCATCAGCTGAAAGATGGATGTTGAGAAGAAAAGAAAGATCAGGTTGTGTAGGCAGGTTTTTGGCAGATTGGTGATGCATTGGATTCCAGCCTAGGCAGTTTTGATGGGGTAGTCCATATAATTCACCCTCTATTTAATAAGGGTGAATTTATTGTCCAAAGGAAGGCACTTCAGAGAGGAAGAGGGGGCACTATTAGTAATTACATCAGAACAACATATATAAACTTGTACTGTCCTAGGCAAACCAAGACATGTGGTCAACGTAGCTATGGTCATTGCATGAAAGCTTGGAGAAGACATGATGAAAGTTGTATCTTATGAAGACTCATCCATCAGACACTTCTGCTCTGGCTCACTGGACCCAGCAAAATTTCCTTTGGGTGATGTGGTAGGTCATAGGGACTGCCTGGGAAGGAAACTCCCTCTGACTGTCTGTGATTAATTGTCTCAGATTTGTTCATCTGTAGCCAGTGTGGTGCCCTACTTTCTCGGAGCAGCATTTCTGGACCATGTTCTGCATCCCCAAACTTTAGCTTGTGCAGAAGCAGTTACACAGTAGTAAGGAAACCACCTCCTTCAGTATTTTGCTTATGTGACCTTGGGCAATTCCTTATCTGTGCCAAAGAATCAGATTAGCAGGTATTTTTTGAGACATTGCTGTGTGTTGGTGGAAGGCTTTTCCCTATGCAAGCTCATTCCCCCAAGTAGTCCTGAGAAGTACAAGGACGAAAACATGACCTGTCCATCCCTAAATGAAGATACAGGTATTCACCCTACTTTCCTTCCAGAGTTTGTGAAAATAAAATGAGGTGAGAAATTCCCTGAGAAATTGGAGAGTTGGTTATCCTGGTTATGAGGGTAGAATATCCTAAACAGAAGCACTGACGTTCAAGTCAGAGTCCTTGAGGTCGGCTGTGGAACAGCTGAGGGAAAAGTCCCACCAATGGAGGTAATTCAAGGCATTTTGGGAGCTCTGGGTCCTAAAGCAATTAGGTGGTAAAAATTAGAATACAACTTTCTTGGGTTTTTGAAGGGGAAATGTTCAGAATTGGAAATGCCCTTCCTCTGAAATAATTGATAGAGTGATGAATTACAAGCTGTAACCACAAACTCTGCGTTTGTTTGAAGGAGGAATCTGTGTTGTGGGGTAAAGAGCACTGGCATGCGAGCCAGAAACTGTGAGCTCTAGTCTCTGCTCTGGCCCTTTGTGTATGCTACTTTGGGAAAATCATAGCATGGATCTGGGTGATGCCAACCCTCCCAACCTGTGACCCCAAGGAGTGGTCTATGCTGTGGATACACGTGGTCAGTGAAGGATTAGGTCTCAGGTAGGACAGTTCCATAACAACTTTTGATGCTGATGCTGGAGAAGATGAGAATAACGATTCTGATTCATACTTGTTATCATCCAGCCCCAGAATTCCCCCTCAGATAGACGCCTCGAGAGTGGGCGTAGCAAGGCTGGGTCATTTCTTAAAATGAACAGACAACTGACCAAGATGTCTAATTTTTTCAATATCCAGTCTCAGTCATCCCTCACATTTATTCATTCTCTGAACGTCTGTTTGTTGAGCATCCACCACTTTCCAGGCACGGTAAGGAAGCATGAGTCAAATAGCAAGCAAAAAGCAACTAAACAACCCTCATAGAGCTTGTAATCCATAGGAGAATAAAATGCGGTTGATTCTCATTATTCGTCAATTCCGTGTTTGCGAATTTGCCTACTTGCTAAAATGCCTTTGTAACTCCAAAATCAATACTCATAATGCTTTTGAAGTCTTTCACAGACTTGCACAGAGCAGCGGAAAATTTGAGTCGCCAGACATGCAGTTTCCCAGCTGAGTTTGAATAAGGCGACACGCTGCCTTCTTGTTTTAGCTCTCTCATACCACAAACAACTGTCCTTTCTGCAGTTTATTTGGTGCCACGTATTTTGCACTTTTGTGCTTTTTGTTGGTGAATTTGCTGTTTTAAATGGCCCCAAGTGTAGTGCTGAAGTGCTGTCTAGTGTTCCTAAGGGCAAGAAGGCTGTGATGTGCCTTACAGAGAAAATACGTATGTGGATAAGCTTCATTCAGGCGTGAGTTATACTGCTGTTGGCCATGAGTTCAACATTAATGAATCAACAATATATACTAAATAAGGTGTCTTTACGCAGAAGCAGACATAAAACAGGATTATGTATTGATTGGTTCTCAAAAATGCTGTGACCAGAGGCTCACAGAAACCTAACCGTGTATTTCCACTGGAAGCAATGGTTCAGTATTCAGTAATTCAGTGCTCATGGCAACTTTATAGAGCAGAACTACTGCCAAGAATTGACTGTGTTAACCAAAATATTTTTTTTTTTTAAAGAGGGCTGATATCAATTTGAGAAGACTTCTCCATTTCTCTTTTTTCTTTAAAGAGTGACACCTGGGCTAACAACTGCTGCCAATCTTCCTTTTTTTTTTTTTTTAAAGAATGTCACCTGAGCTAACAACTGTTGCCAATCTTTTTTTTTTTTTCTGCTTTATCTCCCCAAACCGCCCCCTGTACATAGTTGTATATCTTAGTTGCAGGTCCTTCTGGTTGTGGGATGTGGGACGCCACCTCAATGTGGCCTGAAGAGAGGTGCCATGTCCGCGCCCAGGATCCGAACCCTGGGCCGCTGCAGCAGAGCGCGCGAGCTTAACCACTTGGCCACGGAGCCAGCCCCAACCAAAATATTTTTAAGAAATGAATGGTGAACTGTTACTCGTGCTGTGTGGTTAGGATGACCAGGTAACCTTTACTGGACCAAGGAGGCTCACGCTGAGATCTGAAAAATAAGAAGGAGGGAATCAGAACGAGAGTGTTCTGGGAAACATACAGTTTGGGGAGACTCCCTTGAAAGGACAGAGTTGGCAGGTCATGTGATTGGGGTGGAGAGGGAGGTAGAGTATGGTTTAAAGTCAAGGTCAGAGAGGGGAACCAAGGCCAGTCCATGCTGGGCCCTATAGAGTTCCAATTTGAGAACTAATCTGAGAAAGGCACACGCTAAGATTTACATTTTGTGAACACTTTGGCTGAAACTTAGCGAACACTTTTGAGAGCAGAGCGAATGCAGGGAGCCCCAGAGAAGATTATTGCTAATGTCCCACAGAAAAATGCTGTGTGTTTGTATCAGAGCATTGATGATCAGGATAAAGAGAAGTAATTATTCGAGACATACTTAGGAGGCAAAGTGGCCAGGACTTGGCGAGAACAGAATATGGAAAGGCAATCAAGACTTGATCGATCCTAATTTCAAAGACCTTCCCATGACAATGTATTCCAGTGACTGGGGATTCTCTGACTCTCAAGCTTTGCTCTTGGGAGAGATCTAGAACTTCCAGAGCTACTTCTAGATAGAGAACTAGTTCTAGAGCAGGAACATCTCCACCTACCAACCTTCCTATGTAGCCAAAGGCCACTAAATCATCCTTTATCAGCCTTGCTTGGAGACTTGAATCCCAAACCCTGCACCCCTGCCCCTGATCTCTGAAGCCCTGATGAGTTGCCCTGGCAGTAGCTGACACAGAACATAAATCTGGGCAGCATGGGTAGTGAGCCCCATTGTAGGATGACTTTACTACTCCTACCGGAAATAGCCCTATTGGGTCTATTCCTTCCGTGCTGCTGAAAACCTTTACCTATCTTTGATTCTGTTACTTTTTTTCATAAGCAAAGCCCTGATCCAACTCCAAGAGAAGCCCCCCAAAGCTACCTTCATTTATTGAAGTTTGTTTAATAACATTCCCTCTTCCTTCTCTGAGAATCCACATTCGAAATGAGACTCATAGAGGAGGTGGGTCTTCCTTATTTGGGCTAAATTCTTCCTGCCAATATGTTGGTTCAGGTGGTCCAAAGGGGAATCAATAAGCAATAATCAGGATGCTGTCATGGTGGTACCCTTGTTGATCAGAACACTCCCATGGCAGTTCCTGTTTCTCTTGTGTCACCTTACTGTTCCCATCTCCAGTGACCCCACTCTGTTGCTGTGACACATGGAGCATTTGCAGCACAGAGCGAGAGAACACGATTCAGCGTCTCCTCCACATCCAATTAAAATGTTTTACTATCTTTCCTTTTTATCTCGCCTTTGTAATTGGATTCCCAGTTTCTCAATTTTCATGGCAGCAAAGGGAGGGGGAAAATGATAGCAAGTATCTGATAAAAATAAAATGCTATGATTTAATTTTTGCTGAAAGGATTCTCTCTCACTTTTATGAGGCCTTTGAAAGCGTTCCCGAGTCCCTGACCCAGTCGTATTGTGGCCCTGTGATTCCTTCTGGGTATTCAAAGGGTCTCTTAGAAATTCTAGGTATCATGAGATTAGAAAAATCTAAAATCACTGTCTGTCTGAACTGCATGGAGGATCCGGAAGGGACAATTTGTGAGGCAATGACAAAGCTAGACTTTGTGTGATGGTAATATCTGACTATACAAGACCTCAGGCGTCCTGAAACAATAGTCCCTGCTTGGGGTTGGGGTAGGGACATCCTCTAAGGTAGGGGGGTAGAGGTATAGGGGCATCCTATGACAGCAAACATTCATGGTGAAATTTGCACGTGAAAGTAGCTACAATTTGCTGGCCCAGTAACTTTCATAAGCTGTTATATTCCAATTTTGCTTATATGAAAGCCCTCTGTGCAATTCTTTAATCAAAATTTGGCACTATCTTTGTCATTATTATTATTATTACTATTATTATTATTATTACTATGCCCCATAGTGCCTAATAGAGTCTTCTACATATATTCTTTACTAAATAAACATATGCTGATCAATGCATTGAAATATTACTTAACACATATGCACGCCAACATCAACTCTGACACCAACTAGGTGCCCACCAATTCAATTCTGACCTTCACTACTCAGAATTAGCGCAGACCCCACAGGCTAAGGGCTCAGTCCCACAAGCCTGCTCCCACTTCACACGCCAGGTCAAGCCCAGGGTATCCTCAAGCACTTCTGTTCAGTTTCAAATTCGGGGCTTCAATAATTCATTAGAACAACTCGCAGAACTCAGGAAACCTCTATATTTACAATTACTAGTTTATTATAAAGGATACGAATGAACAGCCAGATGTGAAGAGATACACAGGGTGAGGTCTAGAAAAGTCCCAACAAGCAGATATTTTGACTGCAAGGGGAAGAGGCAAATACCAGAAATGGTGTCACAAGGATGGGGCCAGTAAGCAGTCTCACTCTGTGAAAACCCAGAGAGAATGATAAATAGAAAAAGTTGTCTGGTCAGACATTCAGAACGCAACGCGCACACTGTATCTGCTCTGTGCTTCTTCCTGCAAAGAAGTGGAGGATTAGTTCTTGCCTTTGTTTGTTCATTTAAAAATACATTATTGAGAATTTACTCTATGCCAGAAACTCTGATAGGTGCCAGAGAGATGGAGATTGAAAGAAAAAGGCAGAGTCTCTACTGTCTAATGGTGACATTTCAGGCATCCGACGGGCTGGTGTGCAGAAGGGAAGCCCGGATCACAGCCCATCATGTCCATGATGCTCTCTGCCTCTCTACAAAACCACAGTTCTGTTTCTCTTTTGTTTATTACCCTGTTGTTTCCAGTTTTCAGGAAACCTCTCCTACCAACCATCTCTTCTGGATTTAATTTATGAGATTGATCCATATGAATTGTCTAGTTCATTTAATTCCACTGCCCTATATCATTCCATTGTAGGACCGTTCCAGTTTATTTACTCAATCTCTTTTGATAGCCCTGTGGGTTATTTCCAATGTTACACTGTGCAATGATTCATATATGTGTCTCCTTGGCCTCACTATGAGTGTTAATCTAGGGAAAATGCTGATTAGAAGAATTGCAGGAATATAGGAAAAGTGTATCTTCAGCTTTACTAGATAATGTCAACCTGCTCTCCAAACTGGTGGTACCAATTTATACTCTTGTTAACAGTAAATGAAAGTTACCATCGATCTGCATCCTTGCTAACACTTAGAATTCTCAGATTTTAAAATGTTTGCCAATATTATGAGTATCTCACTATAGTGTAATTTGCATTCCCTGGATAATAAGAGTTGAACTTCTATTTACACATTTCTTGTGATTTGTATTTCCTCTTTTTCTATTGGGTTGTCTTTTTTTTTTTTTTTTTTTTGAGGAAGATTAGCCCTGAGCTAACATCTGCTGCCAATCCTCCTCTTTTTTTTTTGCTGAGGAAGACTGGCCCTGAGCTAACACCCATGCCCATCTTCCTCTACTTTATATGTGGGACACCTGCCACAGCATGGCTTGACAAGCAGTGCATAGGTCCACACTCAGGATCTGAACCAGCAAACCCCAGGCTGCCAAAGCAGAACATGCAAACTTAACTGCTGCACTACTTGGCTGGCCCCTGGGTTGTCTTTTTATTATTCACTAGTTTATTCACTATTTATTTTATTCACTATTTTATTTTACTAGTTTTGAAAAATATGTTTTGACTATCAATCTTTTGCTAGTTTTATGAGTTACAGATATCTTCTCCATGCCTGAATTTTCTTTTAATGGCATCTTCTTAATGGCATCTTTTGATAAACAAGAGTTTTGAAATTTAATATAAATTTATCAATATTGGAAAATCCTACCTACCTTAAATCATGATGACATTATCTTTTAAAAAAAGTCTTACTTTTCATAGTTAGATCTTTAATCTATCTGACATTGATTTGTTCACAGTATAAAGTAGGGATCCAATATCCAACTTTATTTCTTTCCATTGGACATCCAGCTTTCTCCACACCAAGTGTGGGGCAATCCATCCTCCCCCTGTGAATCTGCAAGGTCACCTCTGTCATAGATCAGGATTCCAGAAAAGAAAAGGGTCTGTTTCTGGCTCTTTATCCTGTTCTCCATCTATCCTTGTGCTAGTACCACCATGTCATAATATCTATAGCTTTACTATAAGTCTTGATACTGGGAGGTGCATCCCACCTTATTCTGATTCCTCAGTCCTCATGAATCTTTAGTTTGGCTTTTTCCTTTATTTACTTCCAATCCCCACTTTCCATCTACTCAATTTTCAAGACTCAGTACAAACTTCAAGGCAGCCAGCCACAAAACCTTCCCATGACAGACCATTCAGAATTATTGTATTCAACTTCCACATTCTTTTAGCATTTTTACTTGTATGGTAGTATCTTTCAAGGCCTGCCTTGGGTCTCAGCTCATTGTCCCTTGTGCCTCAGCCCATTTGCCCCATATCCACAGAGCTGTGAGCTCTCTACAAAATGAAAGTCCCACCTCTGCATTCCCATAGCCCCTCACACTGAATGGGAGGCATGCAACAGGCACTGGGTAGATTTCATGAGTTGAAGCTCTTTGCCATCATCTTGACAGTGATCTCTGCCACAGCATCCGGGGCATGAGACAATTTCCCCTGCAGACGTTTTCCCCACTTTTCCACCAGATCTGGGATGCAGTGGCCCACAGTATTCAGGAAACCCGGAGTGGATGAGATGACTTCAGTCAGAAATTCTGGTTTGTGAGCTCTTTATGGAAATTACTTACAAGGTTTGAAATGTGCATCGACAATATTTAGTCCGGTTACACATTTACACATGTGTAAATAAAAGTTTCGCTTTCTCTAAAGCCTTGCACGTAGCTCATCTCACTTGGACTAAATGACGAGGGATCCAGACACCCAAGTGGCAGCCCCAGTTCTCCCACTATTTCCTCTAATTCCTCTCTTTCTCTGGATTTCAGTTCCTTCACTAGGAGATAAAGATATTGTGCCTGATCAGTCCTGAGGTCACATCTCGTTCAAACACTCGATGGCTCTGCTTATGATCACAGTCTCTACTGTTCCTCCAAAAGCTCCAATTCTGCTACTCAGCCTTGACAGCTCTGGACCTCAATTGTTTCATCTGTAATGGAAGAAT
This sequence comes from Equus caballus, assembly GCF_041296265.1. Classification (NCBI taxonomy): domain Eukaryota; kingdom Metazoa; phylum Chordata; class Mammalia; order Perissodactyla; family Equidae; genus Equus; species Equus caballus. Next base: position 72,895,482 of record NC_091691.1, read on the forward strand.
GTTTGACTCTAAAAGGCATTTTCAGTTCCCAAATGCTGCAATTCTATGTGCTTCTTAACCAACCTGGGAGATGGATAAGACAGTAACAATTTTCTCTAACTTATAAGGAAACTGAGGCCCAGAGAGGTTGAGTGGCTTGCCCAGAATCACACTGGATCAAGTAAAAAGGCAAAGACTGGTAGGGTAGCTGAGGCTCCAAAGTTGAGCTGAGGTATCTGTTTCCTGTATCATCCTATCTCCCATTTCCTTTGCATTCAGACTAGCTGTGTGGCTCTATCTTCCTTTTAGGTGGCTAGTCACAAGATGGTTTTAGCCCATTACTTTGAATTCTTCAGCCACTCACTGGAACGCTAGTGTCACAGGTTTTGACTTGGGTCAGGCTTCTGCTGGCCTCCTGTATCAGTAATGAACCTGTTGTTGACTCAAGAGAAAGGCTTGGACTTACGGTATGATCCATGCTAGATTAAGGTAGTTTATAATGGGGTTTCACCATGTTCTGCCCAATTTCTCTATGCTCATTTTGCTTTCTTATTTTTAAAAGGTGCTTCATGTACCCCTTCCATTTGGACACAGATCATATTTGGAAGCACTATCAGTTTAATGGGAAGTGTCATTTGCTCAAAAACACATAATTCAGCCTGGGGATGATATCAAATGGGAGAAAGGCCACAGAATGGGGAATGCCTATTTAAATTCCAAGGCAGACTTATTACCCTGTGCAGCCACATGTGAACTTTCCAGTATACCAAAAGTGGCATATTGGGCCCATTGACTTTGTTGCAGGGATAAAAACTGATTCTGTTGTTTAAAAAAAGCTGCTAACAATCTCTTTTTTTCCCCTGTATTGTGTTTTGGTTGGCTGGCCACATTCCAACCTCCTCCTAGAGGTGGATGGAAATCTATCAATGGGCCTCCTAGGTGGTAGGCTAGCACAGCGTTCCAGAATATGGCAAAGCTCAAGCAGACACAGGTAGCAATGGTTGTCTGCAAGTTGCACTGGGCATTTCAATTCTGACACATTGTGCAGTGAATGCAGGGATTATGGAGAAGCTGCACAAACATAACCTCTTTTGGTTACAGCACTCTTCTCTCCTGGGCATTTCCCCAAATGTTTCTCTTGAATTATCCAAGGTGCTGTCATCTCTAGATTGTAAAAAATTAAAAGGCAAGAAGTGGAACATAGAAGAAGATTAAGAGAACTAACTAGGCATAACTTGGCTAAAGGAAAATGCCGAGGGACCTGAGAGCCGTCTGTAAGTGTTTTATGTACCGAGGTAATTTGGCAAAAGGTAACGTCTCAATCCTTCAATGATAGGAAACAATGATCGCTTCAAATAGTGTAAGAAATCAGAAGTAGCTGAAGAAACAATATTATCAACTGTTTATTGAGCATCTACTCTGTGTCCAACCTTATGCTGGCGCCAAAGAATAAAGACAAAAGCAAAATAATTTACAACACTCACCCTAAAGAACAACAGAGCTAAAAAGACAAAACACATGTCCTTGAACACAGTCCAGGGAGTGGACAATATGCTAATAAAATTCAAGGCAGGGAGAGAGCTCTATGACCTGAAGTGTCCAAAATAGCTGGAGAAATGTGAAAGAAATGAATTTAGAGTATTTTCTGCAAAGAGAGTAAATATCACTAAAAACCAACGTGGATAAAGCCCAAGAAGCATGATGTGTGTCCCTGAGACGCACTGAACAGTTGCTATTTCTGATCTCTCTGATTCCCAAGAACACCCCCGTGGCTCAGAGAGGGTTGATTAGAAAACAAACACACTCATCGCTCAAGGTCACGGGAAGAGCACGTTCATCACCATGAGGGAAATTCCTCGGGAAGAGGCCGCAGTTCAGTCTCCTGACGGCAGGACCGGCACAGCTCCGCATGGTTGATAATTAGGAGGCGCAGTTTAATTCCAGATATCTGGGCCACAATCGATAGTGGGAGCATGAGGGGTGTACGGCTGGACTGGTTTATGTGACGGGTCACACATTAGGTACCTAATTGATGTGGCTTCTCGGGATGTGGCAATGCCGCTGACGCACACCACTTTCTTATTACTAAGCTTAATGATTCATCTTTTGATTTCTGCCTCATTCCCAGCACAGTGTTATTTAAATAAGACCCTATTAGGAGATTTATTTATCATGAGGAAAAGATTTATCCAGGAAAAAAATCTACTGAGACACAGCAGTTCCCTTTCAGAGATGCCATAATAGAGAAGACAATGGCAATATTTTTACTGTTTAGGTCGATACAATTATAGGATAGGAGAAAGCAAGAAGCAAAAAATATAAATTTCACACTCAGTGACCTAGTAATTTGTCAGTCATTTTCTGCATTAAACCTAATGCATCCTCTGGGACCAGGGCAGAGGATACCAGAGAAATAGCACTCTTGGCCTGGCCACATTCTGAATTACACACTTTCTCCTCCTTTATTCTCCTTCCTTCTTGATCTTTTCGTCTATGTGTTTAATTGTCTTTGTCTTCTCAGTTCCTATCACTTTCGGATGAGAGTTTTCTGTGATCTTTTATTCTGATACCAATTGATGGAAAAATAATCCCCTCTTCACCTACCAGATGAACATTTTGTATTTCTTTATTGGCCTAATATGGAGTGGTGGAAAATCTTCACATTGATTAAGATCAATTTAACTTTGCCAACCATGGGAAGAGAGGGAAATTTTATCCTTCGTAGGTCTCCAGCCCAAGTAATCTTCATTTTTCCCACGATAGCCTTTCTCCATTGCACTTACACACTCTTCCTTTGGTAATGAATGCCCACTGTGTTTCCTGCCAAGTACTGGGTCTGATAAGTGTATGAAAGAGGCAGAAGGGACATTGTTCCATCCTGGAGCTTACATTGCGTGTGAGTAGATGAGACGCACATAGAACATGGAACTATGAAGGACACTGTGGGAGTAAGATGGGACTGGAGATGTGAGGAAGGGAGCAGGTGTGACAACAGTATCCAAGTATCAGAAGGACTGAGATGGGAAAGGAGGAGTAGATATACTGGGGGGAGGGAGGGTCTCTGGGGAACATGAAAGGGATCAAAGAATGGGATAACCAGGGAGACAGATGCCAGGTCAACGTAAGGAAAACCTCTCAATCCATTAAACCGAGTCATCTGGCAAAAGGAGGGGATGTCTATGAGGAACTCATGGAAGAGACCATGGTGGGGGAGTTGCTCTACTGGACAGGGCATGAGACTGGCCCATTCGAGCCCCAAGTTCTCTGACATGACAAATATGTGGTTTAGGAATCTGCTGAAGGGACACATTCATGAGGGCTTTAATCATCAGGGAAGACTTCAAAGAAAAGATAACAGCTGAGTTAGGCCCTGTATAAGAGCTGAACTGGCCAAGAAGATGTTTCCAGATGCTTCTATAGAAGGAACAATGCATTCAACCTGCACCCACCCCCCCACACACCCCCATTGTTACTTATAATTCTCTTTCCAAAGAATAAATTCTCCTCTTTTAAGCAGAGAGAAAACAGTTCATGACATGTTCATCTAACCCCAAAGAGAAGGAAGAGGCACAAGAAGTAGACCAAATTTTAAAGTTGATGCCTTTATTTTTTTCTCTTTTGTCTTTTCATTTTTTTCTATTTTTCTGTCTTTCAAAACAGTTTACTGAGGATCTAGGCACCAGGGCTAAGTGCTAGAGATACAATGATGTGCAAAGACAGAGATGGTCCCTGGCCTCACAGAGCTTACCTTCTATGAGGGGAGAGAGATATCAACCAAGTAATGTCTCAGATATATATTTACAAGTGACATGGAAGGAAAATACAGGAATTGAAGAGAACGGGTAAGAGAAAGTCCAGATCTAGGCTGCAGTGGAGACAGAACAGGCTTCCCTGAGGAAGGGATAGATAAGCTGAGATCCAAGGTTGAGGGATGGTAACAAGGTGAAAGGGGGTGGTAGTGAAAAGGGTCAAAAGGTAGGGAGAGGAGAAATAAATTGTACCAAGAAGAGGAAACAACATAAACAAAAGCAGGAGGAAGGACTACATATGCAAGAAACTGAAAGAAAATTCTAGGAAACACCAACAATGTACGCATCCACAGTGGTAGAAAATAGTTGAATTAGGTTCGTGATTCATTATCAGGGAGACAGGGAGGGAATGAGGATAAACTGATGAAATGCAGGAACTTGGGATTTCTATAAATTGTACAATCCTGATGTTGTACAGTTCTTTGGGAAGATGGAAAGGTTAGCATTCATTTTATAGATCAATTGTGTTATAGAAAATATTTATGATTGGTGTCCATGTGACTTGTTTTAGCACAATTTTCCTGCAGCCCCAGCCAGAATGTACAGATTAAAATTGCAATCATCTCATAATTATCCATGCATGAATTATCCCTAGTGACCTGAGCCCATGAATGGTGTTCCTTTGTACCACATTGTTAAACCTTAACAAAATGGGAAGAACCTACATTAGTGGAGGAATCCTGGGGCTGGGTACCAAAAACGTTGGATGTACTTGAGAGTCTGATTGTGGTAGGCACGCATGAAGGCTGTCACCAGTGATTTTCTTCCTACCACCTTCCAAGACTAAATATAGGCCCCTGGATTATCCAGTCGGTGGTATTAGTCTACCTATGGCTGCTTAGGCTGGCATTATTCTGAAATCGTAGAGATTTATGCTAAATGGATGGATTAAATGAGTTGCTAATTGTTTTCTTCTTTCTGAGATTAAAAAGATTTTTAACAAGATGAATGGGGACTTTTCCCAAAAAAGCATAATGAGTGGAGACAATGGGAATTATTGGTGCTCAGTTGGTCTTCTTCCATTATAAGAAAGAAGCAAAATTCTTAGCTTTAGAATAGTGAAGGTGCTTGAGGTAATTTTTTGGAGGGGGTAAAGTTGAGGTAAGCTATAAAGTGAATGAATAATTGTTCTCTCTAACATCAATGCTAAGTAAATATAAAGACAAATTACCTATGCTATAACCAGTAGAAGTCGCTGATTCAAGCTCATCTAAGCTATTGATGTTCTCTGACTCACTAGTTCAACTTGTTAGAATTCTATTTACCTAATCAATAGTCTTCAAGAATCTCCAGTGAATCAATCAGCAAAGTTTCTAGACATTGGGAGCTTGGTGATCTCTGAGGAACCTTAGGAAATAGTCAAGGTCTGGATGGGTTGGCTTCTTGGTTATTCCTGAGAGCAAGAGTACCCGTGATTCATTCCTCCACTCACCCTTCAACCCATCTTGGGTAATGTCTACTGTGTGATCAATGCTAGAGAAGAGCCATGACAAGGATAGTTTTGACTTGTGGAGGTTCCTGGGTCAGTGGAGCAGACAAACTTGTAAGTATGTCTTCAGATCTCAGAGGGTACCCTGAGCCCTATCTGATGGAGTCAGAGAGATATCCTAGAGTTAGTGGCACTTGATTATCTAGTGGAGTCAGGTTGTCAGTGCCCTGGTAAAGCCATTGCTTTAGTAAAAGATGATTTCCACGGGCTGGCCCCACGGCCGAGTGGTTAAGTTCACACACTCCACTTCGGCGGCCCAGGGTTTTGCCAGTTCGGATCCTGGGCGCAGAGATGGCACCGCTCATCAGGCCATGTTGAGGCGGCATCCCACATAGCACAACTAGAAGGACCTGCAACTAAAATATACAACTATGTACTGGGGGGAGTTGGGGAGAAAAAGCAGAAAACAAAAAATGATTGGCAACAGTTGTTAGCTCACGTGCCAATCTTGAAAAATAAAAAGGCGATTTCCATATAAATGGCCGGACGAGTTGAAATTAGGAAAGAGATAACGTTTTCATAATTTTACAACGTATGCTGCTCACCCAAGCCTGCTCTCCCTACCTGCCCTAGTGATCTACTGTTCTGCAAAGTGGCTCAATCTTCAAATTAGTTCTGGTTCACCCCTCTCAAAATCTCAAGGATTTTTAACTGTGTGTACCAGGAAGAATCAACTAAGAAAACTCACTTAAGGATGTCAGTGACTGATCATCCCCATGGTATTTTTTAAAAAGATGTATGATATCTTAAATGGTATGTATATTGATGGAACTGAAGAAAGATAATATGGAAGAAACACTTGAGGGTAACCCGGCTTTGAGATGTGGAGATGGGGTTCTTTCACATCCTGGTTCTGTGACCTGGGGCAGAGAGATGCTCACGGATTTCCACATTAATCTCTTTGAGTCCAAATGTGCTAGTTATAAAATGAGGATGATCATACCTATCCATTCCAGGGAGACAATGGCTGCAAAGCACAAGGCCTGGAACACAGTAGGTGTTCAATGAAGGAGAACTTTTATGATGCTGATAATGATTCTAATCTCACACAGATGTAAGAGACCCTCTTTTTCTGGCTGCCAGCATAGCTTGGAGAAGGGAGGTATTTTTGGAAAGGGAGCACAAAGACCCCTGACCCGTGCGCACACAGTCAGGGCCTCCATAAGCCTTACCCTGGCTTCAGACAGAATACCTGGCAACCAAACTTGTAAGCATTATGGTCTGAATGCTCTCACTCCATCTCAGGGCACTGGGTCAGCTGACCAGTAAGCTGGGGCCAGGTTGGGCTGCTGGGAAACAGTCAGGGCAGACTTACTACCCAAGCAAGCAAGAATCATGGAGACCCAGTGGGGTAAATCCACTTGGGGAGGGGTCCAGGACTGCAGTGAACACCCAAGGCTTTTGTGATGGCTTTGATGGGGACGTGGTCAGGGCTTTGCGGACATATCAAGTTTCAGACTACATTCCCATGCACTGAAACCATGGCCGTGCTCAGCATGCTGTGACATTCAATGCTCCAAAAGCCCGGAAGGATGGATTCTATGAATCCTTAGGCTTGTCCCTTACCTTCTCCAAGTCTCAGTTTATAAATCTCTACAATAGGAATGATACTGGTGATTGTTAGCTTTTTCTGGGACCAAATGGGATAAATGATATGGAACAGCTTGTTTCCTATGACAAGTGACTATTGTTATGAGTGTGATGATTATATTTTCAATAATTATCACTGTATGGGAGTCCTGGTTAAACACCAAAGCCCATTCAATAGACTTTATCCTATTTACATCTTCTCTAGAGTGCGATAGTATCCCACTTATAGATGTCTTGGAAGAAACTTGTCACATCAGCATAGACAGTGACAAGTTGGACTAAAGAGACCTGGGTCAGAATCAGGAACAATGTGGACAGTGGTTAAATCTGAGACGGGAAAGCCGACTCTCCTCAAGGTTGTAGCTGGAGGAAATAAATGTAGGCCAAAAGTCTGGGTACGAAGAGATCAAGATACAGATTAAGAACAGTAAAATAATTAGTGGTCTGGATCAGTGCTCTTCAAACCTGGCTGGTTGTTACTAGAATTAGCCCAGGAGCTTTAACAAAAATACAGATTTACTGAATCATAACCTCTGTCTGGTTTACGGGACAAATGTTTTTAAAAGTTCTCTGAGTGATTGGGATGATCAGCCAGCCAGGTTTGGAGAGCAGAAGTCTGTGCCAGTTCTTGGCGCCAGGTGCAAGAAACCATCAACCCTGCAGGATCAAGCACCCGGGAGCCTGGGACCTGGCAGTTAGCTGGACCACAACAGGGACATCAAGCGCTGGAACATAGCATGGAGAATGGTGGGGGCAGGGTTCACTGGCCTGTGGATTTTGTTTGCTTAATCATGCCAAGGTACATTCTAGAAGGGCAGGAGCTTCAGTTCAGGACACTGGGGAGGCTGGGGCTGTAGGTATGAGGAGAGGGAAAGCTACAGTGAGGAAGGGGAGCCTGGAGGAGAGGCTGAAGGTTAATGCTAAGAGGAGCAAGTTTGCTCTCCTCACACTCTCAGAACTTCTCTCCTGACGCAGTGGGCTTGGGACACACAAATTTTTTTCACTGCTATCAGGACAGGGTAAGAAAACAGAGCTGGAGGGGATATATGGTGGAATTAGAGGAAGAGGAAGGAAAAATAAGAGTGGGTGGATCTGGACCTCCTCTGCAGCTGCAATCACTGGAGTAAGAAGCCACAGGTGCCCTGGGGCTTGTGTCTCAGGTTCGGGAGGAGACCTGATTGGCGGACCAACCAGATCCCTGGGGAAGAGGCTGTTTCTGCATCTTGGTGAAAGGCTTGGACCCTGCCTTTTCAGGAGACTTCGAGAAAGCTCCCAGCTCTCAGACACAGAGGTTTTTGGTAACCACAACTCAAAAAAAGTTTCCTTGGAGACCTGGCAAATTTCGTGAATCAGCACAGACAAGTGGGCCAGAGCGATATAATTCCCCAGTCAAGGTAGTTGATTGTGCATATCTTCAGTTTAAGAAAAAATTAAAAATAAACCCTCTGAAGGAGAGGAAGAGAATGTTTAGTTAATCTATCCTTTGTCTCAATGAAGTGCCAAAATGAGGATTCCATATTAAATTCTCCAAAATTTGCCAGAGACTGATTTTCAATGAACATTATGCTTCAGAAATGGAAGAAACACTAGAACAAATCTTTGTTTCCCTGGCCAAAGCCTCACTGGTCTTACAGGCCATTCCCATGGGGCTGCTGCTCCTGGAACCAGCGCCTGCTTGGGCTTGGGTTCCAGTGAGGCTCTGTGAAGCAGGAATGTTGGTAAGAAGCCTCAGAGAACCAGTAACCCATCAGAGGAACATCATAAAACACTGTCATAAAACTTGGCTTGATCCAAGTAACCTTTCTTTCCTCACAATTAAATGTATAATGTGTGACCAAGATGGCACAACAGAGAAAGGAGTGTGTATTTTAAATACCACACCAAACCTGGCTTCTAACATTTCTAGATATATGTCCTTGGGCAAGTTACTAACATCTGAAAAACGGACACAAAGGATACCTATACCTGCCACCTAGAGTTTTAGAGAGACTCAGATGAGATAACGTGCATGAAGTCACTTTACAGTGTCTTAAATACAGCAGGCGTCAATATGTCTTAAATATGATGCTGATTCACTGATCTGTGTGTGACCCCTCCCAATTTTTCAACCAGTTGTTTGTATTTCTCTCAAGTCTCCTGGATCTTTCTGCACACAGATGGCCATAGTTGGATCTGTGGAAAAGCGATGTCGGAGTTGAAAGGGCATCAGCTCAAACTAGATAGGTGAGCAGACCAGGATTCGGGGCATAAGCTAAAGACAGACATTTCTATAGGGCTGGTTTGAGCTGAAATGGAAGGATGGACAGAGGTAGAAGATAAGCTGGGAAGATAGATGAGAGTCAGATTGTGAATCAGAGGTAGGAGGCAGCAGGCCCCCACTTCTCGCATTGCTTCCAGAGGGGTTCCCCAGGACCCTGGCTCCTACTCACCCCTCCTTCCCTGCCCCTCTGCATTAGCCAGTTAATGTTTAATCTTTTGGTGCGGATACCTGCAGGGTGGGAGGCCCCAGAGCCTGGGCCTCCCCTCCCTGGGAGGAGATAAGGAGCAGGCTTCACTGGACAGGCCTGGCTGCATACCTCCATGCCCTGAGCTCTCCAGGGTGCGCCTCTGTGATCAGGTGCTTATCTCCAGGTGTTTGCCTGAAGGGAGGTCATGAAAAATCAACACCAATCAGGGCAGTTTCCTTGGAAGCTGAAATTATCTCGCAGGCATCTCAGAGCAGGTGCAGGGCTATTTTGGGCCAGCAATCACTGTGTGCAGAGGAGGGAGCATCGCCTCTCCTTGCAATAAGGCAGCAGCCTAGAGAAAGCCAATTATGGTGAGCCGCTTCCAGCTCCTTATGTCTGTGCCTCTGAATGCAGCAGAGCGTCCTGGCACAGGTTTCTGCTGCCCCACCGGCAGCAAGGGTTTTCTCCAGCTGATGAAATTATAGGGGCTCAGCTTCCTGGTCTGAAAAAGAGCTTACCTCACCTATGGGATAAAGTTCACGTCTCTTAGCTTGGAATTCAAGGACCTCTGTTTCCAGACTCACATGAAATCTCTATTCCAAATCTTTGCCCAGATTCCTCTCATGCTCTTTGCCAATCTAGACCCTCCACTCCCATCAGGACATGTCTTGATTTTAGCCCAGATAAACTGAACCTGCCTCTGGACCTCTGCCCAGCTGCCCTCCACATCCTCCCTTCTAGGTTAACCTTCCTCTATTTAATTTATCATTTCTCCAGATTCCTCTTCTTCATCAAAGTGTATGTCCCCCTGATGGGTACCTCAGCCCCACACAGATCTCTCCCTCTTCTGCCCTGCCATTGTTGGAACCACAGAACCCAACGGTGCACCTATGTGCACTCTTCAATTGGCAATGATGGCTTCCTGGGTATATTATACACTCTCTCCCTCTGGAAAACAGAAAGTGTCTCAAGGGTCTTCGACTTCTTTGTGTCCCCCACAGTATCTAGGACTAATGTCTAGGCACTGAATAACTACTAATTCACTTCCCATCTCTCCTAATTCCCGAACCTTCTGTAGAGCCTAGCTCATCTCCTCTTGCCCCTCAAAATCTACTCTAGCCACTCAAATCATCTATGCCAGTGACATTCAGAGGCAAATCCCAGAGTTTAAGAATTCATTGCTTTCCTAAAAACTTCTGGCAGGTTTGTCTTTCGTCTCCAGACAGTCCATTTCTGAGGCGAGGGGCCATGTCTTATGCATACTTCCTCATCCCTCACCGCCCTCCCCAGCTCACACAGAGAGTGGGTGCTCAGTGTGTGTTCTGTTTGCCTAAAGGCTCTCCAGCTGGTGATCTGGTTTCCAAGGCAGGGAAACACTTGCATTGTAAACTGGTTTATTAAAATACGTGCTCACCATCCTCATCTTTTAGAAGCCAACAATCTAAAAATATGCCTCAGAGAGAAAGGGCACACAGACAATTGAAAAGACAAGAAGTAGGAGCAGACCGTATCTAAAAATATCAGGATTCTGAACAGAAAAGGGAGTTTTATAGCGTTACATGTTGAAAGCTTGTCCAAAACAGATCTCTTTCTCTCTGCCCCTGCCACCCCTAATTTATTCACTTCTTTTCTCTTTCACTTCCTCTCTTCCAATATTTAAACATTAAAAAGGTCAAAACAGAATCCAATGGACAGCAAACACCCATGTCCATCACTGCTTGTTCTCTTCCCCCGAAACTGACTAGCACATAGTGGCACTCCTGTCAGGTGGCTTAGATGAAAGTCCTCTCTCCTTCCTCTGGTAGCATTTGGTGACCTTCTGACACAGCACTGAGAAGTTGTCCTGGACTGTAGTCATGGTGTGTGAGGTTTCTATCCCTTATTACAGTATAGACCCCTTAACTGAAGGGACTGTGTCCCATTCATCCCCAGGAGCCCTAGGGTACAGTGCAGTGTTTTTGGTATAGAAAGGTGGCCTTTCGCTAAGGGAATAAGTGAGCTATTATTTGAAAACATAATTCTCTCCAGGGCTTGACAGCCCATGGACACACTGATATTAATAACCACAATTTGGGCCCACACAGCTCCCACCTACACAACCAGACAGTCTGTCACACATTGACTCTATCTGAATCAGGAATGAAAAAAAGGGGCACCTCCACAATTACATCGAATGGAATCTCAGACAGACCCTCATATAAAGAACGGATGGGACAGGTTAGAACTGCTGTGTTTGGCAGAAGCAGCTTTGCTGTCTGCAGAGGCTCTAAAGCAACAAGAGGGCCCCAGAGCTCAGTGCCTGGACCAAATGGCCATCTCAGGAGTCAGAACCAGAGCAAGGCAACATGGCCCTGGCAGCCGACTCCCCCTTAACCAGGGCTGCTCTGCTCCTCCCAGTTTCATAGTTTGGGATTCTATGTAGGATTTTGTTTGAAGAAAGCCTTCCATTAATCAGAAAATAAACCACTAGATTACAAGAAAGTTTCCTAATCACTTTCCATGGGACAAAATGCCACTGCTCATGCCTGCCTTCTCCCTGCGAGCACCCCTTGATCACTGTCCCCAGAATTGCTTTAGATGGATGACCATTGGGCTGTAGAATTTGAGCTGGGAGAATGTGACTACCAGGTGTCCTTTGCTGACTGGTGGAACCATGGAAAGTCATCTTTCTTCCTGCTCTCCCATGGACTTCAGGGCCCTTCTGCCCTCCACTCCCCTTCCGAACCATCTCATGAATGTTCTTTATTATGAGGAGTGAATAACTGAGTGTGAGAGCGAGCAGGGTTCTTAGAGAGCACCCGGACCAAGTCCCTGGTCTTACAGATGAAGAAATCCACTACGAATTGTAGACAGGCAAAATGACTTGCCCAGAGTCACATTGTTAGATGGTAGAGACTCATTCTCCTTGGAGTGTTTGCATATTTAACAAGTTTAAAACATCACACTAAAAGAAACCGGGGATATAAGAGAATTTCTAGCATCAGCCACTTCCAGGTACAGCTGTATTCTGTCCAATGTAGGGAGATGTGGTTCTCCTGAAGCTATACCACAGAAACTTCTTTTTCTGCTAAACTTTTGATAGTTTCAACCAAATGAGAGTGGCCTTGAACTCCAAGACAAATATTTACTTCCCATCTTCCCCAATTTACCTGCCTCGGGCATATGCTAGACAGGCTTTGCTGGAGTTGCCCTCTCTTCCCGCCAAGTTGGAGACAGAGCTTCTCTGGGGACCAGAGTTTGTGGTGTGGCACCAGCTTGACAGCATCCCTGTGAATGGAATCCACCAAGGCCTGGCACTTTCTGCTGGCTCACACTCATTCCTGTCTCCCCTCGCCTGCCCCTTCTCCCATGAAACCTCCCCCCCAATCAAGAGTGCTGTGTTTCCCAAACCCCATTTCACAGCTGTATTGTTTTATATGGCCCCTCCAAAATACCTTGAATAGTCCCTTTCTATTGCTTCCATTTTCTGAAAACTCCAGCTGCTCCTCTGAAACCATCCAAATCTAATTAACCGCATAAGCTGGAGTTAGGGAGAGTGGCTCACTTTCGGGTCCTTAGCATACCCATTCAGGCCTTCTTTCAATATGGGCACAAAACCAGGAATTTCTAATAATTGTATCTATGGGCCAGGAAGGAAAAAAAAAGAAAAGGAAAAGAAAGAAAGCAAGCTGCTAATAAGTAGGTCTGTGAAAGCAGGGAGATCGGCACCTCCCATGAACTTGGCAGCCTGGCCCCGAGAAACTCGTAGACAATGCGACCAGGGGATCTAACAGCTTAGCCTCCTGACTCAAATCTTGTGAGAACGTACCGGGCTGTGAATAGAGATCGGAGTCTCAGCTCTAAATTGTCCCAGCTCGGACTCATTGAAATGTCTTCTCACAGAATGAGAAAAGTTTGCAGAATGTCAATGAGGCTGTGCTTAGACGTAGAAGATGGAGAAACTCCGAGGTTTATTCCTGAATGCCATGGATTAAGACAAAGTGGCACATTGGGTCTTTGCCAGGCGGCCTCGAAGGGAGGGGGCCATGCTATGTGGGGAGCTGTCAGGGATGGAAGCTACCTGGGCATGGACTGCTTCCTGGGGTGTCACACTGGGGCTGGGGCCTTTGGTAGTCACTACTCAGTCCTCACTGCTCGTGTAGCAGATGAGAAGAGAGACTCAGAGGGGAAGGGGCTTCAGCATGCCCTCCTCTGTCTGGGCCCCCCCGCCTCTTCTTTGCTGCCTCCCCAGAACAGCGTTCCTCACCATTTCCATTCAGTCCCCTCTCTTTGCCAAAAGAGGCCATGTGCAAATAAATGTCTGGCCCTATCCTTCCAGACCGGTTTCAAATGCCAGCTCCTCGGCTTATCACCCCTGCAAACCTCTTTCTCTTCCCTGGGCTGCTGTGGCTCTTGAGCCACTCTCAAACCTGCTCGGCCCTGGCCTCCTAGCACACGTTTTGGACATTTTACTCCCTGCTCTAGATGGCTGATTCTGGGGGTCTGGGACTGCATCATATACTTCTGGTATTCCCCACAATTCCTTAGCTTCAGAGGTAATTAAACTTGTTTGAATAAAAGCATGACTAACCCAAGCTGAGCCTGGCATTCAGGTCTGCTAATTCTCACAATAATTCAAAATTCCACCACACTATGCTTAAAGGTTTTCCTGATGGCTGGTCAGTTTACTTACTTTGATCATTGTCGGAGTAAAAGTGAAGGAAGAACAGGGGAATTGCCCTTCTGTAGCAGTGGTACATCGAAGGTAGACAAATTATAAGAAGAATTAACTTATATACACGTGTATGTGTTCTAGATGTATATATGTGTGTGTATACAAATGTATATCTAACCACACATATATGGAATGGGATTGAATGTGTTTATAAATTTGCAATACAATGAGAAAGAAAATAGTTTTCTTCTGGAAAGAAGTCCGTTGTTTCTCATTGTAAAGAAAAAGAACTGCAGGTGTTTGTAAGCAGCATAGATTAGGGAATGCATGATTTTAGAATAGTTGCTTGGCCACTAGCGAGCATGACTTGTTCTGTTCATTTTTATTATCAGTGTCTCAGGTTGTTTGTCCAGGAGTGGGAATGGGTTGTCTCTTATGAATAGGAATTCACTCCCAAAGGCTCACTAGCGAGCTTTTATTGAAAAAAACTAAAGCACTATTCTCTAGTCACATCTTTACTCCTGGTGACGGTGATCTGAAGCCCATTTGTA